>NC_088709.1:64872602-65472602 GCF_963576615.1 Watersipora subatra
CAAGTCAATATAGCACAAGTTAATATAGTACAAGTTAATATAGCACAAGTTAATATAGTACAAGTTAATATAGTACAAGTTATTATAGTACAAGTTAATATAGTACAAGTTAATATAGTACAAGTTATTATAGTACAAGTTAATATAGTACAAGTTAATATAGTACAAGTTAATATAGTACAAGTTAATATAGCACAAGTCAATATAGCACAAGTTAATATAGTACAAGTTAATATAGCACAAGTTAATATAGTACAAGTTAATATAGTACAAGTTATTATAGTACAAGTTAATATAGTACAAGTTATTATAGTACAAGTTAATATAGCACAAGTTAATATAGCACAAGTTAATATAGCACAAGTTAATATAGTACAAGTTAATATAGTACAAGTTAATATAGTACAAGTTAATATAGTACAAGTTAATATAGTACAAGTTAATATAGTACAAGTCAATATAGTACAAGTTAATATAGCACAAGTTAATATAGTACAAGTTAATATAGTACAAGTTAATATAGTACAAGTTATTATAGTACAAGTTAATAACAAGTTAATATAGTACAAGTTAATATAGTACAAGTTATTATAGCACAAGTTAATATAGCAAAAGTCAATATAGTACAAGTTATTATAGTACAAGTTAATATAGTACAAGTTAATATAGCACAAGTTATTATAGTACAAGTTAATATAGTACAAGTTAATATAGTACAAGTTAATATAGTACAAGTTAATATAGTACAAGTTATAATAGTACAAGTTAATATAGCACAAGTTAATATAGCACAAGTTAATATAGCACAAGTTAATATAGTACAAGTTAATATAGTACAAGTTAATATAGTACAAGTTATTATAGTACAAGTTAATATAGTACAAGTTAATATAGCACAAGTTATTATAGTACAAGTTATAATAGTACAAGTTAATATAGCACAAGTTAATATAGCACAAGTTAATATAGCACAAGTTAATATAGTACAAGTTAATATAGTACAAGTTATAATAGTACAAGTTAATATAGCACAAGTTAATATAGTACAAGTTAATATAGTACAAGTTAATATAGCACAAGTCAATATAGCACAAGTTAATATAGTACAAGTTAATATAGTACAAGTTAATATAGTACAAGTTAATATAGCACAAGTTATTATAGTACAAGTTATAATAGTACAAGTTAATATAGCACAAGTTAATATAGCACAAGTTAATATAGCACAAGTTAATATAGTACAAGTTAATATAGTACAAGTTAATATAGTACAAGTTAATATAGTACAAGTTATAATAGTACAAGTTAATATAGCACAAGTTAATATAGCACAAGTTAATATAGCACAAGTTAATATAGTACAAGTTAATATAGTACAAGTTAATATAGTACAAGTTATTATAGTACAAGTTAATATAGTACAAGTTAATATAGCACAAGTTATTATAGTACAAGTTAATATAGTACAAGTTAATATAGTACAAGTTAATATAGTACAAGTTAATATAGCAAAAGTCAATATAGTACAAGTTATTATAGTACAAGTTAATATAGCACAAGTTAATATAGTACAAGTTAATATAGTACAAGTTAATATAGTACAAGTTGATATAGTACAAGTTAATATAGTACAAGTTATTATAGTACAAGTTATTATAGTACAAGTTATTATAGTACAAGTTATTATAGCACAAGTTAATATAGTACAAGTTGATATAGTACAAGTTAATATAGTACAAGTTAATATAGTACAAGTTATTATAGTACAAGTTATTATAGCACAAGTTAATATAGTACAAGTTAATATAGTACAAGTTATTATAGTACAAGTTAATATAGTACAAGTTAATATAGCACAAGTTGATATAGTACAAGTTAATATAGTACAAGTCAATATAGTACAAGATAATATAGTACAAGTTAATATAGCACAAGTTAATATAGTACAAGTTAATATAGTACAAGTTATTATAGTACAAGTTAATATAGTACAAGTTAATATAGCACAAGTTGATATAGTACAAGTTAATATAGTACAAGTCAATATAGTACAAGATAATATAGTACAAGTTAATATAGCACAAGTTAATATAGCACAAGTTAATATAGTACAAGTTAATATAGTACAAGTTATTATAGTACAAGTTATTATAGTACAAGTTAATATAGTACAAGTTAATATAGTACAAGTTATTATAGTACAAGTTATTATAGTACAAGTTAATATAGTACAAGTTATTATAGTACAAGTTAATATAGTACAAGTTATTATAGTACAAGTTATTATAGTACAAGTTATTATAGTACAAGTTATTATAGTACAATTTAATATAGTACAAGTTAATATAGTACAAGTTATTATAGTACAAGTTAATATAGTACAAGTTATTATAGTACAAGTTAATATAGTACAAGTTATTATAGCACAAGTTAATATAGTACAAGTTAATATAGTACAAGTTATTATAGTACAAGTTAATATAGTACAAGTTATTATAGTACAAGTTATTATAGTACAAGTTATTATAGTACAAGTTAATATAGTACAAGTTAATATAGTACAAGTTATTATAGTACAAGATATTATAGTACAAGTTAATATAGTACAAGTTAATATAGCACAAGTTATTATAGTACAAGTTATTATAGTACAAGTTAATATAGTACAAGTTAATATAGTACAAGTTATTATAGTACAAGTTAATATAGTACAAGTTAATATAGCACAAGTTATTATAGTACAAGTTAATATAGCACAAGTTAATATAGTACAAGTTAATATAGTACAAGTTAATATAGTACAAGTTGTTATAGTACAAGTTAATATAGCACAAGTTAATATAGTACAAGTTAATATAGCACAAGTTATTATAGTACAAGTTAATATAGTACAAGTTAATATAGTACAAGTTATTATAGTACAAGTTAATATAGTACAAGTTAATATAGCACAAGTTATTATAGTACAAGTTAATATAGTACAAGTTAATATAGCACAAGTTAATATAGTACAAGTTAATATAGTACAAGTTAATATAGCACAAGTTATTATAGTACAAGTTAATATAGTACAAGTTAATATAGTACAAGTTATTATAGTACAAGTTAATATAGTACAAGTTATTATAGCACAAGTTATTATAGTACAAGTTAATATAGCACAAGTTAATATAGTACAAGTTAATATAGTACAAGTTAATATAGTACAAGTTAATATAGTACAAGTTAATATAGCACAAGTTATTATAGTACAAGTTAATATAGCACAAGTTAATATAGTACAAGTTAATATAGTACAAGTTAATATAGTACAAGTTATTATAGTACAAGTTAATATAGCACAAGTTAATATAGTACAAGTTAATATAGTACAAGTTAATATAGTAGAAGTTATTATAGTACAAGTTAATATAGCACAAGTTAATATAGTACAAGTTAATATAGCACAAGTTATTATAGTACAAGTTAATATAGTACAAGTTAATATAGTACAAGTTATTATAGTACAAGTTAATATAGTACAAGTTAATATAGCACAAGTTATTATAGTACAAGTTAATATAGCACAAGTTAATATAGTACAAGTTAATATAGCACAAGTTATTATAGTACAAGTTAATATAGTACAAGTTAATATAGTACAAGTTATTATAGTACAAGTTAATATAGTACAAGTTATTATAGTACAAGTTATTATAGTACAAGTTAATATAGTACAAGTTAATATAGTACAAGTTAATATAGTACAAGTCAATATAGTACAAAATATTATAGTACAAGTTATTATAGTACAAGTTAATATAGTACAAGTTAATATAGCACAAGTTAATATAGTACAAGTTAATATAGTACAAGTTATTATAGTACAAATTAATATAGTACAAGTTAATATAGTACAAGTTATTATAGTACAAGTTAATATAGCACAAGTTATTATAGTACAAGTTAATATAGTACAAGTTAATATAGTACAAGTTATTATAGTACAAGTTAATATAGCACAAGTTATTATAGTGCAAGTTAATATAGTACAAGTTAATATAGTACAAGTTATTATAGTACAAGTTATTATAGTACAAGTTAATATAGTACAAGTTAATATAGTACAAGTTAATATAGTACAAGTTAATATAGTACAAGTTAATATAGTACAAGTTAATATAGTACAAGTTATTATAGTGCAAGTTAATATAGTACAAGTTAATATAGCACAAGTTATTATAGTGCAAGTTAATATAGTACAAGTTAATATAGTACAAGTTAATATAGTACAAGTTATTATAGTACAAGTTAATATAGTACAAGTTATTATAGTGCAAGTTAATATAGTACAAGTTAATATAGTACAAGTTATTATAGTACAAGTTAATATAGTACAAGTTATTATAGTACAAGTTAATATAGTACAAGTTAATATAGTACAAGTTAATATAGTACAAGTTAATATAGTACAAGTTATTATAGTGCAAGTTAATATAGGACAAGTTAATATAGTACAAGTTATTATAGTACAAGTTAATATAGCACAAGTTATTATAGTGCAAGTTAATATAGTACAAGTTAATATAGTACAAGTTAATATAGTACAAGTTAATATAGTACAAGTTAATATAGTACAAGTTAATATAGTACAAGTTAATATAGTACAAGTTATTATAGTGCAAGTTAATATAGTACAAGTTAATATAGCACAAGTTATTATAGTACAAGTTAATATAGTACAAGTTAATATAGTACAAGTTAATATAGTACAAGTTATTATAGTACAAGTTAATATAGTACAAGTTATTATAGTGCAAGTTAATATAGTACAAGTTAATATAGTACAAGTTATTATAGTACAAGTTAATATAGCACAAGTTATTATAGTACAAGTTAATATAGTACAAGTTAATATAGTACAAGTTATTATAGTACAAGTTAATATAGTACAAGTTAATATAGTACAAGTTAATATAGCACAAGTTATTATAGCACAAGTTATTATAGTGCAAGTTAATATAGTACAAGTTAATATAGTACAAGTTAATATAGTACAAGTTATTATAGTACAAGTTAATATAGTACAAGTTAATATAGTACAAGTTATTATAGTACAAGTTATTATAGTACAAGTTATTATAGTACAAGTTAATATAGTACAAGTTATTATAGTGCAAGTTAATATAGTACAAGTTAATATAGTACAAGTTATTATAGTACAAGTTAATATAGTACAAGTTAATATAGTACAAGTTATTATAGTACAAGTTAATATAGTACAAGTTATTATAGTACAAGTTAATATAGTACAAGTTAATATAGTACAAGTTATTATAGTACAAGTTATTATAGTACAAGTTAATATAGTACAAGTTAATATAGTACAAGTTATTATAGTGCAAGTTAATATAGTACAAGTTAATATAGTACAAGTTATTATAGTACAAGTTAATATAGTACAAGTTAATATAGTACAAGTTATTATAGTACAAGTTAATATAGTACAAGTTAATATAGTACAAGTTAATATAGCACAAGTTATTATAGCACAAGTTATTATAGTGCAAGTTAATATAGTACAAGTTAATATAGTACAAGTTAATATAGTACAAGTTATTATAGTACAAGTTAATATAGTACAAGTTAATATAGTACAAGTTATTATAGTACAAGTTATTATAGTACAAGTTATTATAGTACAAGTTAATATAGTACAAGTTAATATAGTACAAGTTAATATAGTACAAGTTATTATAGTACAAGTTATTATAGCACAAGTTAATATAGTACAAGTTAATATAGTACAAGTTAATATAGTACAAGTTATTATAGTACAAGTTATTATAGCACAAGTTAATATAGTACAAGTTAATATAGTACAAGTTAATATAGTACAAGTTAATATAGTACAAGTTAATATAGTACAAGTTAATATAGTACAAGTTAATATAGTACAAGTTAATATAGTACAAGTTAATATAGTACAAGTTATTATAGTACAAGTTATTATAGTACAAGTTAATATAGTACAAGTTAATATAGTACAAGTTAATATAGTACAAGTCAATATAGTACAAGATATTATAGTACAAGTTATTATAGTACAAGTTAATATAGTACAAGTTAATATAGTACAAGTTAATATAGTACACGTCAATATAGTACAAGATATTATAGTACAAGTTATTATAGTACAAGTTAATATAGTACAAGTTAATATAGCACAAGTTAATATAGTACAAGTTAATATAGTACAAGTCAATATAGTACAAGTTATTATAGTACAAGTTAATATAGTACAAGTTAATATAGTACAAGTTAATATAGTACAAGTTAATATAGTACAAGTTAATATAGTACAAGTTAATATAGTACAAGTTATTATAGTACAAGTTAATATAGCACAAGTTAATATAGTGCAAGTTAATTTAGTGCAAGTTATTATAGTACAAGTTATTATAGTACAAGTTATTATAGTACAAGTTAATATAGTACAAGTTATTATAGTACAAGTTATTATAGTACAAGTTAATATAGTACAAGTTATTATAGTGCAAGTTAATATAGTACAAGTTAATATAGCACAAGTTATTATAGTGCAAGTTATTATAGTACAAGTTAATATAGTACAAGTTAATATAGCACAAGTTAATATAGTACAAGTTAATATAGTACAAGTTAATATAGTACAAGTTAATATAGTACAAGTTATTATAGTGCAAGTTAATATAGTACAAGTTAATATAGCACAAGTTATTATAGTGCAAGTTATTATAGTACAAGTTAATATAGTACAAGTTAATATAGCACAAGTTAATATAGTACAAGTTAATATAGTACAAGTTAATATAGCACAAGTTATTATAGTGCAAGTTATTATAGTACAAGTTAATATAGTACAAGTTAATATAGCACAAGTTAATATAGTACAAGTTAATATAGTACAAGTTAATATAGTACAAGTTATTATAGTACAAGTTATTATAGTACAAGTTATTATAGTACAAGTTATTATAGTACAAGTTAATATAGTACAAGTTATTATAGTGCAAGTTAATATAGTACAAGTTATTATAGTACAAGTTATTATAGTACAAGTTATTATAGTGCAAGTTAATATAGTACAAGTTAATATAGCACAAGTTATTATAGTGCAAGTTATTATAGTACAAGTTAATATAGTACAAGTTAATATAGTACAAGTTAATATAGTACAAGTTATTATAGTGCAAGTTAATATAGTACAAGTTAATAAAGTACAAGTTATTATAGTGCAAGTTAATATAGTACAAGTTAATATAGTACAAGTCAATATAGTACAAGTTATTATAGTACAAGTTAATATAGTACAAGTTAATATAGTACAAGTTAATATAGTACAAGTTAATATAGTACAAGTTATTATAGTACAAGTTATTATAGTACAAGTTATTATAGTACAAGTTATTATAGTACAAGTTAATATAGTACAAGTTATTATAGTGCAAGTTAATATAGTACAAGTTAATATAGCACAAGTTATTATAGTGCAAGTTATTATAGTACAAGTTAATATAGTAAAAGTTAATATAGTACAAGTTAATATAGTACAAGTTATTATAGTACAAGTTAATATAGTACAAGTTAATATAGCACAAGTTATTATAGTGCAAGTTATTATAGTACAAGTTAATATAGTACAAGTTAATATAGCACAAGTTAATATAGTACAAGTTAATATAGTACAAGTTAATATAGTACAAGTTATTATAGTGCAAGTTAATATAGTACAAGTTAATATAGTACAAGTTAATATAGTACAAGTTAATATAGTACAAGTTAATATAGTACAAGTTATTATAGTACAAGTTAATATAGTACAAGTCAATATAGTACAAGATATTATAGTACAAGTTATTATAGTACAAGTTAATATAGTACAAGTTAATATAGCACAAGTTATTATAGTGCAAGTTAATATAGTACAAGTTATTATAGTACAAGTTAATATAGTACAAGTTAATATAGTACAAGTCAATATAGTACAAGGTATTATAGTACAAGTTATTATAGTACAAGTTAATATAGTACAAGTTAATATAGCACAAGTTATTATAGTGCAAGTTAATATAGTACAAGTTAATATAGTACAAGTTAATATAGTACCAGTTATTATAGTACAAGTTAATATAGTACAAGTTATTATAGTGCAAGTTAATATAGTACAAGTTAATATAGTACAAGTTAATATAGTACAAGTTATTATAGTACAAGTTAATATAGTACAAGTTAGTATAGTACAAGTCAATATAGTACAAGATATTATAGTACAAGTTATTATAGTACAAGTTAATATAGTACAAGTTAATATAGTACAAGTTAATATAGTACAAGTTATTATAGTACAAGTTAATATAGCACAAGTTAATATAGTACAAGTTAATATAGTACAAGTTATTATAGTACAAGTTAATATAGTACAAGTTAATATAGTACAAGTCAATATAGTACAAGATATTATAGTACAAGTTATTATAGTACAAGTTAATATAGTACAAGTTAATATAGTACAAGTCAATATAGTACAAGTTATTATAGTACAAGTTAATATAGTACAAGTTATTATAGTGCAAGTTAATATAGTACAAGTTAATATAGTACAAGTTAATATAGTACAAGTTAATATAGTACAAGTTAATATAGTACAAGTTATTATAGTACAAGTTAATATAGTACAAGTTAATATAGTACAAGTTAATATAGTACAAGTTAATATAGTACAAGTTAATATAGTACAAGTTATTATAGTACAAGTTAATATAGTACAAGTTAATACAGTACAAGTTAATATAGTACAAGTTAATATAGTACAAGTTAATATAGTACAAGTTATTATAGTACAAGTTAATATAGTACAAGTTAATATAGCACAAGTTATTATAGTGCAAGTGAATATAGTACAAGTTAATATAGCACAAGTTAATATAGTACAAGTTAATATAGCACAAGTTAATATAGTACAAGTTATTATAGTACAAGTTAATATAGTGCAAGTTAATATAGTACAAGTTATTATAGTACAAGTTAATATAGTACAAGTTAATATAGCACAAGTTAATATAGTACAAGTTATTATAGTGCAAGTTAATATAGCACAAGTTAATATAGTACAAGTTAATATAGTACAAGTAAATATAGCACAAGTTATTATAGTACAAGTTAATATAGTACAAGTTATTATAGTACAAGTTAATATAGTACAAGTTATTATAGTGCAAGTTATTATAGTGCAAGTTAATATAGTACAAGTTATTATAGTACAAGTTAATATAGTACAAGTTAATATAGTACAAGTTAATATAGTACAAGTTAATAGAGTACAAGTTAATATAGCACAAGTTATTATAGTGCAAGTTAATATAGTACAAGTTAATATAGTACAAGTTAATATAGTACAAGTTAATATAGTACAAGTTAATATAGTACAAGTTATTATAGTACAAGGTAATATAGTACAAGTTAATATAGTACAAGTCAATATAGTACAAGATATTATAGTACAAGTTATTATAGTACAAGTTAATATAGTACAAGTTAATATAGTACAAGTTAATATAGTACAAGTTAATATAGTACAAGTTAATATAGCACAAGTTAATATAGTACAAGTTAATATAGTACAAGTTAATATAGTACAAGTTAATATAGTACAAGTTATTATAGTGCAAGTTAATATAGTACAAGTTAATATAGCACAAGTTATTATAGTGCAAGTTATTATAGTACAAGTTAATATAGTACAAGTTAATATAGCACAAGTTAATATAGTACAAGTTAATATAGTACAAGTTAATATAGCACAAGTTATTATAGTGCAAGTTATTATAGTACAAGTTAATATAGTACAAGTTAATATAGCACAAGTTAATATAGTACAAGTTAATATAGTACAAGTTAATATAGTACAAGTTATTATAGTACAAGTTATTATAGTACAAGTTATTATAGTACAAGTTATTATAGTACAAGTTAATATAGTACAAGTTATTATAGTGCAAGTTAATATAGTACAAGTTAATATAGTACAAGTTATTATAGTGCAAGTTAATATAGTACAAGTTAATATAGTACAAGTCAATATAGTACAAGTTATTATAGTACAAGTTAATATAGTACAAGTTAATATAGTACAAGTTATTATAGTACAAGTTATTATAGTACAAGTTATTATAGTACAAGTTATTATAGTACAAGTTAATATAGTACAAGTTATTATAGTGCAAGTTAATATAGTACAAGTTAATATAGCACAAGTTATTATAGTGCAAGTTATTATAGTACAAGTTAATATAGTACAAGTTAATATAGTACAAGTTAATATAGTACAAGTTATTATAGTACAAGTTAATATAGTACAAGTTAATATAGCACAAGTTATTATAGTGCAAGTTATTATAGTACAAGTTAATATAGTACAAGTTAATATAGCACAAGTTAATATAGTACAAGTTACTATAGTACAAGTTAATATAGTACAAGTTATTATAGTGCAAGTTAATATAGTACAAGTTAATATAGTACAAGTTAATATAGTACAAGTTAATATAGTACAAGTTAATATAGTACAAGTTATTATAGTACAAGTTAATATAGTACAAGTCAATATAGTACAAGATATTATAGTACAAGTTATTATAGTACAAGTTAATATAGTACAAGTTATTATAGTACAAGTTAATATAGTACAAGTTAATATAGTACAAGTCAATATAGTACAAGGTATTATAGTACAAGTTATTATAGTACAAGTTAATATAGTACAAGTTAATATAGCACAAGTTATTATAGTGCAAGTTAATATAGTACAAGTTAATATAGTACAAGTTAATATAGTACCAGTTATTATAGTACAAGTTAATATAGTACAAGTTATTATAGTGCAAGTTAATATAGTACAAGTTAATATAGTACAAGTTAGTATAGTACAAGTTATTATAGTACAAGTTAATATAGTACAAGTTAGTATAGTACAAGTCAATATAGTACAAGATATTATAGTACAAGTTATTATAGTACAAGTTAATATAGTACAAGTTAATATAGTACAAGTTAATATAGTACAAGTTATTATAGTACAAGTTAATATAGCACAAGTTAATATAGTACAAGTTAATATAGTACAAGTTATTATAGTACAAGTTAATATAGTACAAGTTAATATAGTACAAGTCAATATAGTACAAGATATTATAGTACAAGTTATTATAGTACAAGTTAATATAGTACAAGTTAATATAGTACAAGTCAATATAGTACAAGTTATTATAGTACAAGTTAATATAGTACAAGTTATTATAGTGCAAGTTAATATAGTACAAGTTAATATAGTACAAGTTAATATAGTACAAGTTAATATAGTACAAGTTAATATAGTACAAGTTATTATAGTACAAGTTAATATAGTACAAGTTAATATAGTACAAGTTAATATAGTACAAGTTAATATAGTACAAGTTAATATAGTACAAGTTATTATAGTACAAGTTAATATAGTACAAGTTAATATAGTACAAGTTAATATAGTACAAGTTAATATAGTACAAGTTAATATAGTACAAGTTATTATAGTACAAGTTAATATAGTACAAGTTAATATAGCACAAGTTATTATAGTGCAAGTGAATATAGTACAAGTTAATATAGCACAAGTTAATATAGTACAAGTTAATATAGCACAAGTTAATATAGTACAAGTTATTATAGTACAAGTTAATATAGTGCAAGTTAATATAGTACAAGTTATTATAGTACAAGTTAATATAGTACAAGTTAATATAGCACAAGTTAATATAGTACAAGTTATTATAGTGCAAGTTAATATAGCACAAGTTAATATAGTACAAGTTAATATAGTACAAGTAAATATAGCACAAGTTATTATAGTACAAGTTAATATAGTACAAGTTATTATAGTACAAGTTAATATAGTACAAGTTATTATAGTGCAAGTTATTATAGTGCAAGTTAATATAGTACAAGTTATTATAGTACAAGTTAATATAGTACAAGTTAATATAGTACAAGTTAATATAGTACAAGTTAATAGAGTACAAGTTAATATAGCACAAGTTATTATAGTGCAAGTTAATATAGTACAAGTTAATATAGTACAAGTTAATATAGTACAAGTTAATATAGTACAAGTTAATATAGTACAAGTTATTATAGTACAAGTTAATATAGTACAAGTTAATATAGTACAAGTCAATATAGTACAAGATATTATAGTACAAGTTATTATAGTACAAGTTAATATAGTACAAGTTAATATAGTACAAGTCAATATAGTACAAGTTATTATAGTACAAGTTAATATAGTACAAGTTATTATAGCACAAGTTAATATAGTACAAGTTAATATAGTACAAGTTAATATAGCACAAGTTATTATAGTGCAAGTTAATATAGTACAAGTTAATATAGCACAAGTTAATATAGCACAAGTTATTATAGTGCAAGTTAATATAGTACAAGTTAATATAGCACAAGTTAATATAGTACAAGTTAATATAGCACAAGTTAATATAGCACAAGTTATTATAGTGCAAGTTAATATAGTACAAGTTATTATAGTACAAGTTAATATAGTACAAGTTATTATAGTACAAGTTAATATAGTACAAGTTATTATAGTACAAGTTAATATAGTACAAGTTATTATAGTGCAAGTTAATATAGTACAAGTTAATATAGTGCAAGTTAATATAGTACAAGTTAATATAGTACAAGTTATTATAGTACAAGTTAATATAGTACAAGTTATTATAGTACAAGTTAATATAGTACAAGTTAATATAGTACAAGTCAATATAGTACAAGATATTATAGTACAAGTTATTATAGTACAAGTTAATATAGTACAAGTTAATATAGTACAAGTTAATATAGTACAAGTTAATATAGCACAAGTTATTATAGTGCAAGTTAATATAGTACAAGTTAATATAGTACAAGTTAATATAGTACAAGTTAATATAGTACAAGTTAATATAGTACAAGTTAATATAGTACAAGTTAATATAGCACAAGTTATTATAGTGCAAGTTAATATAGTACAAGTTAATATAGTACAAGTTAATATAGTACAAGTTAATATAGTACAAGTTATTATAGTACAAGTTAATATAGTACAAGTTAATATAGTACAAGTCAATATAGTACAAGATATTATAGTACAAGTTAATATAGTACAAGTTAATATAGTGCAAGTTAATATAGTACAAGTTAATATAGTACAAGTTATTATAGTACAAGTTAATATAGTACAAGTTATTATAGTACAAGTTAATATAGTACAAGTTAATATAGTACAAGTCAATATAGTACAAGATATTATAGTACAAGTTATTATAGTACAAGTTAATATAGTACAAGTTAATATAGTACAAGTTAATATAGTACAAGTTAATATAGCACAAGTTATTATAGTGCAAGTTAATATAGTACAAGTTAATATAGTACAAGTTAATATAGTACAAGTTAATATAGTACAAGTTAATATAGTACAAGTTAATATAGTACAAGTTAATATAGCACAAGTTATTATAGTGCAAGTTAATATAGTACAAGTTAATATAGTACAAGTTAATATAGTACAAGTTATTATAGTACAAGTTAATATAGTACAAGTTAATATAGCACAAGTTATTATAGTGCAAGTTAATATAGTGCAAGTTAATATAGTACAAGTTAATATAGCACAAGTTATTATAGTGCAAGTTAATATAGTACAAGTTAATATAGTACAAGTTATTATAGTACAAGTTAATATAGTACAAGTTAATATAGTACAAGTTAATATAGCACAAGTTATTATAGTGCAAGTTAATATAGTACAAGTTAATATAGTACAAGTTAATATAGTACAAGTTATTATAGTACAAGTTAATATAGCACAAGTTAATATAGCACAAGTGAATATAGCACAAGTTAATATAGTACAAGTTAATATAGTACAAGTTAATATAGTACAAGTTATTATAGTACAAGTTAATATAGTACAAGTTAATATAGCACAAGTTAATATAGCACAAGTTAATATAGCACAAGTTAATATAGTACAAGTTAATATAGCACAAGTTAATATAGTACAAGTTAATATAGTACAAGTTAATATAGTACAAGTTATTATAGTACAAGTTAATATAGTACAAGTTAATATAGCACAAGTTAATATAGCACAAGTTAATATAGCACAAGTTAATATAGTACAAGTTAATATAGCACAAGTTATTATAGTGCAAGTTAATATAGTACAAGTTAATATAGTACAAGTTAATATAGTACAAGTTATTATAGCACAAGTTAATATAGTACAAGTTAATATAGTACAAGTTAATATAGTACAAGTTAATATAGTACAAGTTAATATAGTACAAGTTATTATAGTACAAGTTAATATAGTACAAGTTAATATAGCACAAGTTAATATAGCACAAGTTAATATAGTACAAGTTAATATAGTACAAGTTAATATAGTACAAGTTATTATAGTACAAGTTAATATAGTACAAGTTAATATAGTACAAGTTAATATAGTACAAGTTAATATAGTACAAGTTAATATAGCACAAGTTATTATAGTGCAAGTTAATATAGTACAAGTTAATATAGCACAAGTTAATATAGTACAAGTTAATATAGTACAAGTTAATATAGTACAAGTTAATATAGTACAAGTTAATATAGTACAAGTTAATATAGCACAAGTTATTATAGTGCAAGTTAATATAGTGCAAGTTAATATAGTACAAGTTAATATAGCACAAGTTATTATAGTGCAAGTTAATATAGTACAAGTTAATATAGTACAAGTTAATATAGCACAAGTTATTATAGTGCAAGTTAATATAGTACAAGTTAATATAGTACAAGTTAATATAGTACAAGTTATTATAGTACAAGTTAATATAGTACAAGTTAATATAGCACAAGTTATTATAGTGCAAGTTAATATAGTACAAGTTAATATAGCACAAGTTAATATAGTACAAGTTATTATAGTACAAGTTAATATAGTACAAGTTAATATAGTACAAGTTAATATAGTACAAGTCAATATAGTACAAGTTAATATAGCACAAGTTATTATAGTGCAAGTTAATATAGTGCAAGTTAATATAGTACAAGTTATTATAGTAAAAGTTAATATAGTACAAGTTAATATAGTACAAGTTAATATAGCACAAGTTATTATAGTGCAAGTTAATATAGTACAAGTTAATATAGCACAAGTTATTATAGTGCAAGTTAATATAGTACAAGTTAATATAGTACAAGTTAATATAGTACAAGTTATTATAGTGCAAGTTAATATAGTGCAAGTTAATGTAGTAAAAGTTAATATAGTACAAGTTAATATAGTACAAGTTAATATAGCACAAGTTATTATAGTGCAAGTTAATATAGTACAAGTTAATATAGCACAAGTTAATATAGTACAAGTTAATATAGCACAAGTTATTATAGTTCAAGTTAATATAGTACAAGTTAATATAGTACAAGTTAATATAGTACAAGTTATTATAGTACAAGTTAATATAGTACAAGTTAATATAGCACAAGTTATTATAGTGCAAGTTAATATAGTGCAAGTTAATATAGTACAAGTTAATATAGCACAAGTTATTATAGTGCAAGTTATTATAGTACAAGTTAATATAGCACAAGTTATTATGGTGCAAGTTAATATAGCACAAGTTATTATAGTGCAAGTTATTATAGTACAAGTTAATATAGCACAAGTTATTATAGTGCAAGTTAATATAGTGCAAGTTAATATAGTACAAGTTAATATAGCACAAGTTAATATAGTACAAGTTAATATAGTACAAGTTATTATAGTGCAAGTTAATATAGTGCAAGTTAATATAGTACAAGTTAATATAGCACAAGTTAATATAGTACAAGTTATTATAGTACAAGTTATTATAGTACAAGTTATTATAGTACAAGTTATTATAGTACAAGTTAATATAGCACAAGTTAATATAGCACAAGTTATTATAGTGCAAGTTAATATAGTACAAGTTAATATAGCACAAGTTAATATAGTACAAGTTAATATAGCACAAGTTAATATAGCACAAGTTATTATAGTGCAAGTTAATATAGTACAAGTTAATATAGCACAAGTTAATATAGTACAAGTTAATATAGCACAAGTTATTATAGTGCAAGTTAATATAGTACAAGTTAATATAGTACAAGTTAATATAGCACAAGTTAATATAGTACAAGTTAATATAGCACAAGTTATTATAGTGCAAGTTAATATAGTACAAGTTAATATAGTACAAGTTAATATAGTACAAGTTATTATAGTACAAGTTAATATAGCACAAGTTAATATAGCACAAGTTATTATAGTGCAAGTTAATATAGTACAAGTTAATATAGTACAAGTTATTATAGTACAAGATATTATAGTACAAGTTAATATAGTACAAGTTAATATAGCACAAGTTAATATAGTACAAGTTAATATAGCACAAGTTATTATAGTGCAAGTTAATATAGTACAAGTTAATATAGTACAAGTTAATATAGTACAAGTTATTATAGTACAAGTTAATATAGTACAAGTTAATATAGCACAAGTTAATATAGTACAAGTTAATATAGCACAAGTTATTATAGTGCAAGTTAATATAGTACAAGTTAATATAGTACAAGTTAATATAGTACAAGTTATTATAGTACAAGTTGATATAGCACAAGTTATTATAGTGCAAGTTAATATAGTGCAAGTTAATATAGTACAAGTTAATATAGCACAAGTTATTATAGTGCAAGTTAACATAGTGCAAGTTAATATAGTACAAGTTAATATAGCACAAGTTAATATAGCACAAGTTATTATAGTGCAAGTTAATATAGTACAAGTTAATATAGCACAAGTTAATATAGTACAAGTTAATATAGCACAAGTTATTATAGTGCAAGTTAATATAGTACAAGTTAATATAGTACAAGTTAATATAGTACAAGTTATTATAGTACAAGTTAATATAGTACAAGTTAATATAGCACAAGTTATTATAGTGCAAGTTAATATAGTGCAAGTTAATATAGTACAAGTTAATATAGTACAAGTTAATATAGTACAAGTTAATATAGCACAAGTTAATATAGTACAAGTTAATATAGTACAAGTTAATATAGTACAAGTCAATATAGTACAAGTTATTATAGTACAAGTTATTATAGTACAAGTTAATATAGCACAAGTTATTATAGTGCAAGTTAATATAGTACAAGTTAATATAGTACAAGTTAATATAGTACAAGTTATTATAGTACAAGTTAATATAGCACAAGTTATTATAGTGCAAGTTAATATAGTGCAAGTTAATATAGTACAAGTTAATATAGCACAAGTTATTATAGTGCAAGTTAATATAGTACAAGTTAATATAGCACAAGTTAATATAGTACAAGTTATTATAGTACAAGTTAATATAGCACAAGTTATTATAGTGCAAGTTAATATAGTGCAAGTTAATATAGTACAAGTTAATATAGCACAAGTTATTATAGTGCAAGTTAATATAGTACAAGTTAATATAGCACAAGTTAATATAGTACAAGTTAATATAGTACAAGTTAATATAGTACAAGTTATTATAGTACAAGTTAATATAGCACAAGTTAATATAGTACAAGTTAATATAGCACAAGTTATTATAGTGCAAGTTAATATAGTACAAGTTAATATAGTACAAGTTAATATAGTACAAGTTATTATAGTACAAGTTAATATAGCACAAGTTAATATAGCACAAGTTATTATAGTGCAAGTTAATATAGTACAAGTTAATATAGTACAAGTTATTATAGTACAAGATATTATAGTACAAGTTAATATAGTACAAGTTAATATAGCACAAGTTAATATAGTACAAGTTAATATAGCACAAGTTATTATAGTGCAAGTTAATATAGTACAAGTTAATATAGTACAAGTTAATATAGTACAAGTTATTATAGTACAAGTTAATATAGTACAAGTTAATATAGCACAAGTTAATATAGTACAAGTTAATATAGCACAAGTTATTATAGTGCAAGTTAATATAGTACAAGTTAATATAGTACAAGTTAATATAGTACAAGTTATTATAGTACAAGTTGATATAGCACAAGTTATTATAGTGCAAGTTAATATAGTGCAAGTTAATATAGTACAAGTTAATATAGCACAAGTTATTATAGTGCAAGTTAATATAGTGCAAGTTAATATAGTACAAGTTAATATAGCACAAGTTAATATAGCACAAGTTATTATAGTGCAAGTTAATATAGTACAAGTTAATATAGCACAAGTTAATATAGTACAAGTTAATATAGCACAAGTTATTATAGTGCAAGTTAATATAGTACAAGTTAATATAGTACAAGTTAATATAGTACAAGTTATTATAGTACAAGTTAATATAGTACAAGTTAATATAGCACAAGTTATTATAGTGCAAGTTAATATAGTGCAAGTTAATATAGTACAAGTTAATATAGTACAAGTTAATATAGTACAAGTTAATATAGCACAAGTTAATATAGTACAAGTTAATATAGTACAAGTTAATATAGTACAAGTCAATATAGTACAAGTTATTATAGTACAAGTTATTATAGTACAAGTTAATATAGCACAAGTTATTATAGTGCAAGTTAATATAGTACAAGTTAATATAGTACAAGTTAATATAGTACAAGTTATTATAGTACAAGTTAA
Organism: Watersipora subatra; assembly: GCF_963576615.1. Classification (NCBI taxonomy): domain Eukaryota; kingdom Metazoa; phylum Bryozoa; class Gymnolaemata; order Cheilostomatida; family Watersiporidae; genus Watersipora; species Watersipora subatra. The sequence goes on from NC_088709.1 coordinate 64,891,357, forward strand.
TATAGCACAAGTTATTATAGTGCAAGTTAATATAGTGCAAGTTAATATAGTACAAGTTAATATAGCACAAGTTATTATAGTGCAAGTTAATATAGTACAAGTTAATATAGCACAAGTTAATATAGTACAAGTTATTATAGTACAAGTTAATATAGCACAAGTTATTATAGTGCAAGTTAATATAGTGCAAGTTAATATAGTACAAGTTAATATAGCACAAGTTATTATAGTGCAAGTTAATATAGTACAAGTTAATATAGCACAAGTTAATATAGTACAAGTTAATATAGCACAAGTTATTATAGTGCAAGTTAATATAGTACAAGTTAATATAGTACAAGTTAATATAGTACAAGTTATTATAGTGCAAGTTAATATAGCACAAGTTATTATAGTGCAAGTTAATATAGAACAAGTTATTATAGTGCAAGTTATTATAGTACAAGTTAATATAGCACAAGTTAATATAGTACAAGTTATTATAGTGCAAGTTAATATAGTACAAGTTAATATAGTACAAGTTATTATAGTACAAGTTAATATAGTACAAGTTAATATAGCACAAGTTATTATAGTGCAAGTTAATATAGTGCAAGTTAATATAGTACAAGTTAATATAGCACAAGTTATTATAGTGCAAGTTATTATAGTACAAGTTAATATAGCACAAGTTAATATAGTACAAGTTAATATAGTACAAGTTAATATAGCACAAGTTATTATAGTACAAGTTAATATAGTACAAGTTAATATAGTACAAGTTATTATAGTACAAGTTAATATAGTACAAGTTATTATAGTACAAGTTATTATAGTGCAAGTTAATATAGTACAAGTTAATATAGTACAAGTTAATATAGCACAAGTTATTATAGTGCAAGTTATTATAGTACAAGTTAATATAGCACAAGTTAATATAGTACAAGTTAATATAGTACAAGTTAATATAGCACAAGTTATTATAGTGCAAGTTAATATAGTGCAAGTTAATATAGTACAAGTTAATATAGCACAAGTTATTATAGTGCAAGTTATTATAGTACAAGTTAATATAGCACAAGTTAATATAGTACAAGTTAATATAGTACAAGTTAATATAGCACAAGTTATTATAGTACAAGTTAATATAGTACAAGTTAATATAGTACAAGTTATTATAGTACAAGTTATTATAGTACAAGTTAATATAGCACAAGTTATTATAGTGCAAGTTAATATAGCACAAGTTATTATAGTGCAAGTTATTATAGTACAAGTTAATATAGCACAAGTTATTATAGTACAAGTTAATATAGTACAAGTTATTATAGCACAAGTTATTATAGTGCAAGTTATTATAGTACAAGTTAATATAGCACAAGTTATTATAGTGCAAGTTAATATAGCACAAGTTATTATAGTGCAAGTTATTATAGTACAAGTTAATATAGCACAAGTTATTATAGTACAAGTTAATATAGTACAAGTTAATATAGTACAAGTTAATATAGTGCAAGTTAATATAGTACAAGTTAATATAGCACAAGTTATTATAGTGCAAGTTAATATAGTGCAAGTTAATATAGTACAAGTTAATATAGTACAAGTTAATATAGTACAAGTTAATATAGTACAAGTTAATATAGTACAAGTTATTATAGTGCAAGTTAATATAGTGCAAGTGAATATAGTACAAGTTAATATAGCACAAGTTAATATAGTACAAGTTAATATAGTACAAGTTATTATAGTGCAAGTTAATATAGTGCAAGTTAATATAGTACAAGTTAATATAGCACAAGTTATTATAGTGCAAGTTAATATAGTACAAGTTAATATAGTACAAGTTATTATAGTACAAGTTAATATAGTACAAGTTATTATAGTACAAGTTAATATAGTACAAGTTAATATAGTACAAGTTAATATAGTACAAGTTAATATAGTGCAAGTTAATATAGTGCAAGTTAATATAGTACAAGTTAATATAGTACAAGTTAATATAGTACAAGTTATTATAGTACAAGTTATTATAGTACAAGTTAATATAGTACAAGTTATTATAGTGCAAGTTAATATAGTACAAGTTAATATAGTACAAGTTAATATAGTACAAGTTAATATAGTACAAGTTATTATAGTGCAAGTTAATATAGTACAAGTTAATATAGTACAAGTTATTATAGTGCAAGTTAATATAGTGCAAGTTAATATAGTACAAGTTAATATAGCACAAGTTATTATAGTACAAGTTATTATAGTACAAGTTAATATAGTACAAGTTATTATAGTGCAAGTTAATATAGTACAAGTTAATATAGTACAAGTTATTATAGTACAAGTTAATATAGTACAAGTTAAAATAGTACAAGTTAATATAGTGCAAGTTAATATAGTGCAAGTTAATATAGTACAAGTTAATATAGTACAAGTTAATATAGTACAAGTTAATATAGCACAAGTTATTATAGTGCAAGTTAATATAGTACAAGTTAATATAGTACAAGTTATTATAGTACAAGTTAATATAGTACAAGTTATTATAGTACAAGTTAATATAGTACAAGTTATTATAGTGCAAGTTAATATAGTGCAAGTTAATATAGTGCAAGTTAATATAGTACAAGTTAATATAGTACAAGTTATTATAGTACAAGTTAATATAGTACAAGTTATTATAGTACAAGTTAATATAGTACAAGTTAATATAGTACAAGTTAATATAGTACAAGTTAATATAGTACAAGTTAATATAGTACAAGTTAATATAGCACAAGTTAATATAGTACAAGTTAATATAGTACAAGTTAATATAGTACAAGTTATTATAGTACAAGTTAATATAGTACAAGTTATTATAGTACAAGTTAATATAGTACAAGTTATTATAGTACAAGTTAATATAGTACAAGTTAATATAGTACAAGTTATTATAGTACAAGTTAATATAGTACAAGTTGATATAGTACAAGTTAATATAGTACAAGTTATTATAGTGCAAGTTAATATAGTACAAGTTATTATAGTACAAGTTAATATAGTACAAGTTATTATAGTGCAAGTTAATATAGTGCAAGTTAATATAGTGCAAGTTAATATAGTACAAGTTAATATAGTACAAGTTATTATAGTACAAGTTAATATAGTACAAGTTATTATAGTACAAGTTAATATAGTACAAGTTAATATAGTACAAGTTAATATAGTACAAGTTAATATAGTACAAGTTAATATAGTACAAGTTAATATAGCACAAGTTAATATAGTACAAGTTAATATAGCACAAGTTAATATAGTGCAAGTTAATATAGTACAAGTTAATATAGCACAAGTTATTATAGTGCAAGTTAATATAGTACAAGTTAATATAGTACAAGTTATTATAGTACAAGTTAATATAGTACAAGTTGATATAGTACAAGTTAATATAGTACAAGTTATTATAGTGCAAGTTAATATAGTACAAGTTATTATAGTACAAGTTAATATAGTACAAGTTATTATAGTGCAAGTTAATATAGTGCAAGTTAATATAGTGCAAGTTAATATAGTACAAGTTATTATAGTGCAAGTTAATATAGTGCAAGTTAATATAGTGCAAGTTAATATAGTACAAGTTAATATAGTACAAGTTATTATAGTACAAGTTAATATAGTACAAGTTATTATAGTACAAGTTAATATAGTACAAGTTAATATAGTACAAGTTAATATAGTACAAGTTAATATAGTACAAGTTAATATAGTACAAGTTAATATAGTACAAGTTAATATAGCACAAGTTAATATAGTGCAAGTTAATATAGTACAAGTTAATATAGCACAAGTTATTATAGTGCAAGTTAATATAGTACAAGTTAATATAGTACAAGTTATTATAGTACAAGTTAATATAGTACAAGTTGATATAGTACAAGTTAATATAGTACAAGTTATTATAGTGCAAGTTAATATAGTACAAGTTATTATAGTACAAGTTAATATAGTACAAGTTATTATAGTGCAAGTTAATATAGTGCAAGTTAATATAGTGCAAGTTAATATAGTACAAGTTAATATAGTACAAGTTATTATAGTACAAGTTAATATAGTACAAGTTATTATAGTACAAGTTAATATAGTACAAGTTAATATAGTACAAGTTAATATAGTACAAGTTAATATAGTACAAGTTAATATAGTACAAGTTAATATAGCACAAGTTAATATAGTACAAATTAATATAGTACAAGTTAATATAGTACAAGTTATTATAGTACAAGTTAATATAGTACAAGTTATTATAGTACAAGTTATTATAGTACAAGTTAATATAGTACAAGTTAATATAGTACAAGTTAATATAGTACAAGTTATTATAGTACAAGTTAATATAGTACAAGTTAATATAGTACAAGTTATTATAGTACAAGTTAATATAGTACAAGTTAATATAGTACAAGTTAATATAGTACAAGTTAATATAGTACAAGTTAATATAGCACAAGTTATTATAGTGCAAGTTAATATAGTACAAGTTAATATAGTACAAGTTAATATAGTACAAGTTATTATAGTACAAGTTAATATAGTACAAGTTATTATAGTGCAAGTTAATATAGTACAAGTTAATATAGTACAAGTTAATATAGTACAAGTTATTATAGTACAAGTTAATATAGTACAAGTTAATATAGTACAAGTCAATATAGTACAAGATATTATAGTACAAGTTATTATAGTACAAGTTAATATAGTACAAGTTAATATAGCACAAGTTATTATAGTGCAAGTTAATATAGTACAAGTTAATATAGTACAAGTTAATATAGTACAAGTTATTATAGTACAAGTTATTATAGTACAAGTTATTATAGTACAAGTTATTATAGTACAAGTTATTATAGTACAAGTTAATATAGTACAAGTTAATATAGTACAAGTTAATATAGTACAAGTTATTATAGTACAAGTTAATATAGTACAAGTTAATATAGTACAAGTTAATATAGTACAAGTTAATATAGTACAAGTTAATATAGTACAAGTTAATATAGTACAAGTTAATATAGTACAAGTTATTATAGTACAAGTTAATATAGTACAAGTTAATATAGTACAAGTTAATATAGTACAAGTTAATATAGTACAAGTTAATATAGTACAAGTTAATATAGTACAAGTTAATATAGTACAAGTTAATATAGTACAAGTTAATATAGCACAAGTTAATATAGTACAAGTTAATAGAGTACAAGTTAATATAGTACAAGTTAATATAGTACAAGTTAATATAGCACAAGTTAATATAGTACATGTTAATATAGTACAAGTTATTATAGTACAAGTTATTATAGTACAAGTTATTATAGTACAAGTTAATATAGCACAAGTTATTAGAGCACAAGTTGATATAGTACAAGTCATTATAGTACAAGTTATTATAGTACAAGTTATTATAGTACAAGTTAATATAGTACAAGTTAATATAGCACAAGTTAATATAGTACAAGTTATTATAGCACAAGTTGATATAGTACAAGTTAATATAGTACAAGTTAATATAGCACAAGTTATTATAGTACAAGTTAATATAGTACAAGTTATTATAGTACAAGTTATTATAGTACAAGTTATTATAGTACAAGTTATTATAGTACAAGTTAATATAGTAGAAGTTAATATAGTACAAGTTAATATAGTACAAGTTAATATAGTACAAGTTAATATAGTACAAGTTAATATAGTACAAGTTAATATAGTACAAGTTATTATAGTACAAGTTAATATAGTACAAGTTAATATAGTACAAGTTATTATAGTACAAGTTATTATAGTACAAGTTATTATAGTACAAGTTATTATAGTACAAGTTAATATAGTACAAGTTAATATAGTACAAGTTATTATAGCACAAGTTGATATCGTACAAGTTATTATAGTACAAGTTGTTATAGTACAAGTTATTATAGTACAAGTTAATATAGTACAAGTTAATATAGTACAAGTTAATATAGTACAAGTTAATATAGTACAAGTTAATATAGTACAAGTTAATATAGTACAAGTTAATATAGTACAAGTTATTATAGTACAAGTTAATATAGTACAAGTTATTATAGTACAAGTTAATATAGTACAAGTTAATATAGTACAAGTTAATATAGTACAAGTTAATATAGTACAAGTTAATATAGTACAAGTTAATATAGTACAAGTTATTATAGTACAAGTTAATATAGTACAAGTTAATATAGTACAAGTTAATATAGTACAAGTTAATATAGTACAAGTTCATATAGTACAAGTTAATATAGTACAAGTTAATATAGTACAAGTTAATATAGTACAAGTTAATATAGTACAAGTTAATATAGTACAAGTTAATATAGTACAAGTTAATATAGTACAAGTTAATATAGCACAAGTTAATATAGTACAAGTTAATATAGTACAAGTTATTATAGTACAAGTTATTATAGTACAAGTTATTATAGTACAAGTTAATATAGCACAAGTTATTATAGCACAAGTTGATATAGTACAAGTTATTATAGTACAAGTTATTATAGTACAAGTTATTATAGTACAAGTTAATATAGTACAAGTTAATATAGTACAAGTTATTATAGCACAAGTTGATATAGTACAAGTTATTATAGTACAAGTTATTATAGTACAAGTTATTATAGTACAAGTTAATATAGTACAATTTAATATAGTACAAGTTAATATAGTACAAGTTAATATAGCACAAGTTATTATAGTACAAGTTATTATAGTACAAGTTAATATAGTACAAGTTAATATAGTACAAGTTAATATAGTACAAGTTAATATAGTACAAGTTAATATAGTACAAGTTAATATAGTACAAGTTAATATAGTACAAGTTAATATAGTACAAGTTAATATAGTACAAGTTAATATAGTACAAGTTAATATAGTACAAGTTAATATAGTACAAGTTAATATAGTACAAGTTAATATAGTACAAGTTAATATAGCACAAGTTAATATAGTACAAGTTATTATAGCACAAGTTATTATAGTACAAGTTATTATAGTACAAGTTAATATAGTACAAGTTAATATAGTACAAGTTAATATAGTACAAGTTATTATAGCACAAGTTGATACAGTACAAGTTAATATAGTACAAGTTAATATAGTACAAGTTAATATAGTACAAGTTAATATAGCACAAGTTAATATAGCAAAAGTCAATATAGTACAAGTTATTATAGTACAAGTTAATATAGTACAAGTTAATATAGTACAAGTTAATATAGTACAAGTTAATATAGCACAAGTTGATATAGTACAAGTTAATATAGCACAAGTTAATATAGTACAAGTTGATATAGTACAAGTTAATATAGCACAAGTTGATATAGTACAAGTTAATATAGTACAAGTTAATATAGCACCAGTTAATATAGCACAAGTTAATATAGCACAAGTTGATATAGTACAAGTTAATATAGTACAAGTTAATATAGTACAAGTTAATATAGTACAAGTTAATATAGTACAAGTTATTATAGTACAAGTTAATATAGTACAAGTTAATATAGTACAAGTTAATATAGTACAAGTTAATATAGTACAAGTTAATATAGTACAAGTTAATATAGTACAAGTTAATATAGTACAAGTTAATATAGTACAAGTTAATATAGTACAAGTTAATATAGTACAAGTTAATATAGTACAAGTTAATATAGTACAAGTTAATATAGTACAAGTTAATATAGTACAAGTTAATATAGCACAAGTTAATATAGTACAAGTTATTATAGCACAAGTTATTATAGTACAAGTTAATATAGTACAAGTTATTATAGTACAAGTTATTATAGTACAAGTTAATATAGTACAAGTTAATATAGTACAAGTTAATATAGTACAAGTTAATATAGCACAAGTTAATATAGCACAAGTCAATATAGTACAAGTCAATATAGTACAAGTTAATATAGTACAAGTTGTTATAGTACAAGTTAATATAGTACAAGTTAATATAGCACAAGTTAATATAGTACAAGTTAATATAGCACAAGTTAATATAGTACAAGTCAATATAGTACAAGTTAATATCGTACAAGTTAATATAGTACAAGTTATTATAGTACAAGTTAATATAGCAAAAGTCAATATAGTACAAGTTATTATAGTACAAGTTAATATAGCACAAGTTAATATAGTACAAGTTAATATAGTACAAGTTAATATAGCACAAGTTGATATAGTACAAGTTAATATAGCACAAGTTAATATAGTACAAGTTAATATAGTACAAGTTAATATAGTACAAGTTAATATAGTACAAGTTAATATAGTACAAGTTAATATAGTACAAGTTAATATAGTACAAGTTAATATAGTACAAGTTAATATAGCACAAGTTAATATAGTACAAGTTAATATAGTACAAGTTATTATAGTACAAGTTATTATAGTACAAGTTATTATAGTACAAGTTAATATAGCACAAGTTGTTATAGCACAAGTTGATATAGTACAAATTATTATAGTACAAGTTATTATAGTACAAGTTATTATAGTACAAGTTAATATAGTACAAGTTAATATAGTACAAGTTATTATAGCACAAGTTGATATAGTACAAGTTATTATAGTACAAGTTATTATAGTACAAGTTATTATAGTACAAGTTAATATAGTACAATTTAATATAGTACAAGTTAATATAGTACAAGTTAATATAGCACAAGTTATTATAGTACAAGTTATTATAGTACAAGTTAATATAGTACAAGTTAATATAGTACAAGTTAATATAGTACAAGTTAATATAGTACAAGTTAATATAGTACAAGTTAATATAGTACAAGTTAATATAGTACAAGTTAATATAGTACAAGTTAATATAGTACAAGTTAATATAGTACAAGTTAATATAGTACAAGTTAATATAGTACAAGTTAATATAGTACAAGTTAATATAGTACAAGTTAATATAGCACAAGTTAATATTGTACAAGTTATTATAGCACAAGTTATTATAGTACAAGTTATTATAGTACAAGTTAATATAGTACAAGTTAATATAGTACAAGTTAATATAGTACAAGTTATTATAGCACAAGTTGATACAGTACAAGTTAATATAGTACAAGTTAATATAGTACAAGTTAATATAGTACAAGTTAATATAGCACAAGTTAATATAGCAAAAGTCAATATAGTACAAGTTATTATAGTACAAGTTAATATAGTACAAGTTAATATAGTACAAGTTAATATAGTACAAGTTAATATAGCACAAGTTGATATAGTACAAGTTAATATAGCACAAGTTAATATAGTACAAGTTAATATAGTACAAGTTAATATAGCACAAGTTGATATAGTACAAGTTAATATAGTACAAGTTAATATAGCACCAGTTAATATAGCACAAGTTAATATAGCACAAGTTGATATAGTACAAGTTAATATAGTACAAGTTAATATAGTACAAGTTAATATAGTACAAGTTAATATAGTACAAGTTATTATAGTACAAGTTAATATAGTACAAGTTAATATAGTACAAGTTAATATAGTACAAGTTAATATAGTACAAGTTAATATAGTACAAGTTAATATAGTACAAGTTAATATAGTACAAGTTAATATAGTACAAGTTAATATAGTACAAGTTAATATAGTAAGAGTTAATATAGTACAAGTTAATATAGTACAAGTTAATATAGTACAAGTTAATATAGTACAAGTTAATATAGCACAAGTTAATATAGTACAAGTTATTATAGCACAAGTTATTATAGTACAAGTTAATATAGTACAAGTTATTATAGTACAAGTTATTATAGTACAAGTTAATATAGTACAAGTTAATATAGTACAAGTTAATATAGTACAAGTTAATATAGCACAAGTTAATATAGCACAAGTCAATATAGGACAAGTCAATATAGTACAAGTTAATATAGTACAAGTTATTATAGTACAAGTTAATATAGTACAAGTTAATATAGCACAAGTTAATATAGTACAAGTTAATATAGCACAAGTTAATATAGTACAAGTCAATATAGTACAAGTTAATATCGTACAAGTTAATATAGTACAAGTTATTATAGTACAAGTTAATATAGTACAAGTTATTATAGTACAAGTTAATATAGTACAAGTTATTATAGTACAAGTTAATATAGCACAAGTTAATATAGTACAAGTTAATATAGTACAAGTTAATATAGCACAAGTTGATATAGTACAAGTTAATATAGCACAAGTTAATATAGTACAAGTTAATATAGTACAAGTTAATATAGCACAAGTTGATATAGTACAAGTTAATATAGTACAAGTTAATTTAGCACAAGTTAATATAGTACAAGTTAATATAGTACAAGTTAATATAGCACAAGTTAATATAGTACAAGTTAATATAGTACAAGTTATTATAGTACAAGTTAATATAGTACAAGTTATTATAGTACAAGTTATTATAGTACAAGTCAATATAGTACAAGTTAATATAGTACAAGTTATTATAGTACAAGTTAATATAGTACAAGTTAATATAGTACAAGTTATTATAGTACAAGTTAATATAGTACAAGTTAATATAGTACAAGTTAATATAGTACAAGTTATTATAGTACAAGTTAATATAGTACAAGTTAATATAGTACAAGTTAATATAGTACAAGTTAATATAGTACAAGTTAATATAGCACAAGTTAATATAGTACAAGTTAATATAGTACAAGTTATTATAGTACAAGTTAATATAGTACAAGTTAATATAGTACAAGTTATTATAGTACAAGTTAATATAGTACAAGTTAATATAGTACAAGTTAATATAGCACAAGTTATTATAGCACAAGTTAATATAGTACAAGTTAATATAGTACAAGTTAATATGGTACAAGTTAATATAGTACAAGTTAATATAGTACAAGTTATTATAGTACAAGTTAATATAGTACAAGTTAATATAGTACAAGTTAATATAGCACAAGTTATTATAGCACAAGTTAATATAGCAAAAGTCAATATAGTACAAGTTATTATAGTACAAGTTAATATAGCACAAGTTAATATAGTACAAGTTAATATAGTACAAGTTAATATAGCACAAGTTGATATAGTACAAGTTAATATAGAACAAGTTAATATAGTACAAGTTAATATAGTACAAGTTAATATAGCACAAGTTGATATAGTACAAGTTAATATAGTACAAGTTAATTTAGCACAAGTTAATATAGTACAAGTTAATATAGTACAAGTTAATATAGCACAAGTTAACATAGTACAAGTTAATATAGTACAAGTTAATATAGTACAAGTTATTATAGTACAAGTTAATATAGTACAAGTTAATATAGTACAAGTTAATATAGTACAAGTTAATATAGTACAAGTTAATATAGCACAAGTTAATATAGTACAAGTTAATATAGTACAAGTTACTATAGTACAAGTTAATATAGTACAAGTTAATATAGTACAAGTTATTATAGTACAAGTTAATATAGTACAAGTTAATATAGTACAAGTTAATATAGTACAAGTTAATATAGTACAAGTTAATATAGTACAAGTTAATATAGTACAAGTTAATATAGTACAAGTTAATATAGCACAAGTTATTATAGCACAAGTTAATATAGTACAAGTTAATATAGCACAAGTTATTATAGCACAAGTTAATATAGTACAAGTTAATATAGCACAAGTTATTAATGTACAAGTTAATATAGCACAAGTTAATATAGTACAAGTTAATATAGTACAAGTTAATATAGTACAAGTTAATATAGTACAAGTTAATATAGCACAAGTTATTATAGTGCAAGTTATTATAGTACAAGTTATTATAGTACAAGTTATTATAGAACAAGTTAATATAACACAAGTTAATATAGTACAAGTTAATATAGCACAAGTTAATATAGTACAAGTTATTATAGTACAAGTTAATATAGTACAAGTTAATATAGTACAAGTTAATATAGCACAAGTTAATATAGTACAAGTTAATATAGTGCAAGTTAATATAGTACAAGTTATTATAGTACAAGTTAATATAGTACAAGTTATTATAGTACAAGTTAATATAGTACAAGTTATTATAGTACAAGTTAATATAGCACAAGTTAATATAGTACAAGTTAATATAGTGCAAGTTAATATAGTACAAGTTATTATAGTACAAGTTAATATAGTACAAGTTATTATAGTACAAGTTAATATAGTACAAGTTATTATAGTACAAGTTAATATAGTACAAGTTATTATAGTACAAGTTAATATAGCACAAGTTAATATAGTACAAGTTAATATAGTTCAAGTTAATATAGTACAAGTTATTATAGTACAAGTTAATATAGTACAAGTTAATATAGTACAAGTTATTATAGTACAAGTTAATATAGTACAAGTTATTATAGTACAAGTTAATATAGTACAAGTTATTATAGTACAAGTTAATATAGCACAAGTTAATATAGTACAAGTTATTATAGTACAAGTTATTATAGTACAAGTTATTATAGTACAAGTTAATATAGCACAAGTTAATATAGTACAAGGTAATATAGCACAAGTTAATATAGTGCAAGTTAATATAGTACAAGTTATTATAGTACAAGTTATTATAGTACAAGTTAATATAGTACAAGTTATTATAGTACAAGTTAATATAGTACAAGTTATTATAGTACAAGTTAATATAGTACAAGTTATTATAGTACAAGTTAATATAGCACAAGTTATTATAGTACAAGTTAATATAGTACAAGTTAATATAGCACAAGTTAATATAGTACAAGTTAATATAGCACAAGTTAATATAGTACAAGTTAATATAGTACAAGTTATTATAGTACAAGTTAATATAGTACAAGTCAATATAGTACAAGTTAATATAGTACAAGTTATTATAGTACAAGTTAATATAGTACAAGTTAATATAGTACAAGTTAATATAGTACAAGTTAATATAGTACAAGTTATTATAGTACAAGTTAATATAGTACAAGTCAATATAGTACAAGTTAATATAGTACAAGTTATTATAGTACAAGTTAATATAGTACAAGTTAATATAGTACAAGTTAATATAGTACAAGTTATTATAGTAAAAGTTAATATAGTACAAGTTAATATAGCACAAGTTAATATAGTACAAGTTAATATAGTACAAGTTAATATAGTACAAGTTATTATAGTACAAGTTAATATAGTACAAGTTAATATAGTACAAGTTAATATAGTACAAGTTAATATAGTACAAGTTAATATAGTACAAGTTAATATAGCACAAGTTAATATAGTACAAGTTAATATAGTACAAGTTATTTTCGTACAAGTTAATATAGTACAAGTCAATATAGTACAAGTTAATATAGTACAAGTGATTATAGTACAAGTTAATATAGTACAAGTTAATATAGTACAAGTTAATATAGTACAAGTTAATATAGTACAAGTTATTATAGTACAAGTTAATATAGTACAAGTCAAAATAGTACAAGTTAATATAGTACAAGTTATTATAGTACAAGTTAATATAGTACAAGTTAATATAGTACAAGTTAATATAGTACAAGTTATTATAGTACAAGTTAATATAGTACAAGTTAATATAGCACAAGTTAATATAGTACAAGTTAATATAGTACAAGTTAATATAGTACAAGTTATTATAGTACAAGTTAATATAGTACAAGTTAATATAGTACAAGTTATTATAGTACAAGTTAATATAGTACAAGTTAATATAGTACAAGTTATTATAGTACAAGTTAATATAGTACAAGTTAATATAGTACAAGTTAATATAGCACAAGTTAATATAGTACAAGTTAATATAGTACAAGTTAATATAGCACAAGTTAATATAGTACAAGTTAATATAGTACAAGTCAATATAGTACAAGTTAATATAGTACAAGTTATTATAGTACAAGTTAATATAGTACAAGTTAATATAGTACAAGTTATTATAGTACAAGTTAATATAGTACAAGTTAATATAGTACAAGTTAATATAGTACAAGTCAATATAGTACAAGTTAATATAGTACAAGTTATTATAGTACAAGTTAATATAGCACAAGTTAATATAGTACAAGTTAATATAGTACAAGTTATTATAGTACAAGTTAATATAGTACAAGTTAATATAGTACAAGTTAATATAGCACAAGTTAATATAGCACAAGTTAATATAGTACAAGTTAATATAGTACAAGTTATTATAGTACAAGTTAATATAGTACAAGTTAATATAGTACAAGTTAATATAGTACAAGTTAATATAGCACAAGTTAATATAGTACAAGTTAATATAGTACAAGTCAATTTAGTAGAAGTTAATATAGTACAAGTTATTATAGTACAAGTTAATATAGCACAAGTTAATATAGTACAAGTTAATATAGTACAAGTTATTATAGTACAAGTTAATATAGTACAAGTTAATATAGTACAAGTTAATATAGCACAAGTTAATATAGTACAAGTTAATATAGTACAAGTTATTATAGTACAAGTTAATATAGTACAAGTTAATATAGTACAAGTTAATATAGTACAAGTTAATATAGTACAAGTTATTATAGTACAAGTTAATATAGTACAAGTTAATATAGCACAAGTTAATATAGTACAAGTTAATATAGTACAAGTTAATATAGTACAAGTTAATATAGTACAAGTTAATATAGTACAAGTTAATATAGTACAAGTTAATATAGTACAAGTTATTATAGTACAAGTTAATATAGTACAAGTTAATATAGCACAAGTTAATATAGTACAAGTTAATATAGTACAAGTTAATATAGTACAAGTTAATATAGCACAAGTTAATATAGTACAAGTTAATATAGTACAAGTTATTATAGTACAAGTTATTATAGTACAAGTTAATATAGTACAAGTTAATATAGCACAAGTTATTATAGTACAAGTTAATATAGTACAAGTTAATATAGTACAAGTTAATATAGTACAAGTTATTATAGTACAAGTTAATATAGCACAAGTAATTATAGTACAAGTTAATATAGTACAAGTTAATATAGCACAAGTTAATATAGTACAAGTTAATATAGTACAAGTTAATATAGTACAAGTCAATATAGTACAAGTTATTATAGTACAAGTTATTATAGTACAAGTTAATATAGCACAAGTTAATATAGTACAAGTTAATATAGTACAAGTTATTATAGTACAAGTTAATATAGTACAAGTTAATATAGTACAAGTTAATATAGCACAAGTTAATATAGTACAAGTTAATATAGCACAAGTTAATATTGTACAAGTTAATATAGTACAAGTTATTATAGTACAAGTTAATATAGCACAAGTTAATATAGTACAAGTTAATATAGTACAAGTTATTATAGTACAAGTTAATATAGTACAAGTTAATATAGTACAAGTTAATATAGCACAAGTTAATATAGTACAAGTTAATATAGCACAAGTTAATATAGTACAAGTTAATATAGTACAAGTTATTATAGTACAAGTTATTATAGTACAAGTTAATATAGTACAAGTTATTATAGCACAAGTTAATATAGTACAAGTTAATATAGCACAAGTTAATATAGTACAAGTTAATATAGTACAAGTTATTATAGTACAAGTCAATATAGTACAAGTTAATATAGCACAAGTTATTATAGTACAAGTTAATATAGTACAAGTTAATATAGTACAAGTTAATATAGTACAAGTTATTATAGTACAAGTTAATATAGTACAAGTTAATATAGCACAAGTTAATATAGTACAAGTTAATATAGCACAAGTTAATATAGTACAAGTTAATATAGTACAAGTTATTATAGTACAAGTTATTATAGTACAAGTTAATATAGTACAAGTTAATATAGCACACGTTAATATAGTACAAGTTAATATAGTACAAGTTATTATAGTACAAGTTATTATAGTACAAGTTAATATAGTACAAGTTAATATAGTACAAAATAATATAGTACAAGTTAATATAGTACAAGTTATTATAGTACAAGTTAATATAGCACAAGTTAATATAGTACAAGTTAATATAGTACAAGTTATTATAGTACAAGTTAATATAGTACAAGTTAATATAGTACAAGTTAATATAGCACAAGTTAATATAGTACAAGTTAATATAGCACAAGTTAATATAGTACAAGTTAATATAGTACAAGTTATTATAGTACAAGTTAATATAGCACAAGTTAATATAGTACAAGTTAATATAGCACAAGTTAATATAGTACAAGTTAATATAGTACAAGTTATTATAGTACAAGGTAATATAGCACAAGTTATTATAGTACAAGTTAATATAGTACAAGTTATTATAGTACAAGTTAATATAGTACAAGTTAATATAGTACAAGTTAATATAGCACAAGTTAATATAGTACAAGTTAATATAGTACAAGTTAATATAGTACAAGTTAATATAGTACAAGTTAATATAGTACAAGTTATTATAGTACAAGTTAATATAGTACAAGTTAATATAGTACAAGTTATTATAGTACAAGTTATTATAGTACAAGTTAATATAGTACAAGTTAATATAGTACAAGTTAATATAGTACAAGTTATTATAGTACAAGTTAATATAGTACAAGTTAATATAGCACAAGTTAATATAGCACAAGTTAATATAGTACAAGTTAATATAGTACAAGTTAATATAGTACAAGTTATTATAGTACAAGTTAATATAGTACAAGTTATTATAGTACAAGTTAATATAGTACAAGTTAATATAGTACAAGTTAATATAGCACAAGTTAATATAGTACAAGTTAATATAGTACAAGTTATTATAGTACAAGTTAATATAGTACAAGTTAATATAGTACAAGTTATTATAGTACAAGTCAATATAGTACAAGTTAATATAGTACAAGTCAATATAGTACAAGTTAATATAGCACAAGTTAATATAGTACAAGTTATTATAGTACAAGTTAATATAGTACAAGTTAATATAGTACAAGTTAATATAGTACAAGTTAATATAGTACAAGTTAATATAGTACAAGTTATTATAGTACAAGTTAATATAGTACAAGTTATTATAGTACAAGTTAATATAGCACAAGTTAATATAGTACAAGTTATTATAGTACAAGTTAATATAGTACAAGTTAATATAGTACAAGTTAATATAGTACAAGTTAATATAGTACAAGTTAATATAGTACAAGTTAATATAGTACAAGTTATTATAGTACAAGTTAATATAGTACAAGTCAATATAGTACAAGTTAATATAGCACAAGTTAATATAGTACAAGTTATTATAGTACAAGTTAATATAGTACAAGTTAATATAGTACAAGTTAATATAGTACAAGTTAATATAGTACAAGTTAATATAGTACAAGTTATTATAGTACAAGTTAATATAGTGCAAGTTAATATAGTACAAGTTAATATAGTACAAGTTATTATAGTACAAGTCAATATAGTACAAGTTAATATAGTACAAGTCATTATAGTACAAGTTAATATAGCACATGTTAATATAGTACAAGTTATTATAGTACAAGTTAATATAGTACAAGTTAATATAGTACAAGTTAATATAGTACAAGTTAATAAAGTACAAGTTAATATAGTACAAGTTATTATAGTACAAGTTATTATAGTACAAGTTAATATAGTACAAGTTAATATAGTACAAGTTAATATAGTACAAGTTAATATAGTACAAGTTAATATAGTACAAGTTAATATAGTACAAGTTATTATAGTACAAGTTAATATAGTACAAGTTAATATAGCACAAGTTAATATAGTACAAGTTAATATAGTACAAGTTAATATAGTACAAGTTAATATAGTACAAGTTAATATAGCACAAGTTAATATAGTACAAGTTAATATAATACAAGTTATTATAGTACAAGTTAATATAGTACAAGTTAATATAGTACAAGTTAATATAGTACAAGTTAATATAGTGCAAGTTAATATAGTACAAGTTAATATAGTACAAGTTAATATAGTACAAGTTATTATAGTACAAGTTAATATAGTACAAGTTATTATAGCACAAGTTATTATAGTACAAGTTAATATAGTACAAGTTAATATAGTACAAGTTAATATAGTACAAGTTAATATAGTACAAGTTAATATAGTACAAGTTAATATAGTACAAGTTATTATAGTACAAGTTAATATAGTACAAGTTAATATAGCACAAGTTAATATAGTACAAGTTAATATAGTACAAGTTAATATAGTACAAGTTAATATAGTACAAGTTAATATAGCACAAGGTAATATAGTACAAGTTAATATAGTACAAGTTATTATAGTACAAGTTAATATAGTACAAGTTAATATAGTACAAGTTATTATAGTACAAGTCAATATAGTACAAGTTAATATAGTACAAGTTATTATAGCACAAGTTAATATAGTACAAGTTATTATAGTACAAGTTAATATAGTACAAGTTATTATAGTACAAGTTAATATAGTACAAGTTATTATAGCACAAGTTAATATAGTACAAGTTATTATAGTGCAAGTTAATATAGTACAAGTTATTATAGTACAAGTTAATATAGTACAAGTTATTATAGCACAAGTTAATATAGTACAAGTTAATATAGTACAAGTTATTATAGTACAAGTTAATATAGTACAAGTTAATATAGTACAAGTTGATATAGTACAAGTTATTATAGTACAAGTTAATATAGTACAAGTTATTATAGCACAAGTTAATATAGTACAAGTCAATATAGTACAAGTTATTATAGTACAAGTTAATATAGTACAAGTTATTATAGCACAAGTTAATATAGTACAAGTTAATATAGTACAAGTTATTATAGTACAAGTTATTATAGTACAAGTTAATATAGTACAAGTTAATATAGCACAAGTTATTATAGTACAAGTTAATATAGTACAAGTTAATATAGTACAAGTTATTATAGCACAAGTTAATATAGTACAAGTTAATATAGTACAAGTTATTATAGTACAAGTTAATATAGTACAAGTCAATATAGTACAAGTTAATATAGTACAAGTTATTATAGTGCAAGTTAATATAGTACAAGTTATTATAGTACAAGTTAATATAGCACAAGTTAATATAGTACAAGTTAATATAGTACAAGTTATTATAGTACAAGTTATTATAGTGCAAGTTAATATAGTACAAGTCAATATAGTACAAGTTAATATAGTACAAGTTATTATAGCACAAGTTAATATAGTACAAGTTAATATAGTACAAGTTATTATAGTACAAGTTAATATAGTACAAGTCAATATAGTACAAGTTAATATAGTACAAGTTATTATAGTGCAAGTTAATATAGTACAAGTTATTATAGTACAAGTTAATATAGTACAAGTCAATATAGTACAAGTTAATATAGTACAAGTTAATATAGTACAAGTTATTATAGCACAAGTTAATATAGTACAAGTCAATATAGTACAAGTTATTATAGTACAAGTTAATATAGTACAAGTTATTATAGCACAAGTTAATATAGTACAAGTTAATATAGTACAAGTTATTATAGTACAAGTTATTATAGTACAAGTTAATATAGTACAAGTTAATATAGCACAAGTTATTATAGTACAAGTTAATATAGTACAAGTTAATATAGTACAAGTTATTATAGCACAAGTTAATATAGTACAAGTTAATATAGTACAAGTTATTATAGTACAAGTTAATATAGTACAAGTCAATATAGTACAAGTTAATATAGTACAAGTTATTATAGTGCAAGTTAATATAGTACAAGTTATTATAGTACAAGTTAATATAGCACAAGTTAATATAGTACAAGTTAATATAGTACAAGTTATTATAGTACAAGTTATTATAGTGCAAGTTAATATAGTACAAGTCAATATAGTACAAGTTAATATAGTACAAGTTATTATAGCACAAGTTAATATAGTACAAGTTAATATAGTACAAGTTATTATAGTACAAGTTAATATAGTACAAGTCAATATAGTACAAGTTAATATAGTACAAGTTATTATAGTGCAAGTTAATATAGTACAAGTTATTATAGTACAAGTTAATATAGTACAAGTCAATATAGTACAAGTTAATATAGTACAAGTTATTATAGTGCAAGTTAATATAGTACAAGTTATTATAGTACAAGTTAATATAGCACAAGTTAATATAGTACAAGTTAATATAGTACAAGTTATTATAGTACAAGTTATTATAGTGCAAGTTAATATAGTACAAGTCAATATAGTACAAGTTATTATAGCACAAGTTAATATAGTACAAGTTATTATAGTACAAGTTATTATAGTACAAGTTAATATAGTACAAGTTATTATAGCACAAGTTAATATAGTACAAGTTAATATAGTACAAGTTATTATAGTACAAGTTAATATAGTACAAGTCAATATAGTACAAGTTAATATAGCACAAGTTAATATAGTACAAGTTAATATAGTACAAGTTAATATAGTACAAGTTATTATAGTACAAGTTAATATAGTACAAGTTAATATAGCACAAGTTAATATAGTACAAGTTAATATAGTACAAGTTATTATAGTACAAGTTAATATAGTACAAGTTATTATAGTACAAGTTAATATAGTACAAGTTATTATAGTACAAGTTAATATAGTACAAGTTATTATAGTGCAAGTCAATATAGTACAAGTTAATATAGCACAAGTTAATATAGTACAAGTTAATATAGTACAAGTTAATATAGTACAAGTTATTATAGTACAAGTTAATATAGTACAAGTTAATATAGCACAAGTTAATATAGTACAAGTTAATATAGTACAAGTTATTATAGCACAAGTTAATATAGTACAAGTTATTATAGTACAAGTTAATATAGTACAAGTTATTATAGTACAAGTTAATATAGTACAAGTTATTATAGCACAAGTTATTATAGTACAAGTTAATATAGCACAAGTTAATATAGTACAAGTTAATATAGTACAAGTTAATATAGTACAAGTTATTATAGTGCAAGTTAATATAGTACAAGTTATTATAGTACAAGTTATTATAGTACAAGTTATTATAGTGCAAGTTAATATAGTACAAGTTAATATAGTACAAGTTAATATAGCACAAGTTAATATAGTACAAGTTAATATAGTACAAGTTAATATAGTACAAGTTATTATAGTGCAAGTTAATATAGTACAAGTTATTATAGTACAAGTTATTATAGTACAAGTTATTATAGTGCAAGTTAATATAGTACAAGTTAATATAGTACAAGTTAATATAGCACAAGTTATTATAGCACAAGTTAATATAGTACAAGTTAATATAGTACAAGTTAATATAGTACAAGTTATTATAGTGCAAGTTAATATAGTACAAGTTATTATAGTACAAGTTATTATAGTACAAGTTATTATAGTGCAAGTTAATATAGTACAAGTTAATATAGTACAAGTTAATATAGCACAAGTTAATATAGTACAAGTTAATATAGTACAAGTTAATATAGTACAAGTTAATATAGTACAAGTTATTATAGTACAAGTTAATATAGTACAAGTTAATATAGCACAAGTTAATATAGTACAAGTTAATATAGTACAAGTTATTATAGCACAAGTTAATATAGTACAAGTTATTATAGCACAAGTTAATATAGTACAAGTTAATATAGTACAAGTTAATATAGCACAAGTTAATATAGTACAAGTTAATATAGTACAAGTTATTATAGCACAAGTTAATATAGTACAAGTTATTATAGTACAAGTTAATATAGTACAAGTTATTATAGTACAAGTTAATATAGTACAAGTTATTATAGCACAAGTTATTATAGTACAAGTTAATATAGCACAAGTTAATATAGTACAAGTTATTATAGTACAAGTTAATATAGTACAAGTTATTATAGCACAAGTTATTATAGTACAAGTTAATATAGCACAAGTTAATATAGTACAAGTTAATATAGTACAAGTTAATATAGTACAAGTTATTATAGTGCAAGTTAATATAGTACAAGTTATTATAGTACAAGTTAATATAGCACAAGTTAATATAGTACAAGTTAATATAGTACAAGTTATTATAGTACAAGTTATTATAGTGCAAGTTAATATAGTACAAGTTAATATAGCACAAGTTAATATAGTACAAGTTAATATAGTACAAGTTAATATAGTACAAGTTATTATAGTACAAGTTATTATAGTACAAGTTAATATAGTACAAGTTAATATAGTACAAGTTATTATAGTACAAGTTATTATAGTGCAAGTTAATATAGTACAAGTTAATATAGTACAAGTTAATATAGCACAAGTTAATATAGTGCAAGTTAAAATAGTACAAGTTAATATAGTACAAGTTAATATAGTACAAGTTATTATAGTGCAAGTTAATATAGTACAAGTTAATATAGTACAAGTTAATATAGTACAAGTTATTATAGTACAAGTTAATATAGCACAAGTTATTATAGTACAAGTTAATATAGTACAAGTTAATATAGTACAAGTTATTATAGTACAAGTTAATATAGTACAAGTTAATATAGCACAAGTTATTATAGTGCAAGTTAATATAGTACAAGTTAATATAGTACAAGTTAATATAGTACAAGTTAATATAGTACAAGTTAATATAGTACAAGTTAATATAGCACAAGTTAATATAGTGCAAGTTAAAATAGTACAAGTTAATATAGTACAAGTTAATATAGTACAAGTTATTATAGTACAAGTTATTATAGTACAAGTTAATATAGTACAAGTTAATATAGTACAAGTTATTATAGTACAAGTTATTATAGTGCAAGTTAATATAGTACAAGTTAATATAGTACAAGTTAATATAGTACAAGTTAATATAGTACAAGTTAATATAGCACAAGTTAACATAGTGCAAGTTAAAATAGTACAAGTTAATATAGTACAAGTTAATATAGTACAAGTTAATATAGTACAAGTTAATATAGTACAAGTTAATATAGCACAAGTTAATATAGTGCAAGTTAAAATAGTACAAGTTAATATAGTACAAGTTAATATAGTACAAGTTATTATAGTACAAGTTAATATAGTACAAGTTAATATAGTACAAGTTAATATAGTACAAGTTAATATAGCACAAGTTATTATAGTGCAAGTTAATATAGTACAAGTTAATATAGTACAAGTTAATATAGTACAAGTTAATATAGTACAAGTTAATATAGTACAAGTTATTATAGTACAAGTTATTATAGTACAAGTTAATATAGTACAAGTTATTATAGTACAAGTTATTATAGTACAAGTTATTATAGTACAAGTTAATATAGTACAAGTTATTATAGCACAAGTTATTATAGTACAAGTTATTATAGTACAAGTTATTATAGTACAAGTTATTATAGTACAAGTTAATATAGTACAAGTTATTATAGCACAAGTTAATATAGCACAAGTTATTATAGTACAAGTTATTATAGTACAAGTTATTATAGTACAAGTTAATATAGTACAAGTTATTATAGTACAAGTTAATATAGTACAAGTTATTGTAGTACAAGTTAATATAGTACAAGTTATTATAGCACAAGTTATTATAGTACAAGTTAATATAGCACAAGTTAATATAGTACAAGTTATTATAGTGCAAGTTAATATAGTACAAGTTAATATAGTACAAGTTAATATAGTACAAGTTAATATAGTACAAGTTATTATAGTACAAGTTAATATAGTACAAGTTAATATAGTACAAGTTAATATAGTACAAGTTAATATAGTACAAGTTAATATAGTACAAGTTATTATAGTACAAGTGAATATAGTACAAGTTATTATAGCACAAGTTATTATAGTACAAGTTAATATAGCACAAGTTATTATAGTGCAAGTTAATATAGTACAAGTTATTATAGTGCAAGTTAATATAGTACAAGTTAATATAGTACAAGTTATTATAGTACAAGTTAATATAGTACAAGTTAATATAGTACAAGTTAATATAGTACAAGTTAATATAGTACAAGTTATTATAGTACAAGTTAATATAGTACAAGTTATTATAGTGCAAGTTAATATAGTACAAGTTAATATAGTACAAGTTAATATAGTACAAGTTAATATAGTACAAGTTATTATAGTACAAGTTAATATAGTACAAGTTAATATAGTACAAGTTAATATAGTACAAGTTAATATAGTACAAGTTAATATAGTACAAGTTATTATAGTACAAGTTAATATAGTACAAGTTATTATAGTACAAGTTATTATAGTACAAGTTAATATAGTACAAGTTATTATAGTACAAGTTAATATAGTACAAGTTAATATAGTACAAGTTATTATAGTACAAGTTAATATAGTACAAGTTATTATAGTACAAGTTAATATAGTACAAGTTATTATAGTACAAGTTAATATAGTACAAGTTATTATAGCACAAGTTATTATAGTACAAGTTAATATAGCACAAGTTAATATAGCACAAGTTAATATAGTACAAGTTAATATAGTACAAGTTAATATAGTACAAGTTATTATAGTACAAGTTATTATAGTACAAGTTAATATAGTACAAGTTAATATAGTACAAGTTATTATAGTACAAGTTATTATAGTACAAGTTAATATAGTACAAGTTATTATAGCACAAGTTAATATAGCACAAGTTATTATAGTACAAGTTATTATAGTACAAGTTATTATAGTACAAGTTAATATAGTACAAGTTATTATAGTACAAGTTAATATAGTACAAGTTATTATAGTACAAGTTAATATAGTACAAGTTATTATAGCACAAGTTATTATAGTACAAGTTAATATAGCACAAGTTAATATAGTACAAGTTATTATAGTGCAAGTTAATATAGTACAAGTTAATATAGTACAAGTTAATATAGTACAAGTTAATATAGTACAAGTTATTATAGTACAAGTTAATATAGTACAAGTTAATATAGTACAAGTTAATATAGTACAAGTTAATATAGTACAAGTTAATATAGCACAAGTTATTATAGTACAAGTTAATATAGTACAAGTTAATATAGTACAAGTTAATATAGTACAAGTTAATATAGTACAAGTTATTATAGTACAAGTTATTATAGTACAAGTTATTATAGTACAAGTTAATATAGTACAAGTTATTATAGCACAAGTTATTATAGTACAAGTTAATATAGTACAAGTTAATATAGTACAAGTTATTATAGTACAAGTTAATATAGTACAAGTTATTATAGTACAAGTTAATATAGTACAAGTTATTATAGCACAAGTTATTATAGTACAAGTTAATATAGTACAAGTTAATATAGTACAAGTTAATATAGCACAAGTTAATATAGCACAAGTTAATATAGTACAAGTTAATATAGTACAAGTTAATATAGTACAAGTTATTATAGTACAAGTTATTATAGTACAAGTTAATATAGTACAAGTTAATATAGTACA
This sequence comes from Watersipora subatra, assembly GCF_963576615.1. Taxonomy (NCBI): domain Eukaryota; kingdom Metazoa; phylum Bryozoa; class Gymnolaemata; order Cheilostomatida; family Watersiporidae; genus Watersipora; species Watersipora subatra. The sequence continues at coordinate 64,916,791 of NC_088709.1, forward strand.
AGTTATTATAGTACAAGTTATTATAGTACAAGTTATTATAGTACAAGTTAATATAGTACAAGTTATTATAGCACAAGTTATTATAGTACAAGTTAATATAGTACAAGTTAATATAGTACAAGTTAATATAGTACAAGTTAATATAGTACAAGTTAATATAGTACAAGTTATTATAGTACAAGTTATTATAGTACAAGTTAATATAGTACAAGTTATTATAGCACAAGTTATTATAGTACAAGTTAATATAGCACAAGTTAATATAGCACAAGTTAATATAGTACAAGTTAATATAGTACAAGTTAATATAGTACAAGTTATTATAGTACAAGTTAATATAGTACAAGTTATTATAGCACAAGTTATTATAGTACAAGTTAATATAGCACAAGTTAATATAGCACAAGTTAATATAGTACAAGTTAATATAGTACAAGTTAATATAGTACAAGTTATTATAGTACAAGTTATTATAGTACAAGTTAATATAGTACAAGTTAATATAGCACAAGTTATTATAGTACAAGTTAATATAGTACAAGTTAATATAGTACAAGTTAATATAGTACAAGTTAATATAGTACAAGTTAATATAGTACAAGTTATTATAGTACAAGTTATTATAGTACAAGTTAATATAGTACAAGTTATTATAGCACAAGTTATTATAGTACAAGTTAATATAGCACAAGTTATTATAGTACAAGTTAATATAGTACAAGTTAATATAGTACAAGTTAATATAGTACAAGTTATTATAGTACAAGTTAATATAGTACAAGTTATTATAGCACAAGTTATTATAGTACAAGTTAATATAGCACAAGTTAATATAGCACAAGTTAATATAGTACAAGTTAATATAGTACAAGTTAATATAGTACAAGTTATTATAGTACAAGTTATTATAGTACAAGTTAATATAGTACAAGTTAATATAGTACAAGTTATTATAGCACAAGTTATTATAGTACAAGTTAATATAGTACAAGTTAATATAGTACAAGTTAATATAGCACAAGTTATTATAGTGCAAGTTAATTTAGTGCAAGTTATTATAGTACAAGTTATTATAGTACAAGTTATTATAGTACAAGTTAATATAGTACAAGTTAATATAGTACAAGTTATTATAGTGCAAGTTAATATAGTACAAGTTAATATAGTACAAGTTATTATAGCACAAGTTATTATAGTACAAGTTAATATAGTACAAGTTAATATAGTACAAGTTAATATAGCACAAGTTATTATAGTGCAAGTTAATTTAGTGCAAGTTATTATAGTACAAGTTATTATAGTACAAGTTATTATAGTACAAGTTAATATAGTACAAGTTAATATAGTACAAGTTATTATAGTACAAGTTATTATAGTGCAAGTTAATATAGTACAAGTTAATATAGTACAAGTTAATATAGTACAAGTTATTATAGTACAAGTTAATATAGTACAAGTTATTATAGCACAAGTTAATATAGTACAAGTTAATATAGTGCAAGTTAATTTAGTGCAAGTTATTATAGTACAAGTTAATATAGTACAAGTTAATATAGTACAAGTTATTATAGTACAAGTTAATATAGTACAAGTTAATATAGTACAAGTTATTATAGCACAAGTTAATATAGTACAAGTTAATATAGTGCAAGTTAATTTAGTGCAAGTTATTATAGTACAAGTTAATATAGTACAAGTTAATATAGTACAAGTTAATATAGTACAAGTTATTATAGTACAAGTTATTATAGTACAAGTTAATATAGTACAAGTTAATATAGTACAAGTTATTATAGTACAAGTTATTATAGTGCAAGTTAATATAGTACAAGTTAATATAGTACAAGTTAATATAGTACAAGTTATTATAGTACAAGTTAATATAGTACAAGTTAATATAGTACAAGTTATTATAGTACAAGTTATTATAGTACAAGTTAATATAGTACAAGTTAATATAGTACAAGTTATTATAGCACAAGTTAATATAGTACAAGTTAATATAGTGCAAGTTAATTTAGTGCAAGTTATTATAGTACAAGTTAATATAGTACAAGTTAATATAGTACAAGTTAATATAGTACAAGTTATTATAGTACAAGTTATTATAGTACAAGTTAATATAGTACAAGTTAATATAGTACAAGTTATTATAGTACAAGTTATTATAGTGCAAGTTAATATAGTACAAGTTAATATAGTACAAGTTAATATAGTGCAAGTTAATATAGTACAAGTTATTATAGTACAAGTTAATATAGTACAAGTTATTATAGTACAAGTTAATATAGCACAAGTTATTATAGTGCAAGTTAAAATAGTACAAGTTAATATAGTACAAGTTAATATAGTACAAGTTATTATAGCACAAGTTATTATAGTACAAGTTAATATAGTACAAGTTAATATAGTACAAGTTAATATAGTACAAGTTATTATAGCACAAGTTAATATAGCACAAGTTATTATAGTGCAAGTTAATATAGTACAAGTTAATATAGTACAAGTTAATATAGTACAAGTTAATATAGTACAAGTTAATATAGTACAAGTTATTATAGTACAAGTTATTATAGTACAAGTTATTATAGTACAAGTTAATATAGTACAAGTTATTATAGTACAAGTTAATATAGTACAAGTTATTATAGTACAAGTTATTATAGTACAAGTTATTATAGTACAAGTTAATATAGTACAAGTTAATATAGTACAAGTCAATATAGTACAAGTTAATATAGTACAAGTTAATATAGTACAAGTTAATATAGCACAAGTTAATATAGTACAAGTTAATATAGTACAAGTTATTATAGTACAAGTTATTATAGTACAAGTTATTATAGTACAAGTTAATATAGTACAAGTTATTATAGTACAAGATATTATAGTACAAGTTATTATAGTACAAGTTAATATAGTACAAGTTAATATAGTACAAGTTATTATAGTACAAGTTATTATAGTGCAAGTTAATATAGTACAAGTTAATATAGTACAAGTTAATATAGTGCAAGTTAATATAGTACAAGTTATTATAGTACAAGTTATTATAGTACAAGTTATTATAGTACAAGTTAATATAGTACAAGTTAATATAGTACAAGTTAATATAGTACAAGTTATTATAGCACAAGTTAATATAGCACAAGTTAATATAGTGCAAGTTAATTTAGTGCAAGTTATTATAGTACAAGTTATTATAGTACAAGTTATTATAGTACAAGTTAATATAGTACAAGTTATTATAGTACAAGTTAATATAGTACAAGTTAATATAGCACAAGTTATTATAGTGCAAGTTAAAATAGTACAAGTTAATATAGTACAAGTTAATATAGTACAAGTTATTATAGTACAAGTTAATATAGTACAAGTTATTATAGCACAAGTTATTATAGTACAAGTTAATATAGTACAAGTTAATATAGTACAAGTTAATATAGTACAAGTTATTATAGCACAAGTTAATATAGCACAAGTTATTATAGTGCAAGTTAATATAGTACAAGTTAATATAGTACAAGTTAATATAGTACAAGTTAATATAGTACAAGTTAATATAGTACAAGTTATTATAGTACAAGTTATTATAGTACAAGTTATTATAGTACAAGTTAATATAGTACAAGTTATTATAGTACAAGTTAATATAGTACAAGTTATTATAGTACAAGTTATTATAGTACAAGTTATTATAGTACAAGTTAATATAGTACAAGTTAATATAGTACAAGTCAATATAGTACAAGTTAATATAGTACAAGTTAATATAGTACAAGTTAATATAGCACAAGTTAATATAGTACAAGTTAATATAGTACAAGTTATTATAGTACAAGTTATTATAGTACAAGTTATTATAGTACAAGTTAATATAGTACAAGTTATTATAGTACAAGATATTATAGTACAAGTTATTATAGTACAAGTTAATATAGTACAAGTTAATATAGCACAAGTTATTATAGTACAAGTTATTATAGTACAAGTTATTATAGTACAAGTTATTATAGTACAAGTTAATATAGTACAAGTTATTATAGTACAAGTTATTATAGTACAAGTTATTATAGTACAAGTTAATATAGTACAAGTTATTATAGTACAAGTTCTTATAGTACAAGTTATTATAGTACAAGTTAATATAGTACAAGTTAATATAGTACAAGTTATTATAGTACAAGTTATTATAGTACAAGTTAATATAGCACAAGTTATTATAGTGCAAGTTAATATAGTACAAGTTAATATAGTACAAGTTAATATAGTACAAGTTAATATAGTACAAGTTAATATAGTACAAGTTAATATAGTACAAGTTATTATAGTACAAGTTATTATAGTACAAGTTATTATAGTACAAGTTAATATAGTACAAGTTATTATAGCACAAGTTATTATAGTGCAAGTTAATATAGTACAAGTTATTATAGTACAAGTTATTATAGTACAAGTTATTATAGTACAAGTTAATATAGTACAAGTTATTATAGTACAAGTTATTATAGTACAAGTTAATATAGCACAAGTTATTATAGTGCAAGTTAATATAGTACAAGTTAATATAGTACAAGTTAATATAGTACAAGTTAATATAGTACAAGTTAATATAGTACAAGTTAATATAGTACAAGTTATTATAGTACAAGTTATTATAGTACAAGTTATTATAGTACAAGTTAATATAGTACAAGTTAATATAGCACAAGTTAATATAGTACAAGTTATTATAGTACAAGTTAATAGAGTACAAGTTATTATAGCACAAGTTAATAGAGTACAAGTTATTATAGCACAAGTTATTATAGTACAAGTTATTATAGTACAAGTTAATATAGTACAAGTTAATATAGCACAAGTTAATATAGTACAAGTTATTATAGTGCAAGTTAATATAGTACAAGTTAATATAGTACAAGTTAATATAGTACAAGTTAATATAGTACAAGTTAATATAGTACAAGTTAATATAGTACAAGTTAATATAGTACAAGTTAATATAGCACAAGTTATTATAGTGCAAGTTAATATAGTACAAGTTAATATAGTACAAGTTAATATAGTACAAGTTAATATAGTACAAGTTAATATAGTACAAGTTAATATAGTACAAGTTAATATAGTACAAGTTAATATAGTACAAGTTAATATAGCACAAGTTATTATAGTGCAAGTTAATATAGTACAAGTTAATATAGTACAAGTTAATATAGTACAAGTTAATATAGTACAAGTTAATATAGTACAAGTTAATATAGTACAAGTTATTATAGTACAAGTTATTATAGTACAAGTTATTATAGTACAAGTTAATATAGTACAAGTTAATATAGCACAAGTTAATATAGTACAAGTTAATATAGTACAAGTTAATATAGTACAAGTTATTATAGTACAAGTTAATATAGTACAAGTTAATATAGTACAAGTTAATATAGTACAAGTTATTATAGTACAAGTTAATAGAGTACAAGTTATTATAGCACAAGTTAATAGAGTACAAGTTATTATAGCACAAGTTATTATAGTACAAGTTATTATAGCACAAGTTAATATAGTACAAGTTATTATAGTACAAGTTAATATAGTACAAGTTATTATAGTACAAGTTATTATAGTACAAGTTAATATAGTACAAGTTATTATAGTACAAGTTAATATAGCACAAGTTATTATAGTACAAGTTAATATAGCACAAGTTATTATAGTGCAAGTTAATATAGTACAAGTTAATATAGTACAAGTTAATATAGTACAAGTTAATATAGTACAAGTTAATATAGTACAAGTTAATATAGTACAAGTTATTATAGTACAAGTTATTATAGTACAAGTTATTATAGTACAAGTTAATATAGTACAAGTTAATATAGCACAAGTTAATATAGTACAAGTTAATATAGTACAAGTTAATATAGTACAAGTTATTATAGTACAAGTTAATATAGTACAAGTTAATATAGTACAAGTTAATATAGTACAAGTTATTATAGTACAAGTTAATAGAGTACAAGTTATTATAGCACAAGTTAATAGAGTACAAGTTATTATAGCACAAGTTATTATAGTACAAGTTATTATAGTACAAGTTAATATAGTGCAAGTTAATATAGCACAAGTTAATATAGTACAAGTTAATATAGCACAAGTTAATATAGTACAAGTTAATATAGTACAAGTTAATATAGTACAAGTTATTATAGTGCAAGTTAATATAGTACAAGTTAATATAGTACAAGTTAATATAGTACAAGTTAATATAGTACAAGTTATTATAGTACAAGTTAATATAGTACAAGTTAATATAGTACAAGTTATTATAGTACAAGTTAATATAGTACAAGTTAATATAGTACAAGTTAATATAGTACAAGTTATTATAGTACAAGTTATTATAGTACAAGTTAATATAGTACAAGTTAATATAGTACAAGTTATTATAGTGCAAGTTAATATAGTACAAGTTAATATAGTACAAGTTAATATAGTACAAGTTAATATAGTACAAGTTATTATAGTACAAGTTATTATAGTGCAAGTTATTATAGTACAAGTTAATATAGTACAAGTTAATATAGTACAAGTTATTATAGTACAAGTTAATATAGTACAAGTTATTATAGTACAAGTTATTATAGTACAAGTTATTATAGTACAAGTTATTATAGTACAAGTTAATATAGTACAAGTTAATATAGTACAAGTTATTATAGCACAAGTTATTATAGTACAAGTTAATATAGTACAAGTTATTATAGTACAAGTTATTATAGTACAAGTTATTATAGTACAAGTTAATATAGTACAAGTTAATATAGTACAAGTTAATATAGTACAAGTTAATATAGTACAAGTTAATATAGTACAAGTTAATATAGTGCATGTTTATTCTGTCAAGTGAAGTCTGTTTGAACAGCTGTCATCAGCAGAACAACATTCAAATTTTTTTTTAGCAGTTGTAAATTTTTTAAAAACCAAGATTAGTTTTTACAACTTTTTAAAATTGCTTAAACTGTTCTTTGGTAAAATGTGTATAAAACAGTTTTCTATTCATGGTTAGCACTCTGTTAAACTAGTTTGATCCAGAATGTATCCAAATTATGGAGTTTCTCTGGTACTTCTTAGCAATGATAATATTATAGTACTAGAGTTCTATAGTACTCTAATACTACTAGTACCATAATAAATTACTCTGTAACTAACTAATGATAAAAGGCAGCACATATTTTAAAGTAATTTCAAGTAGTTATTGAGTAGTTTTTGTTATCATATTTTACCAACTTTCGTTACCAAATAGATACTGATTTAATGAAAGCTGAGAATATAAAGGTTTTTTTTAAACTATGGTATAACAAACATGATTAAAAAGTAACCGGAAAGATAATATTTTCAGTAGTTAGTAGCTAGAGATACTGTAAAGCATGACATAGCCATCGTCAGGTTCTGTAAATTTTACAATGCTTACCATCAGAATAATCGTATGTCGTATAAAGCACTGCCACCTCCCCTTTGATAAGAAGGTATATCGATGTTGCCGTATGTCCCTGTCGTACAATCACCCTGCCCGGTGGAATTCTCATAAACCTGAGTATTCTAGCAAAGTCTGTTTTAACTGCCTGGGATCTACCGCTGATCAAGTTCAGTATGGAGCGAACGTTCATTCGGCCTATAAATTGCTGCAAAACAGAAAAGGTGAAACCATCTTATAGTTAGATTTATTCACTATGTTTCCATGATGCGCAGTGCTTCGGAGTTGCGCCATCTCCGAATCATGGAAACGGCGTCTTCGCACTGAAATCACTGCGCACTGATCAGTGCGAAGCCAGTGCAAATTCGCAGCAAGGAAACAGCGACTGCGCAGTGGCTGCGCATAGCTCTCATGCCGTGGAGACGGATTCTTCAAGGGCCATAAACTAGTACAAAGTTTGTCCTGCTAATCTTGTTTTTTTCTATTGTTCCAAACTTCTTTCACCTAAATTTAATTATGGTCTGCATTCACGAGGATGATGAGGTGATTACTTTCCTGGACTTTGTTATCGATGCCAACACTTTTCGAAAAATAGGTGGCAAGTCCTAAATTTACGTTTAAATAATATATTACTTAAAAATACTTATTAAAAATATATTACTTTGTAAAAAGTGTGTTAAGGTTTGTAAAACCTTGTAAATGTGTATTGTAAATAAAAGTATAATGACGACAGAATCATAAAAAGACCGTTTATGACGTTCGGTATCCGCGATCGATTCTATTTCTCCATCAGGCGATTCGATTTATACGATTGGATTTAATTTCTCACCTCTGGCTAATTTGCTGAAAACACTGCGCAGCATGAAAACATACAATCCCCTCGACTTCGGAGGGGGCTGCTTCGCAGTACTGCGCACCATGGAAACATAGTGTTTGACTCAGATCAATATTTACATCTATGTTTGGAGATACAATTCTATATTTCTTGACTTTATTGATATGGGGGACAGTTTTGATTTAATTCCTCTGTTTGAAATCGTAAGTAAATATGAAGGGTATTCTTCCATACATAATTTGAAATATTGAAAAATACTCAAGGGATGTTTTTGAGAACATTAAACAAGTAGTAAGACAAGGCATTTTCGCTTTGACTGTAGTCGCATATGTGAACATAGCTACAAACTGACAGAGTAACTTAATTATTGCGAGCTACATATCTTATTGTTGGCTGTCATTCGTGTGTCTGTGCATTCTTTCGCTTTTTCTGTCATAAAGCACAGGAAATAAAGATTGGAACATTTATTCCGAGACCTTAAAATATAGTCAACGTCTTGTATATACATATCTCATACCGGTATACACAGATATGAGATGTGTATATCTCATATCTGTGTATATGAGATATACACAGATATACACATATGTATTTGTGTATAACTCATAAATAGACACAAATATATACACACATATATTTGTGTGTATTTGTGAGATACACAAGTATATTTGTGTATACTTGTGAGATACACAAGTATAGTTGTGTATATACAGTCAAACATGGATAACTCGTCCACGGATAGCTCGAACACATGGTTAATTCGAACATTTCCTTTGGTCCGTTCCCACGTAATGATAAATTGCTATAGATAACTCGAACTCAACACTGTTAATTCGAACTGTTTTTTGCCCAACGACTACCGAAACGGTTGTTATCGCTTTAGAAAATCACTTTATTCAAAGCCATAGAGGTAAACTTCATCTTTTCGTAATGCATAAGCGTCGTTATTACCACCATCGGCAAAATATTTTTGTCAACAACTTTTCTAAAGGTTTGGTGAAATTTGATTTATACTGCTATACGATGAGTAGCACGGGCTAGCCGGGTCACGCGCGCAAGGATTTTCGCCACGCACATACAAAACAAAAATCGCATGTTGTTTTTGTTTTGTATGTGCGTGGCGAAAATCCTTGAGTGCGTGACCCGGCTAGCCCGTGATGAATAGTTTTCCGACGTTGATTCCGTGTTGAATCAACGTCGGAATGTTGAATGTTTAAAACGTCTTAAAAATTGTTGTAATTAAACTTTAACGTTGTCCGAGCTACAAAAAACTATTCATCGTTTGACCTAAACACAGAATACGTGTGTACATTCAATAAGTATCTATTAAAAAAACGTGAGTGATATAGAATGTACGTAAAACCTCGTAAAACTTTTAATTGAACTGCCTCGGAGTGTTGCTCTTAACGAATCCCAGGTAAAGTAAGGTAATCTTTGCATAAACTTCAAGAAAAAACGACAAAATTGATCGTGAGTAAAACCCCAAAAGAAAAAGATGTCTTTTCTTTTGAGCATTTCAACAACGATCAAGTTTTGCCAATGTCAATCTGAAAAACGTCCTGGCAATAACATCACCTCAAACAACAAACCAATCTCAAGTGATAGAAAAATCTCTATACTTTTTGATAAAAACGTTTTAAACTTTACATTAGAAGCATTTAATTTGAAACAAGCCATTTGTGCTTTTGATTTATATTATAGTTTGTATATGTACATGTATCTTCTAATAAATAAGTAAATATATGGACTTGTGACAGTGCTCTGATAACTTGAACGCTCTGATAATTCGAACACTTTTGCTCGGTCCCTTGAAGTTCGAGTTATCCATGTTTGACTGTATCTGTGTGCACAATTATATACACAACTATATTTGTGTATCTCACAAATATAGTTAGTGAGAGCTTTCAGCGCCCACAAACTGAGAGCTGAACTCACAAACTGAGAGCTTCAGTTTGTGAGTTCAGCTTTCATAACCTAAAGCCCTCACAAACTATTAGCTCAGTTTGTCAGAGCTTCAGTCTAATAAGCTGAATGTCATGGGTGCACGCCCCATTTTGAACAACATTTTATTTATGTCATTGATTTGGTATGAAGAATGTTGTGATTGCATGAAAGTTGGAACACGTAACAAAACTACTAGTGCAACTCAAAAATAAAAGACTTTGACATCCATACTGCACTTTATTCTTTCAGACATTTGAACATTAATTCAAAACTCACCTTTAACTAACGACGAATCTGTGAGTCATCTTGAAGACACTTAATGGAAGATGATTTTAGATAGAAAGAATTACAATAGAAATTGTAATCTGTTTGATGATGACCCCTCATTTCAACGAATTGAAAATACTTGTACATACATTTTATACATAAATAGGGCATGTGTAATAATACTTTAATAACCAAATGACTGCTAATCTTTGATGCTGCCTAAAATTAATTACTAAGCTAGACTGCTGCTGACATCTGTAAGCTAGCAAGTGAGATAACAAAAATTTACTATTTTTTCTTTTTTCAAATCTTTATCAGCGCAGTTTAACATTTAGATAAAAATTAGGTTGTGTGTGGATAACTCAAACAACCATTGGAACTGACGCTTCTTTGGCGGAATAAGCGAGGAAATCACACAAACATAAAATCACCATAATAAATAATTTTAGTGACACATGACCAAGGGTGTGTATTTTAACATGTAAACGACACACATTTATTCTATATTGTCTTCTGAGATTGATGCAAAGAGATTTTAATGTCTATTTTATCCATGTGCTAGTAATCCCATAAAATAGTTATGGATCTTTAACACGCAAACTCGAAGTAAAAGATCAGGTGCATTGAGATAGCTAAAGGCAGACAGTCTCTAAAATCAATAATTCAACTTAACAAATCAATGAAGAAGCTTAATTGTGCATTTAATCATAATTCACTGTCTATACAGAAGTTTTAATTCGAAGAAGCGAAATGTTCACAGTCGTCTGTAAATTGCTGGATAGATGTTACTGCTTTCATCACTAATTGTACATTATGTACTGTTGTTTTTCCACGTTTCACATTTATGCGTTTTTCCCGTTTTTTACGTTTCACATTTGTTGCATTAGATTTCTGATTTATACAGGTTGCCCTGTATAAATCATATATATATTTATTTATAATAATATATATAAATAATATAAATACTTTTTTTAATAAAACATTGCTTAAAAGGACTGTTGGCAATAAAACGATATCATTCCAGCCCAGTATGTTTCTGTACTATCAATGACCTCTAACACTCCTATTAGCATTCTGATTACTATGGTATCATTACTAAGTATATATTCAAATAAAACTCGGAGTCGTCTAACCTTGACCAGTTCTACGTCAGCGGCAGACCTCTCTTCTGGCTCTTTGTTCATGATATACATCAGCTTTCCTGACATCTGAATATGAAACCTGAAGTTTACAAAACTGCCCTTAATAAAGGAACTGCAGAAAGTGTAAACAAAATAAAACTAACATTTTGCTCAGAAAATCAAAAGTATTAGTATTTTTAGTATTAACACTGATATCTGCAGTTATTTACATATCTTTTGATCTCTTGATCACATTATTTCATTTAAAAATGATACTGTAGTGCAGGGATGGCCAAATGATTTGGTCATGATCTACAGCCAAATCTGACAAATTAAAGATCTACAATGAGCTAAAGATGTGCAATTTTCTTTTTTACCATACATAAAATGCAATTATTTGTGTACATTTTAAAACTAAGCATCAAATATGATTTTTAAAATTTTTAATTATATACATAATTTGACTAAAAATCACTGAATGAATTTGGTGCAATAAATATGTCTGATATCAGGGAGAAAAATGATGAGAGGGCTTTGGCTTCACAATACTAACGAAACACGATTTCTTGCCACTTACAGCGACTCTTAAAGTTTATGAAGAGGAGTATTAGTGAGCCGTGTACTATGATTGTTTTTTACAAAATCCGTTGTTGAATACAAAGAATTTACAAAAATTTTAAGACAAGTTTTGCAAAAAACCTTTGTAAACCAAGTTTTTACAAAAATACTTCAAAAATATTTTTTGACAGCCAACTTGGCTTATCCACAGCAAACCACAAAGATCCGCATCCGTATCTAGACCGGCCATTTGGCCGTAGCTGCTGTAGTGTTTAGGTAAGAAGCAGTCATTGTTAAGTAATTATGCTGACTTAGGATCAGTTGTTTAGGGGTTCAAAATACAGGACTGCCAGTGGTGTTAGGAAGGGCATTTAACCGCAATCTCCCATGTGCCAAACATGAAAAAACAGTCACAGTAAATCCTATACCATAAGGAAGACCAATTGCGATGGTGGCCCAAACTAGAAAAGCTGGTAAAAAGGCAACGATAGTTTCTAGGCACATGGGAGCTTTAGTAAAGCCTTTTGAACTTTTGCTTGGTGCTGGTAGGTAGTGGATGGTGTAACTCCACAAACTGCCAAAACCCAAAGGCTGAGAACTTGGGCTAATATGTTTCATACAGTTGACAGCAAAATGAAATGAAACAACAAATCTCCCTTTACATTGTTATTTGCTTGATTCGCATAACTTCATGAGCCTAGTGAGTCATGGAAAGGGAAGGCGAATGAGTCATGTGACGGCAAGTTTAGTGAGTCATGTGATGGCAAAGTTAGTGAGTCATGTGACGGCAAGGTTAGTGAGTCATGTGATGAGAAGGCTAGTGGGTCATGTGATGAGAAGGCTAGTGGGTCATGTGATGGCAAGGCCAGTGAGTCATGTGATGGCAAGGCTAGTGAGTTACGTGATGGCAACACTCAGTGAGTCATGTGATGGCAAGGTTAGTGAATCATGTGATGGCAAGGCTAGTGAGTCATGTGACGGCAATGCTCAGTGAGTCATGTGATGGCAACGCTCAGTGAGTCATGTGATGGCAAGACTAGTGGGTCATGTGATGGCAAAGCTAGTGAGTCATGTAACGGCAAGGCTAGTGAGTCGTGTGATGGCAACGCTCAGTGAGTCATGTGGCAGCAAAGCTAGCTTGATCGATTGTTCAAGACTTCTTTTATTTCCAACACAAATTGCTAGAGTGCTTTCATCATAACAATCCATGAATAAATTTGTTGAAGGCACACGTCCTTGAAAATGAACTTACACTATTTCTTAGTAAATTTTATCAGAAAGTATCAGTAATTTTTTATAATTTGCGATCGTTTTCGATGTTTGAGGTGGCCTGATTTTCAGGATGTTTCAAGATTAAAGTTGATAAAATTTGATCTATTGATCAAGTTTTATCAATTTTTATCTTAAACAGCTCAAGGTTAAAGCGCTTGGGTTAAAATTTTCAGAAGAAAAATACATGCTGAAATGACATCACTAGTTGTTATTGCTGCAATTGTTAATAGCAGCTATTATGTTCAAGCTGCAGCGTTACACGTCTCTATTCTGTCGCTCTCTTTGCAACTATAGACTTCATAATCACACTTTCACTTGATCTGAGCATTTTAACCGTGATCAAGTTTTTTCAATTTTAATCTTAGAACATCCTGGCAATAAGATCACCTCAAGCATCAAAAACAATCGCAGGTGATAGAAAAATACTAATAATTTCTGATAAAATTTACTAAGATTCTGTGTAAGTTTATCTCTGAAGGATCATTGCTACCATAGTCATAGATACATGTTGCATACCCTTTGCTGAAAAAGTCTTTGTTGAAAGAGTTGATACTAAAAGAGAGAAACTCTCTCATAGCAATCACTTCAAGAGACTCTTCGACGTTGTATCTGCTGTTAATCATATCAAGGATATGTAGTTGATACACGATGAGTCGTACCGATTTCTTGAACATTTCCTTCTTGTTCTGCTTTTTTTGATAGAGAGTCTTTATCTTGTCATACGCCCACCTCATCTGTAAGCAAATACCAATTGCAAAACTTTACATTCTTGATAAAAACAATATTTCATAGCTTTATGTTTGAGCTTTTAAAAACACAACATCACAAACATGCGTCATTCCAAAAAAGTGCTTCAAAAATGAATACAATTATTTAATATGCAATATATTTATTATGTATTTAAATATATAAATATATAAATATTTGAATATATTCAAACATATATGTATATTTAATATGCAAATTTACAGACCCGCTTTTAGGCATTTAAGCCCACTTTTCATCAACATATGCAGTGGGTAGGCACAGCGTCTCTCTAACTATCAAATAATTAACACTTTTTATGAAGCTACACATAAAAGCTGATGTTTAGAACCTCTGTCTATAGCGCATCCCACCAATGGCGTCAACATTGTATTCAGTATAGTGGTGTATAGATTGAAGCAGTAGTCAACCATTAGCTAGTTGGCATGCATTGATAGGCTTGAATAATCACATCTACCCTAGAACACTTATGTATTTGCCTCATCTAACTTTCGCATTTTCGCGGAGTCATCCTCTCGCGAAAATTTCATGAGCGAAACCAAACAATCATAACGAACGAACGAAAGCGCGGAATTAAATAGCTTTGTTCATTGATAGTCCAAGAAACAAATGGCAGCAAGTGATCAAATTGCATTATCGATCTCGGCCACACAATTCTACCTGCGGTTTACAATTACAAACTAGTCCCAAATTGAAAATTGTTTTCTTACCGGTGAACCGAACCTGAGGAATCTAATTATGTTTGTTCTACTGCATTTATTTTCACATCACTATATTTTCGCACTCATCAGAGCTGCGAAATTAAGTTGCATCGAAATTTTACTTTGTATGCTACTCACGAAACTAAATGCTAGTGAAATATAAGTTTCCTAGGGTATTCAGTAGTTTAAAATTATGAGTTCAAGACACACTCAAGGAATTTAGTTTTTATCAAAATTTAAATCCCATTATTTTCTACAAAATAATCGTTTTTCTAAATTATACTAGAACAAACTTTTGTGATAAATAACCTCTTATTAGCCCTTCAGCTTTAAAATATTTTGATTTATTCACCAGAATTAACTTAGATTTTTATGGTGATTCTTATAAACTATTTATTGTATTAGGTATTGCGGAATCTTACTTTTTCTAATATACATGTACTGGGAGTTATCTAAAGCTTTTTATGAGTAATTCTATTAAAGAAAGCTTTCAACTATTGAATGTTGTCAACTAATCACTTGTTATAAGAAGCTTGAATTGAGGTACAAAGCAAAAAGAAACAGGGTGGCAAGCGATATAAACTGATTAAAAAAAACTTGTTATTTTATTAATTCATTGATATCATTATCTGGACGTACCGCAATACATCACTATAGTTTTATGTATTACTGTCATTTGTTTGTTTTTCTTATTTGTTGGTAAAATTATTGTTCTTTGTGCTGCATGAATTACTTGTAAAGAATCAGAATTTTCTATAGTGATTGATTAGTTTTCAAATCTTGGTTTTTATATGTAGGTACAGCCTCTGTAACTAAATACAGCAATCATGCATATACCAAAACAATTAGAATAAATACAAAAAATTTGCCAAATTTTTTTCTTAGGTAATTAAAAGCTAAAACTTGCAAAAAAAAATGTTATTTTGCAGACCTTTTGAGCTGATGCAGATAAATCAGCTTGCACGCTTTGCATTTCTTTGAACTTATGCATAAGGCGGTAAGAGCCTTTATGTGCAGAGTCGTCATTCCATTTACTACAAAAGTTAGACATGGTTAGTAGCACTACTAGTGAAGGTTTAAGTATGAACACAGATTTGCACTGGGAGTTACAAACATAATTAATTTATGATTCAAATATTAAGAAATAAACAAAGTCATTTCAGATTAAAATTAGCGATACAAATAGGTGGCTTTCACAGTGCCTACATTTAGGACTATTCATGAGGAGTACATTGAGGAAGAACATGGAAGGGAATACTAAACTGGGGTTCATCCTTCCTTGGATTCCAATCGCTTACCTTTCACAATAGCAAACAAATTCTGGTGGTACTTACTTAGATTAAGCGAGAGTTTAAAATAATTTAGAAAAATGTGAGAGCAAAAACTAATAATACATCTCTAGTAGGCGCCCACATGGCGTATTGCTAACAGAGGAGTTGGTACAATAAACATTAGTCCAAGGAGTAGTTAAATTTAAGCACCTTGCACATAGATATAAAAACTGTAATATGATTGGCTAATACTCCTGGTTATTAGTAGTTCAAGTGTTAGTTCTATGAGTAGTTGTTATTCTGAAATACTAGTTAAATATTTGCTATAATAAGAGCCGTGCTGGTCGGAAGCCATGCCAATAAGGAGAAATATTGCACTTCACAGAAATTGAACCCTGATAATAAGGTTCCCAGCCAAACACGGTACCATCTGCACTGTTTGACTACTTTAGAGTGTCATGGCATAATTATACAGGTATTTATTCCCTTGATGATCACACATAGAGTACGGGACTGCCGGCGTACTAGTAGCTAGCAATACTAGAAGTTAGTGATATTAGTAAATAGTAATCCTAGTAGTTAATAATACCATTAGTAAGTAATACAAGTAGTTAGTGATACTAGTAGTTAATAATATTAATAGTTAGTAATACTATTAGTTTGTAATAATAGTAGTTAGTAATACTAGTAGTTAGTAATACTAGTAGTTAGTAATACTAGTAGTTAGTAATACTAGCAGTTAGTAATACTAGTAGTTAGTAATAATAGTAGTTAATAATGCTAGTAGTTACTAGTTAGTACCATAAGTAACACGAGACGCTTTTGATGAACTTGTAGAGGAGCCTGAAGAACACTGTCCAAAAACTTATGGCTACCATACATATCCTTGCGACATTTTATGATATCAAGTTAGAATCATGTTTTATCTTATCAACTCACTGATACATACTTGTCCTTGTTCAGTTTAGCCAAATATCGATACTCTATAGTCAAACAGTTATGTATGAATTTAACTCATTTCAATATTTTTTTAAATTAATTTATTTAATGTAAATAATATTGTCTTCATGAGACAAAACCATGTCAAAAACCAAAGTCATTTGTCAAGACCGTCATATGCTGGATCAAAATGTTTTGCAAAATTATATTTTATCTTGCTTATTTTGTTCTGTAGCCCAAAAGACAAGAGTAATTACATGAAGCATTAAAACAAATACTATTAGATTACCAGCTTTTAAACACTTTTGTTAAACTCACTCAATAATTTCTGATAAATGTAGTTTAATTTTATTTGGCATGTGACAAAAAACATTATTTTCTTGATTAAAATGCCAATAAAAAGTTGTACATACATGTAAATGTATGATATAAAATTGTGTAAAAATCTGAGTGTAAAATCTTTGAGTTCTTGTAGAAAATCCATCTTGTAGTGTCCAAATCTATTACCTGCCAGTTGCTAGCTTATGTGTGATTAACTTCCCACTGACCTGGCACTGGAGTTTTGGGATAACTTTGAGAGAACACTCAACTGCGTTATCACTTGTCTAGCCTCAGGAGACAAACTTCCTGTAGAGGTTGTTGTTGGATTAGGAGACACCACCCTGACTCCTGGAAAGTATGAAAATGACAAATGAAAAGTCTATAGAAAAGAGAATGAGAATGACTTATAACCTGAAGATTGTATTGATATACAGTACGACATGATCATCTACATGTGTGTACTTATAATAACCTGTTGGATTCAACTAATAGATTATAACTTGAAGATTGTAATGATATACAGTATGATATGATCATCTACACATGTATACTTATAATAACCTATTAAAATCAACTAATAGCTTATAACCTGAAGATTGTAATGATATAAAGTATGATATGATCATCTACACATGTGTACTTATAATAACCTATTAAAATCAACTAATAGATTATAACTTGAAGATTGTAATGATATACAGTATGATATGATCATCTACACATGTATACTTATAATAACCTATTAAAATCAACTAATAGATTATAACTTGAAGATTGTAATGATATACAGTATGATATGATCATCTACACATGTATACTTATAATAACCTATTAAAATCAACTAATAGATTATAACTTGAAGATTGTAATGATATACAGTATGATATGATCATCTACACATGTATACTTATAATAACCTATTAAAATCAACTAATAGATTATAACTTGAAGATTGTAATGATATACAGTATGATATGATCATCTACACATGTATACTTATAATAACCTATTAAAATCAACTAATAGATTATAACTTGAAGATTGTAATGATATACAGTATGATATGATCATCTACACATGTGTACTTATAATAACCTATTAAAATCAACTAATAGCTTATAACCTGAGGATAGTAATAATATACAGTATGATATGATCATCTACACGTGTGTACTTATAATAACCTATTAAAATCAACTAATAGATTATAACTTGAAGATTGTAATGATATACAGTATGATATGATCATCTACACATGTATACTTATAATAACCTATTAAAATCAACTAATAGATTATAACTTGAAGATTGTAATGATATACAGTATGATATGATCATCTACACATGTATACTTATAATAACCTATTAAAATCAACTAATAGATTATAACTTGAAGATTGTAATGATATACAGTATGATATGATCATCTACACATGTATACTTATAATAACCTATTAAAATCAACTAATAGATTATAACTTGAAGATTGTAATGATATACAGTATGATATGATCATCTACACATGTATACTTATAATAACCTATTAAAATCAACTAATAGATTATAACTTGAAGATTGTAATGATATACAGTATGATATGATCATCTACACATGTGTACTTATAATAACCTATTAAAATCAACTAATAGCTTATAACCTGAGGATAGTAATAATATACAGTATGATATGATCATCTACACGTGTGTACTTATAATAACCTATTAAAATCAACTAATAGCTTATAACCTGAGGATAGTAATAATATACAGTATGATATGATCATCTACACGTGTGTACTTATAATAACCTATTAAAATCAACTAATAGATTATAACTTGAAGATTGTAATGATATACAGTATGATATGATCATCTACACATGTATACTTATAATAACCTATTAAAATCAACTAATAGATTATAACTTGAAGATTGTAATGATATACAGTATGATATGATCATCTACACATGTATACTTATAATAACCTATTAAAATCAACTAATAGATTATAACTTGAAGATTGTAATGATATACAGTATGATATGATCATCTACACATGTATACTTATAATAACCTATTAAAATCAACTAATAGATTATAACTTGAAGATTGTAATGATATACAGTATGATATGATCATCTACACATGTGTACTTATAATAACCTATTAAAATCAACTAATAGCTTATAACCTGAGGATAGTAATAATATACAGTATGATATGATCATCTACACGTGTGTACTTATAATAACCTATTAAAATCAACTAATAGATTATAACTTGAAGATTGTAATGATATACAGTATGATATGATCATCTACACATGTATACTTATAATAACCTATTAAAATCAACTAATAGATTATAACTTGAAGATTGTAATGATATACAGTATGATATGATCATCTACACATGTATACTTATAATAACCTATTAAAATCAACTAATAGATTATAACTTGAAGATTGTAATGATATACAGTATGATATGATCATCTACACATGTATACTTATAATAACCTATTAAAATCAACTAATAGATTATAACTTGAAGATTGTAATGATATACAGTATGATATGATCATCTACACATGTGTACTTATAATAACCTATTAAAATCAACTAATAGCTTATAACCTGAGGATAGTAATAATATACAGTATGATATGATCATCTACACGTGTGTACTTATAATAACCTATTAAAATCAACTAATAGATTATAACCTGAGGATTGTAAAGATATACAGTATGATATGATCATCTACACATGTGTACTTATAATAACCTATTAAAATCAACTAATAGATTATAACTTGAAGATTGTAATGATATACAGTATGATACGATCATCTACACATGTATACTTATAATAACCTATTAAAATCAACTAATAGATTATAACTTGAAGATTGTAATGATATACAGTATGATATGATCATCTACACGTGTGTACTTATAATAACCTATTAAAATCAACTAATAGATTATAACCTGAGGATTGTAAAGATATACAGTATGATATGATCATCTACACATGTGTACTTATAATAACCTATTAAAATCAACTAATAGCTTATAACCTGAGGATTGTATTGATATACAGTATATGATCATCTACATGTGTGTACTTTGAAGGTTGCAACAGGCAAATAGTGTGTGCTTGTAACCCAAGTAATTGAATGATATACAGTATGATATGATCATCTACATGGGTACTTATAATAACCTATTGAAATCAACTAATAACTTATAACCTGAGGATTGTAATGATATACAGTATGATATGATCATCTACACATGTGTACTTATAATAACCTATTGAAATCAACTAATAGATTATAACTTGAAGATTGTAATGAAATATTATAGTACTGCAAAGGATCCGTCATTACCCTTTACTACTCCAAAAAAAACCAAAGTATTTTAGAGTAAAAAAGCTTTATATATTTGCAATAAATATATAAATACAAATACAGCCAATATGTTCATGCAATAACTGGGATGGCTAAACTTTCCAATGCTTCTTATTTGGTATTCGCGATCATAGGCTATACCCTTCTTCTGGATGGCCGACTTCTGCTTTCCCAGCAGCAGGTCGGTCTAATTGGTTTGTCTAATTGGTACCGTCTCAATGTTTGGTCAGCCTGCCTTTTACTGGCTGGTAGTTGGCTTGTCATGCTTTTGGTCGGCTAGGCCTAATCGTGGACTGGCACGATCTCTTCCGGCCTCGGTCCAGTAGAATCGGCCCAAGTCTTTATCTATCGGCCGAGGCCGATAGGCTCGACTAGGTTGGGTTGTCCTTCTCTCAGCTCAGTTGGGTGGCAGTGTCGGTCACTCACAGCTCTGCACCTTCTGCTAGTTTTCGTTACACTATGATGTGATCATCAGCATGTGTATACTTACACATGTAAATAAGCATGTGTAAGTATGTAAGTATACATGTAATATTAAAAGACGCATCATATAGAACTTTTACACTTATGTTTCAAAAGCAGTTCGACAAAATGATGATTTAATGTAATACGTACAGTAAATAAATTCTGCAAAGCCATATGAACCCTGCGATTCTGATTTTTTATTTATAAACTCTGATTGGTCAACTCTGTTACACTGCTGAGCTGATTGGTCAAATTTGTTACACTGCTGAGCTGATTGGTCAACTCTGTTACACTGCTGAGCTGATTGGTCAACTCTGTTACACTGCTAAACTGATTGGTCAACTCTGCTACCCCTGGTGAACTGTTAACTTGTTGCCATATATGATAAAAGGGTTTTAGTATTAAGAAGATGTGGAAAATAATTGCAACTTCATTATTTAAACATTTTTATAAAGAGCGGCCTTGACCTTCAAAGTCCAATTTTTCTCGGTACCAGATGAAACTTTGACACGCAAATGAACTTTGACCTTACCTGTCAGCTTTGAGAGTTCACTAGAGTGGTTGGTGAGTAAGGTTGCTGGGTCACTTAGCTGAGCCTTCTTTATAGCTACCACATTACGCCAGTTTTCAGTCAGGCTAATCGACTCTGATCTGCTTTTGTCACTAAAAGTACATTGAAATTGATTTTTTACAGCTAAATTTTTTTACAAAATTTGTTTGAAGAATTCTAAAGTATAGCCTGTTGTACAAGTTTGTGCTTTTAAACTGTTTAAATGATTTGTTCATCTTGTTAAAGTTTTGAGGAGAAAATAATAAACTCAAACTTGTACAGTCAAACCTCGTACAGTCAAACCTCGTACGGTCGAACCTCGTACGGTCAAACCTTGTACATTCAAACCTTGTACATTCAAACCTCGTACAATCAAACTTCGTACAGTCAAACCTCGTACAGTCAAACCTCGTACAGTCAAACTTGTACAGTCAAACCTCGTACAGACAAACCTCGTACAGTCAAACCTCGTACAGTCAAACCTCGTACAGTCAAACCATGTACAGTCAAACCAAGTACAGTCAAACATTGTACAGTCAAACCAAGTACAGTCAAACATTGTACAGTCAAACCTCGTACAGTCAAACCTCGTACAGTCAAACTTCAACAGACAAAGTTAACTCATTTTACTATTTGCTTCATACATCAAGACCATCATATATTGGAGCAAAATGCTCTGCAAAAATATATCGTATCTTGTTTAATTTGTTCTGTAGCCTGACAATCATAATAAATAAATGAAGTGATTAAACAGATACACAATATAAAACTATGTTAAAAATGAATGTAATATCTTAGTATACATGTTAAAAAACTATATTAATAAAGTTATAATTAACAGAAAAAAGGTCTTACTAATCTTTTTGGAGAGACACTGGACTGTAAATGCATGATTAGCTATGAACAGGTTTAGTGGTATGGAAAGTGATTACAATATGCAGTGCAACTTACTCAACAACTAACTTACACTGTAGAAATTTAACATACTTCATGAAGGAATTTTCTTTCTTTTTTTATTTGTAATTTATATTCTTTTTTATTTGACTTACAGGACTGTTATGCTTTGAGAAATTTAAAAGGTCAAATTTTGAAAATTATTTTGCATGCCCTGAAATTTTTTACTGTGGTTTAGCAGAAAGATTTCAAAACATTTTATATTAGGATGGCAGCAAACAGATGCGATTGGTTTAGCAGTAAACAACTATGGTTGTTTTAGCTGCTGATTAGCAAAGAACACCATTGCTTCTTTGGATGCTGCTTAGTAACATACAGTAAAGTTATGTAACCGTTGCTTAGCAACAAATACAGTAAGTTAGCTATTAGCTGTTGTTTACCTTAACATACATTGTAAAACTTTCATCTCCTGCATCTATTATATTGATTACATCCATTATATTTATTACATTTATAATATTTATTACATCTATTATATCGATTACAGCTATTATATTTATTTATTTATATCTATTCATTTACAGTAGAACCTCGGTTCTTGAACGCTTTGGTTCTCGACTAATTCGGTTTTCGACCAAAAAAATTGAGGCTTGTTCGTCTCTGATTTCGAACATAAATTTGGCTCTCAACCAAACTGGAGCATGCGCAATAGAATTGCACGTCCAAAACAACCCTGGAAACAGCGTGGAAACATTCATTAATAAAAGGAGAAGCAAGTTACTTTTTATAGATTCTTTACAAAAAGGAAGAAACCATTTGGGACGACGTTCCTCTACCGATGAGATTTGCTAGAGACAACTCTTCCAGTCGAGTTACCCTAAATTGTTTTGATTTTTTTCACACGACTTTTGATGTAACTGATCTGTTGTATTTTTTGCTGTTTCGTTATCAATTTCTGCAATTTTTGATATAGCATTTTAACGTGGAATGTTTTTGATGTTTTAAGAGCGAAACATGCAAAATTTTTACTTTTTTGTTTTGTTTTTATCATCTTAAATAGAAAATCTTTTATTAAAAGTAAACACGATCTATGTCTACCATTTTTAATTATAGTATGTAGTACACAATACTGTTTATAGCGTGAAATGTTAAAAAAATACTTTACCGAAGTTGTTATCTCGGCTTAGAATGGATTAAATTTACATACATTAATTTTATTGGGATTAAGTGTTTTGGATCTCGAACAACTCAGTTTTCGAACAACCTTCTGGAACGAACTATGTTTGAGAACTAAGGTTTTACTGCATTTTTTATACTCTTATATTCGTAATAAATTGGCAAAACTCTGTTGCTAACAATGAATAACTATATCACAACCTTTAGTGACAGCACCAGCAAAGCACCAATTGAATTGTATTGCACAGTGGTCTAATTTCATGCCTCATGTTGAAAAGATCGTATGCACTATTGACCATAGTTCAAAATTCAACTCTACATAGACCTATCGGCTCATCTGATGACTTTTTGTGACCATAAGTAGGTCAACCTACAAGATGATCTATTTGTGTAAAATTGTGAGAAATAAATAAAATTGTGATATTTGCAAGTTGGTCAGTGAAGGTCCTTTCTGTAGGTTGACCTTTGTGAATCAGCTCCTTGATGTCTAATTTTCGGCACTGAAGAACGCCAAAGCAACAACGATGTCAAGGTCGGTAGCTGCCTTAGAGCAAATGTAAATGTGTGGTTTTAATATTTTGTTATTTGCGTTTACGTTTTATGGAAATATTTTATCTTAAATTTCTCAACATCCTGTTTATTCTTTGGTGATGCTGCTGCTGTTTGGTAACATTTTGCATCAACATTTCTAAGTCATTTTTTAAAGAGCAAAATATTTTTGGTAAAGTTGATCGTTAAAATTTTATCAGTTGATTTTTTTTCAACATATGCTCACATGATGCCAATTCGTGGCTAGATTTTTACTGATTTTAGAGCTAAGCGTGCACTAGCCAATAATCAAGTAGACTATGCCAAAATATAGATAGAATTAATAATTATATAGAAATGAAAATCTATATACTAACTACAATAAAAATAATAAATCTATATACCAACTATAATAGAAATAATAAATTTATATACTAACTATAATATAAATAATAAATCTATATACTAACTATAATACAAATAATAAATTTATATACTAACTATAATATAAATAATAAATTTGTATACTAACTATAATATAAATAATAAATCTATATACTAACTATAATATAAATAATAAATTTATATACTAACTATAATATAAATAATAAATCTATATACCAACTATAATAGAAATAATAAATTTATATACTAACTATAATAGAAATAATAAATTTATATACTAACTATAATATAAATAATAAATCTATATACTAACTATAATATAAATAATAAATTTATATACTAACTATAATATAAATAATAAATCTATACACTAACTATAATAGAAATAATAAATCTATACACTAACTATAATAGAAATAATAAATCTATATACTAACTATAATATAAATAATAAATCTATATACTAACTATAATATAAATAATAAATTTATATACTAACTATAATATAAATAATAAATCTATATACTAACTATAATAGAAATAATAAATCTATATACTAACTATAATAGAAATAATAAATCTATATACTAATTATAATAGAAATAATAAATTTATATACTAACTATAATAGAAATAATAAATCTATATACTAATTATAATAGAAATAATAAATTTATATACTAACTATAATATAAATAATAAATCTATACACTAACTATAATAGAAATAATAAATCTATACACTAACTATAATAGAAATAATAAATCTATATACTAACTATAATATAAATAATAAATCTATATACTAACTATAATATAAATAATAAATTTATATACTAACTATAATATAAATAATAAATCTATATACTAACTATAATAGAAATAATAAATCTATATACTAACTATAATAGAAATAATAAATCTATATACTAATTATAATAGAAATAATAAATTTATATACTAACTATAATAGAAATAATAAATCTATATACTAATTATAATAGAAATAATAAATTTATATACTAACTATAATATAAATAATAAATCTATATACTAACTATAATATAAATAATAAATTTATATACTAACTATAATATAAATAATAAATCTATACACTAACTGTAATAGAAATAATAAATCTATACACTAACTATAATAGAAATAATAAATCTATATACTAAATATAATATAAATAATAAATCTATATACTAACTATAATATAAATAATAAATTTATATACTAACTATAATATAAATAATAAATCTATATACTAACTATAATAGAAATAATAAATCTATACACTAACTATAATAGAAATAATAAATCTATATACTAACTATAATAGAAATAATAAATCTATATACTAATTATAATATAAATAATAAATCTATATACTAACTATAATAGAAATAATAAATCTATATACTAATTATAATATAAATGATAAATCTATATACTAACTATAATAGAAATAATAAATCTATATACTAACTATAATAGAAATAATAAATCTATATACTAATCATAATATAAATAATAAATCTATATACCAATTATAATATAAATAATAAATCTATACACTAACTATAATAGAAAGGCAATATAAGAAATAACGATGACTTACATTCTAGTGGCTGGAATCTGACCGGGTACCTGTAAGCCTTTCATATTCAACTGCAATCGGTCTCACAAGATCTCATAACAGGCACTTGGAAAATGGAATGACATCATCACTTTTGGCTTAGTTATGCTAGGTGCTGATTCAAATTCCCATGTACAGTAGTTCTGTAAAAATCATTCATAGAACACAGATGAAGGCATTTATGGTATTCCTAAAAGTTATTATGGTTGTGGGTTCAATTTAGTCAGACAAAGGAACCTTAATGTACGTATATACAACTTCCTATCTTAACTCACCTTTAACATTCTGAGTTAAAAATTTTATGATGGAGTTTATAGTGAATAAAAGCTTTATCAACTTTCAAGGTCAAGGTCGGTCATTCCAATGCTACTATCACTATAACAGGAACAGAGTCAATCATAAAGTTTTTAGAATCTATTCCAATACATGTAATTTTAATATACTATTCCTTATTTTATTTTTATCCCATGTTCCAATTTGCTTTAAAAGGTAATAAAGTTCGTATTTATTTATTTATCTATCTGTCTATCTGTTTGTCTGTCTGTCTATCTGTCTGTCTTTCTATGTATCTATGTATTTATCTATCTATCTATTTATCTATTTATGTATCTATCTATCCATCTATCTATCTATCTATCAATCTATCTATCTATCCATCTATCTATATATCTATGTATCTATATATCTATATATTTATCTATTTATCTATCTCCCTATCTATATATCTATATATCTATCTATCTATCTATCTGTCTATATATGCATTTATATATTTGTCTGTCTGTCTACCTGTCTATCTATCTACATGTATCTATCTACTTATCTACCTATCTACTTATCTACCTATCTATCAATCTATATATCTATCTATTAGAGAAGAAATAAACAAATAGTTATATAACATTAGCTGCTTTTGAGCTACTTTTAAGTCTGTGATCTTGTACATAACGATGTCTTAATGGGCAGTTAACACCAGTTCTACTCCAAAGAAATGAGCTGTTTCATAACCCCTGTTTCATATGTTAGCATGTACATTTTATGTAGCAGTTACCCTTTTATAGTTACCCAGT
Source organism: Watersipora subatra (assembly GCF_963576615.1). Classification (NCBI taxonomy): domain Eukaryota; kingdom Metazoa; phylum Bryozoa; class Gymnolaemata; order Cheilostomatida; family Watersiporidae; genus Watersipora; species Watersipora subatra. The sequence continues at coordinate 64,944,399 of NC_088709.1, forward strand.
TCCTTTTTATACCCATGCTTATACGTCTGAAACAGATTTTTAAGAAGGTAGCCTAAGATCTTTCCAAATATTTCAGGTTTGTAGGCTATGAGAGCCAACTGCTTGTTCTTGTACAAATTCTAAAATATGTTGTTTCTAGGATCACTATGTACTCAGTAAAGTAATTACTATATGTGATTGCATTCAACTAAAATAATGTATGTAGAAGATAACTCTCATTTGATGTGTGCAGATAACTCCCAGTTTAGCGATATGCGTAGGCGATAATGATAGATGATATTGTACACCACCAGACTACATCAAATCTGTTAGTTAATCACTCCGCTTGAACAATGACAAAATGAAATCATACTATAATATATTTATATACAATTTGCCAGAAAGATCAGCTTTGAGCAAAAATATTCAGTAGTGGGAAAGAATACTAATAATAATAGTAATTATAATGATAAATGTACTAGATGCAGTCTTTTATAAATTAAAAAGAATGCCATGCATATTTATGCCAGAATCTCTTCAATGAGCTTAGTGGTATCATAAAATCAATATTCATTGGCAAAATAGTTTCAGAGAGCAAGATTAATTATAAAAATTGCCTATCTTATTAAAGATATCACAGAAAATAGTACACTATTTCAAAATTAAACACACAATCATAGTGTGATAAAATAGCCAATAAAACCTCAACTAGTGCTGTGTTTCAGAGTTAGACATCTATAAAAATGTCATAAAGTGATCAACTAGCATAGATCTATAAGTAACAACAAAGTCAGTTTGCTATAAAAATTGGAAAGGAAATACAGGAGGCTTTGGAAGACCTCCATCCAACTCAAACTCAGAGGATGATCAATTTTACAGAGTCACATCATCAGATATTCGTTGTGCTGAGCACACGTAAATTAAGAAAGATACTAAAAAATCTATTACAAGCGTGTTTTTGTATTGAGTAATAATACATGCATATCCCTTGAGCGATTAGTCAGTCTTGTTGGAGTTGTCCTTCATCTCATCACATTCCAGTTGACTCCTTCCATAGCTTTGCTTTCTTGTGAGGTGACATATCTCGTGTAATCTAAAACGAAAACTCACAGTTGAAGTCTAAGCTATATTTATATCTTTAAGTCTATGTCTATTGAAGTTTATGTAGGTAAATGTGTTCAGGTTAAAATGAGCTAATATGACAAAATATGCCAACTTTAGATTTATTCTCCCTTGTCTTATTGAAATCGGTTTTGAGTGGTGTATGTATTTGATACAAATGTCGCGCTATTTAATTAAATTCATGCGTCAAACTTTGTCTAACATTTTTATCGATCAGTCTGTGTATGGCCTACAAATAGTTGCTAACTTGTAATCTCACCTATTACCATACTTTTCATGGCCAATTCCTAGAAACTTAAAGCTGGACAAAGTAACAAAATGACGAAATGTTTTTTCTCCGGTTGGCGGCTTCCGAATTTTTGTAGATCACCGATACCAAACTAAAAGCTTAACTTCTATTTAGGTTTTGAAATAAATTGTATGCGCATTGCAACAAAATTGTTTTTTGTATTTGAAGCCAGATTTGTGATTACACAGTCTATGACAAACTGATAACGCTGATCAAAATCAGTCTTTTAGAGTATTACCTCATTTTTTCAGTCACCTCTTGTCAATGAATCGAGATTTTTGTATACCGCAACATTTTTATATTGTGCTATAGTAATTTTACTATAATAGTAAAAGCTTTGTCTGTCTGGCTGAAGCTACAGGTGGAGTTTGGGAAAAAAAGATGCATCATGCAAGATCCAAACTCGTCTTTGCTAAAATATGCACTGTTTTTGTCTGGCCAAAACTGGTTGAAGGTTGGCAAAAAAGATTGCAACGTACTGGATTCGAACTCCTATTTAATATAATAAGAGCAGTGTTTGTCTGAAGCCACAGTTAGAGGTAGGAAAAAACATTGCTTCAACCAGGATTAGAACTCATAACATTCAGCTTAGTGAACAAAGCTCTAACAATTGCACCAATTGGCCATCTTGGCCAATTGGTGCAATTGTTAGAGCACCATAATTATGTTTCATCAGCGCATCTCACTCCATCTCACAGCTGACACAGCACACTAGACTGCCAGTAAACTAGAAATAAAAAAAATAAAAAATTTCTGAAACCAGATTGCTTATAGTTGACTAATTTACTAATACATTTGATGACATGTATTTGCATATATTTGAAATTTCTTTTGTTTAGTCATGAAAACACATCAATTTTTAGTTTGGACACCAAAACATTAGTTGCTGCATAATCAGCAGGAAATATAGTTAGCTTGTCGAGTTTACACAGCCGTCTGTCAATAATAGTCGTATCTAAATACAATTTTATCTTAGTTCCAATCAACTGCGCAGCTGGAAAGATCTGTTGTTGCAATTTTCTTAATTTATACCTAAGACTACTCTCATCCCTCGTCTCATTGCCTCTAGCCCTTTAATATAGTAAAGAACTGTGTCCACCCGGCATTTTGAAGCCACGCATACAGTTTAGGAAAAACATTGCTTTCAATGAAATGTGAGCTAACGTCTTTCCGCATAATAGATCAATGCTCTACCAGCTGCACCAACCAATCTTTCTTGCACAGTTAGTTGTTACACATGACAATCTCTCACAGTGAATGGACTCTCAGAGTATTAGATTCAGTAACTTACTATCCTGAATCTGATTTGGTGAAGGGCGAGCAACTCCAGGTCTACCATACATGAGGTCAGTCTTAACACGAGCTAGGTCATCTATACTTGTTATGCCATCTACAAACATGATTCTCTGTCCTTTCCCTTGCATAACTTCCTTTACATGCCTCCATGCCCCACCATTTCTTCCTTGTCGAACTCTGCAAATATTGTAATATTAATATAAATAATTACGAATATTACTTTTTATATTATTGTATATTTATAGAGCTCTGGCAAACAAACTAAAATTAGTATGTCTGTGTTAAAAATTAACTACAAGCTTTCTGAGGTTCAAAAACTTGCTCGCTCACTAATCAAGTATTGCCTCAAGACCCAGCAAACAAGCTTTGCTATGATTGGCTATCAGGTATTGTAGGCATTTTAGAGTTGTCTTTCCATGTATCAGAATTTCTACACTACATAATATTAACGCTTATCAGAGTGCATTTCATGATGTCTTATGTTATTAAATTTTTGCATCTTATCTTTGAACTAGAGTTGCTTCATCACATCACTGTCCGCATATCGAATCATTTGTCTATTATATATGGTTTGCACACATCTTTTGCTTAATTATTTGTGAGAGTTTAGGTCAAACAGTAACTTCCAATTGCAGTATATTAACGTTTTTATGACCGATTGTATTATCTATCAAAATAAATACTATCACAAATCTTGTAGGCAGAGCCTTATATAGTTGAGGTGTTCTACCAATTTCTTAAAAGTCTCTCTGTTGAATATGAAGGTTTAAAATTAAAACTAAACCTATTGCAGATAAAATAGTAAATATTTTGTTGAAAATATAAACTATTTATTAATATTTTATTAAATGGTTAAGACAAAAAATTCAAGATACATGATTACATGATGGATGTTTGTTAGCATTGCCAAAGAACATGAATGTGATGCCTGAATTTGGCCTTCACTTTAAATGTGACCTCAAACAAAAGATTTTAACTGGCTTAGAATTATGCTTGTTGCGCTGGATGAGTTTCAGCGTTAAAAGTAGACATAGCCTTTGTACCAATCATAGATCTTAAATCAAGACTTTAAGCCTTTGATGGATGTTTGTTGGATATTAGTCTTCATATGTAAAAAGATTTTTTACATGAAGTTTTTTTCATTCTAGTAGATATGCTAAATCTGACGATGCTGACATATGCCCTGTTTTTTGCTCAATCTTACAGTACTTTTAGTATGCTGAGGCCTTTACTTACAGTATATGCAAGAAACTTTTCATTTTATCTGCTTGCTCTGCTACAACTACCAGAGACAATGGCATGTTAGTCATGTAGCCTATTTCTGTAAAAAAAGAGATGGTATCAAGGTAGAAACAAACATGTACGACTTATGTTCTAATGAACGATTGCTTGAAAATACTCAGTGAGTGTTGTGTGATGTGAAAAATAAATAAATTTGCTATTCATTTTTATCTTTGCTTTACTCTATCTACCAAGTTTTGTGAGGACATAGGCGATTGTGGTTCTCCCCAATTTCTATAATCATGATTGTTCTTGGCAAGTTTTAATAAAAGTTTGCCATTGCCTTCTGTTGAGTGTTTTTATTGACACAAGGTCTTTAGCTAGCTGGCCCTTGGCTTGCAGAGAAACTTCTCCATCCTTTGTAAAGTTTTGTTTTTAGTCCTGCAGGATTGCTAGACACTTTGCTCAACCACGTCGGAGCGCAGAAGGAGGATCTAGTTTAGTCACGCAGGACCCAACACAGGAGCAATTGTGGTTGGGTGCCCTTCCTAACACCACCAATGGTCCTTGTGAGGCTAAAATGGTTGACTCAAAAGGCGCCCTAACCACTGAATCATGGCTGCACCGTCCTTGCTTTACTGGGTGCTTTAAATTAAAACAACCAAAGAATATTCAAATTTTTTTATTTTTTCAAGATTCACTTTTATCACTGGCTATTAAGTACTTGAAATGATAAAGCAACTTTAGCAAATCCTAGCGAATACCCCAAGAGGCTTTCTGTTTATCTTAAATATTGACTTGTCATGTATAATATGGCTAATGCTCTTTGCGTTATCGCTAATTATGCATGTTTAGACTGGTCAAATATTACGTCTGCAACAACTTTTGTGTGGTTTAAACAAGAGTGATTTTGTCCTAAATAACAGAATCATCTCTCCTACTTACCTGCTGATTTACAAGCACATGCATTGCTCAGGCTTGCAGTTTGGCTGCTTATGTATTCTTGATAAGCAGCATATTGTTAGTGTCAGCAACTATACAAGCTAATCATAATTTGAGAGATAATGGAATTCTGCGCATTCTTACCATTGAAAAGCTTTCAATATGCCAAATGGATTATTTGAAATACTTGACGTTGCACAAATTTTTATCAGCAAAACTAAAGCCCATAAGGGGCAGTGACGACAATGCTTTGATAAAAACTGCAGTAAATTACTTTTTCTAAAGACTGATTACACAGGCTAACATTTTTTGCTCCAAAACAAATCATATGTGAAACGTACACACTGGAGTTATCTTTTCATGAGGTCATTTTACAAATGAGAGCATTTGTACAAAGAGCATTTGTATAGTGAGCATGCTCATGCTCTCTATACAAAGCTTCATGCAAATTAATTATGTTTTAATAATGTTGGTTGTGACTGGTCAAAAACATTGGGCATTCAAAACTAGTTTGAAATTCTTTGATTTTAAAACAAAACTTTCTTATATTAGTAGTACAAAATGATAAACGATATAAATGCCTAAATTCTTTTATATCATATTTTGTTGCATAAAATAAACTTAAAAAATTGAGTTATTATGAAGCATTTAATGCCTTAATCCTAGCTCTTCTAATGTGATTAAAAATGTTAAAAGTAGAACCAATGATTACTCAACAAGAGTCTAGTTTTTTGCAGTGGGATATTTAATTAAAGCATAATAAAATAAAACTATTTTATACATTATTAAGTGATTAAAAGTAGAAATTATTAACATATATAAAACATAGTTTATCTGTCCTTCTTTCTGTCTGTCTGATAACCTATACAAACAAAACTGTAGATATTTAAGCAAAAACCAACATATGTATCTTATTCAACTTCTTCCAGGGAAGCTAGTAACTTTATTTTCATTTTGATCTGGTTTCTCTTTGGAGATCTACTGGACCATAATCTGGACCATTATGTACTATAACTTATAAATAAACATATGAAATAACAAGTATTAGTTTTCTGATCTTTAAATGTGACTATACGGCGGTTATATAGCTGACTCAGTAATTCAAAAGCTTTGTGCCACCATACAATGTGCTACTGCAACTGTAAGTGCACACCTACAACAACATTCACAGCCTTTCTAGCTAGCTAGTGTCAAAGCTTTCCGACCTACGTACACAAAATCGTTTGCTTCCCTTGCTAAAAAGTTTAGCAAATGCTCTCAAGCGCTAGTCAATCTTTTAATAGAGATGTCATATTAGTCACAGTGACTAACTCGTCACGATTCTCTGATCATCAAACAATGAGTTGTGCGCTCTTGTTTATTCATAGAATTTCTTCAAAAGCAGGTGTTATCAGGCATAACAATGACCTATAATTCACACCATACTTTTGACATTGGGCCAAATTACAGCTGATTGATTTTGGCTCTCTATGCAGCCAATTATGTTAAATGTTTACTTTACTTCAATCAAAGGCTTCAAGATTTTTCATGGTTTGTTTCCTCGTTTTTTACATGACAGTTACAGGTTTTCAACTCATTTCAATTTACTTGATGTAAACAAATTGCATACAACCACTAACAGTTATTTTGAAAATACCATTGAATATATCATTATTGCTGCTTTAACAATCTTCCACCGAATATCTGTACTCTTATCAGAGAAAGGCATTTTAAACACTATTTGTCAAACTATTTATTCGATTTTAATGGCTAACTGTTGCCCTCTTTTGATTTTTGTTGTTTTACTATTGTTGTATGGCCCAATTTGAAAAGTATTTCTATTTTTGAAATAAAATTATTGCTAATAAAGTACTCTATATATATATGTATATATATATATATATATATATATATATATATATATATATATATATATATATATATATATATATATATATATCCGTCATATTGACCTATTCACTCTCTTAGTAACTCTACTCTATACCTTACTCCACTGTTTGAGCTATAATGTAGAAATTTTTTATTTAAAATTTACCTCAGTCTATAATATTTATTTTTCACTTTCAAATGTTTGTTTTGACAGTTTACCATCAATTTAAAAAAATTATACCCGCTTGCTGGCAAAAGATTTACAAAAGACCCCTGCGTATGAATAATAACAGGGTTTTGCACTTCAATGAATATTTGTACAGCAACATGTACACATACAATATGTACACATACAGTATGTAAACATACAATACGTACACATACAATATGTACACATACAATATGTACACATGCAATATGCACTTTAATTCTAAACTGTTTCCTGCTAACAAAAATCTGAAGCAGTCTTCTTTGCTTTCTGATAAACAACCATGACTGACATTGCTAGGCAACCAGTAAACAATGATGTGTTATGTCGCTAAGCAACCGCTGAACAATTGTTTATCCCCCAACTGACTAGTAAATAACCATAACTATAAAAACAGGTTTTGCTGAGACTCCAACGAGGGACATTCCGCTCGGTACACTGACACTAATATCTGCACCAATATTAAATACAGATGCCTAATTTTTAATGCCTAATGTTGAATAAAATACAGATACCTACTTGTACTCTGATATGTCCTTGACATCTGGCCTGTATTGCTTAATATGGTTAGCAGCTTTAACTGAGTCATCGTATCCTCCAGCGCTTCTGTACAGACGGTGAACTGGAAGCATTCCGTCATATGTCTACAAATGACCGAAGTTGAAAACAATCATTTAGGATAATAGAAATGAATAAGTTGTCTTTAAAAACGAAAAAATGCAATTATTAACAATGCATGCATATTTTTCCATAAATAAGCTTAGATAAACCATTAAACACAAATCTAAATTCAAGATTAACATTAAAAAAGTGAAATGTTAAAAAGAGAAAGCTGAGTAAACTATGAACTAATGAAGTGGTGGAACTACTACTACATCAGAGATCAAAGAAATGAAAAATGAATTCAACTTGCAAAAACATTTTAAGCTTGCATTTTGGTGCAGGCTAATTATAGTGATGCTTGTTACGGATATGATGATTAAACTATAAAAAAAACTAAAAATTAAAAAACAGGTTACAATATACTTGCAATGAATAAAATAAGCTGACATGTACGTGTATATTCTCAAAACATATAAAGGAATTTTATAAAATCTGAGATAGGCAATAATTACACCTCTATACATTGTGTAGCAGTAACAATTTCTATGGACATTCAGCTCGGTATACCGATCCTTTAATACGTGCATCAATACCAATTTCAGATGCAAGCAAAACCTTACAAGTGTCTATGAAAAAATTTCAGGTTATAGGATTATCTCAAAAAACATCGCCCTGATTTAAAACAACTATAAAAATCTAACATATTTAACTAAAATACACATTGAAAAACTTACATGACCAACTTTTTTGCAACTTGCTAAAGACTGGTACACACTATATCACTGTATGTCAGTGTTAATCAAACAATACTTTGCTGATCCTCTGTGATAATAATTTTTACACAATAACAAATCCATTTGCATTTACATCAGCGAAATTTTCATGGCATAGCATTCTGATTATGCCATGCGGTCTGTCGTAGAATTGATGAAATACTAGTTCCGCAGCGACCGTCATAAAAGCAAATATGCATCGAGAAGTCTGACACGGCCAATCACCATCACCGAAGTGATACGCATTGCAGAGGCTGTCGGAGATGCTCAGCAAACTATCGAAAAAGTTTGACAGCTACAAACTTTCCCGACATATCCGCATTGCCTCGAGGATGCCATCGGTTTGCGGTGCCCATAGAGAGAGAGGACAACTCATCGAGAGGACAACTCTGACATATGTAAACCAGCCTTGAAAAAAAATAAAAATTTGTTTTTCATCAAATTTCCATAACTCACATCATCTTCTATAAGAGGAAGTTGTCTGCTCCTCAAATGACCGCTGTTTCGGATGACATGCTGCTTATAGCTGTTGTTAGGGACAAAAGGATCGTTAGTAGGAGCATGATATAGGGCTATGTCAAGGGGCATGCTGACAACTGTGTGTCCTTCGTGACTATTGTGGGGAGCCATAAATGTTTTACTACGATTCATCTGATGGAAACTCTGTAATAGGTAAACAGCTCAATTAGAAAGCAAAAAAAGGATAATGTGGAGAAATATCTACCACTCAGAGAAGAGATTGAAAAGTGCTGACATCTAAAAGCAAGTGTAATTACAGTAGTCATTAGAGCACTGGGTACAATAACATCTGCACATCAAAAGTGGGTTGGCCAAATAGAGCTTCAATCAACACAAGTCAGTTGCAGAAAAGCTCGCTATTGGGAATGACCAAGATCTTGAGGTGAGTGCTCAAACTTCAAGGTCTCTGGTAGGAGACCAGAGTTTGAGTACTCATTACTGCCCATTTGGGTTAACCGGGATGAGGAAATAATTATATGTGTATAAATGATTTTGGATATGTGATGTTTGGTAGAAAACTTGTTACTAAAGGGATCATTTGTATAGAAATTATCTAATTACTCTTCCTAAATACAAATTAGAAGGGTTATAGTGTTATGAAAACACTGTTTAGTAAAAGTCTGGTGGCAGACCACATGCTTAAACTTCAATCATTAAGCAACCTTGACAAACGAAGTTGGTATTGTGCACTGTCTTTAAAAAAAATAACTGTAGGTTCGAGTCTTACCTCAAGTTACATTTTGCTATTAACACAGCAATACAAAATCTTTTTTTAATATTTGTCTTTGTGGAATGCAAGCAGTGCCTCTGTGGCCCAATAAATAAGGCATCTGCCTTCGGAGCAGGAGATTGTGGGTTTGAGTCCTACCAGAGGCTATGTTGGAACTTTTCTTAAAGTCACTTTATTATTTATATTTACAGATTTTTCAGGTTTGTTCCTTTAATCACATATCATCCTGTGTGTTCTTAACTCTATCATATAAGCTGCCAATACCGCTTATGTGAACAATACTTGTTGTTGAAGTCTTGCTAAACATTTTATTTGACTTCAAGAAATAAATAAAATATTACTTTGTTTTGATCATAATGTAGAAATTGCTAATGGAGTTTCTTTTGGCAAGAAAATAACGGATCTCCCTTTTATATAAAATATTTTGGGTTTGAATATTATAAGGACTTTAAATGTTTTGTTCAGGAAAAGGATAGTTAACAGCATTATGAAAATTATCTACAATGTATCTTAGCTTACGCTCGCAATTGGACTTGAAACATATTTTAAAAACTGTTTTTTAATCATGTGAAGCTGGCTGGTGCTACATACAATATTTATCCTTCAACTATAGTTATCCTTACAATAATAATAATGTCTTTTGTTTGGACATCCTTTGCTTCAAAAGGTCATTATCTGGGTCATTATCTATGTAATATTTTAACAGTTTAAAACTTAAATAGTATAGTAGACGCTCCTTCATGGTAAATAATTTGTTCCGAGAATGTTTATGTTACGATTTTACGTTATACAAAGAGTAAAATACAAGTAAATTGCCTAATCCGTTCTAGATCTTCTCAAACTTCTCAAAACTTCCGATCTTCCTTTGGCCCTTTAAAAAGGAACAAAGTTCACTTGACTTTTTAGTTTAAGGCAGTACAGTAAATGCAGTACTATTGGTTTTTATTGACAACTTTTCTTTTTCTTATTACACTCTGAAAATTTTATGTTAAGGAGAGTACGCACCTTCCATGTCAATTTAAATTGATTTTTCCACTTTTTTACAGACAGCAAGGTCTATGCCACAAAGAGTAAATACTAAATACTGTTTAATGTCTAAAATAAAATAAAACAAAAATATATTTTTATTATAATAAGAGTGGTGTCTGCTCGTTTATTTGTCGCCAGGGTTCAAGGTTACAATAAAAATAGCATTTGACGAGACTCCAACTAGGGGCATTCAGCTTGATAGACTGCCACTTTACCACTTGTATCAATCGATTGCCTTCTGGTATTTCAAAATAATTATGCACATACTTATTATCTGTGTGTTATTGGCACTCCTGATGATCTCTCACAACACTCTAGACTGCCAGGGTACTAGTATATGTAATAGAGATACGCTATTCATCATTTTCTATCCCAAAGGTGGCATGAAAGAAAGGTATATTTTTATGGCTATGAAAATTTATTTATTGACATCAAATTTGAGAACTTCAGCTAACTCGGCACGTTATGTTGTATAACAGTTTTTATGTAATACGAAGCAACAAATTTTTACAAATTTTTTATGTTATGCGTAATTTATGTTACTTGGAGTGTCTACTGTACAATGAAAAACTCTCATAAAATAATTTTTACAAACAAAATATAAAAAATGTAACCAAAAACTAACATTGAAAGACAGACTAGTTGGCTATCTATTGCTAGACCACCCAAATAGCTAAGACGTGCTCTAAACATATTATGCACAAAAAAAGTCATTACATGTCTTGTGATTCAATGCTTAACTCCGATACAATGGAAACACTGTAAAACTTTTGAAAACAAGTTGAAATATAATTACAAACTTTTCATTTGAGTTCTTTCCGAATATCTTAAAAGTTTACTATGAAATATAAATTAACATTTGAATTAACATTTGAATTAACATTTGATGTTTGTTTGCTGAATGTTTAAAAAATTATATAATTATACATAGTTATATATAATAATACAATTATGAAGAAAATCTAGGGTATAGTCTTCATCAAACATACTTCAGTAGTTTCAGCATTTTATATGAAGAACCAAAAGTAAGACCTTTTCATTTTTTTCTATTTCCCTACAGTTTTAGTGTCTTAGTTGTAGCTTAACAAGTTTGATGAGAAAGGCTTTATTCAATTCAAACAAAGACAAAATCAGTTTTAGTTTTTATATTTGCTACTGATGTCATTATTCAAGCAAAAGTCTTGCGGTACCTTTCCACGTCTAGATAGGGACGGTGAGGAGACGCGCCGCTGATTATACATAACACTATGTACATTCTGAGTTTCGCTATCCTCGAGCTCCCTCTGCCTAGCAACCATTCCCATAAAGGCCTGGTGTCTGTCTTTGTATCCACTCATTGTTACAGCTTTTCGGTCGGCGGCAGACAACTTCGCTGACATAGCTATTGTCCTCCCATATGTGGTTCTACATGTACATAGAAACATATGTAGTTCATATACGGTGCCAGTATCATTAGACATACACGATACCGCTGGTTATAAAACCATTTTTCCTTGAGCTGTGTGTATGTCTTCTGCTACACGGTGAAGTGAAACTTTTAGAAGTTTGATTTAAATATGCATATATCTACCATTGTTAAGCCTGGCCTGGTCTGGTATTTCTTTAATTTTATCATATAGCCTGCAAGCAGGAGTTCAAGAGGCGGGTTTTTAGAAACCAGATGGAGCTTTCAAACCAAATAATTTTTGAGCTGTTTGGCAAAAGGTGCGAAGTATACTTGCAAGAAGTTTTGATGAAGTCAGCCACAAAATTTAAAAATGCATAACATTTGTGCAGACTAACGGACAGACAAAATGACGAAGTGGGATTTATTAATATATATAATTCATTATTTGTTTTAATGATCTGTAGTAATAAATTTCATTATTCTTTGAAACTGTTCCATTCAAAAGTATTCTACATTACGTAACTATGTCACAAATATTCCACACCACAGAATGCTAAAAAAAATATTTTATGCAGTGTTAACTTATGCCATGTTAAGATATAAAATACCACACCATATCGCAATACCCTACATAAAGTCTTGGGCTAGTGAATTCAACTACACCGCAGTATAGGTAAAGTCTCTATGGGGAAGGTCCATCATAGGTCGCAGGTAAAAAAGATGAACTCACTCTCACATAAGAAAGAACATTCAAGTTTAGAGCTCCATCAAAGACATAGAAATGAACAAAACATAGAATTTCTCTCCTCACAATCTCTGGCTCATCACTAAAGTATATGTAGGCTAACATGTGAGTATGCTCGTGTTAGCTAACGATTCATTTGCCATTAAAACTAGCCTCAAATTAACCAAGTTAAATCTTTATTTAATGTGTGGAAATACAATTGAGAGTAGATTCTCACATAGAAGTAAAAAAAATAATAGAGTGTATTAGGCGACTGGATTGTTACAAAAATTTGTCGATTAGTCATAGATAGAAATGACATCCGGCAAGTGACAGATTGACAAGCAGGAACATGTACCTTAAACATCCCACAAAGCCAAATAGCTATCTGCTGGCAAATTACAAGTAGTGACAAATACTTAGTAATCGAGATGTGACAAATATTACTTACAAGTTTTCTCCAGCAGATTTTTGAGTACCTTTCGGCCAATACATACGAGACAAATAATCGGTAGCCATGCTGCCAAATCCACCACTCGCTGCCAAGCCTAATACTTGCTAGCAGTTTTTAGTTATAAGAACGCACACTACTTGAGACAGCCGACAGCACCAAAGCAAGGATATCAACTTCTCTAAGCATTAGACTAGCTTCCACGAAGTGAGCATACAAATACTGGCTGGCGTTAACAGCGTCCCTACTTTAATAAGTTAATTGTCAAGTCTTTATCAAAGGCATTGTGTAGTAGTGTTGCCATAGGCAGCTCTCTCTCTATAATCAATTCTTTATTATCAAACTGCTGCGTGTTGAACTACCTAATCTTTTGTATAATCAGTTTGAAATATTAGACATGTTTATACTAATGCTAATGAACTATGCAAGCAAACTCATTTTTGCTGCCTGACTGTATGCATTATGATGCGGGACACTTTGACTTCAAATTGCTATTGTTAATTATATGAACGATTTTTTGTGTGCGTAGTATCACTTACGGAATGGCTTAGCGGTCAGTTTTTGAAAAATCTATATCTGTCTGCAAACATTATACCTGAACAGTAGATGCCCTTGGCTCTTGTACACCATACTACAAATTTTGAAAGCCTTATGCTCTAAAATGTCAACTACCTGTGACACATGTCGTAGGTACTTGATGCCGTGGAATATAAAAAGTATTAGTAGAATAAAAAATAGTCATTATATTATTTAAAGTTGTTGTGTTTCAAAGAGAGTAGTACATGTTTATACAATACCAATGATCAATAACCAATTATCAATAACTTTTTGGTTTGCTGTCAATTTAGGCAGCGCTCTCACTGACAGTCCTGTTTTACATTTGAGACAAAGTCAAAACTAAGTTGTATACATATTATTTAAAAATCTGTTTTCCTAATAACAATATTCAAAAAATAGGCATAGTATTAAAAGCAAATGTTTATAGCCGTTATCAAATTGATTAAAAGGAGTTATGTTCTTCTGACACAATAGCAAAACTTATGTGGTGGTGCAACTCTCGACCCATGTATAGAAACCGCATCATTACTAGGCTTGGTTTTAGGGAGCTGAGGCTAAGAATTGTACAATATTTGAATGCTTATTTCTACCGTACATAATTTTTATCATAAAACCTTTTTATAGTGATGTTTTTGACATTTAAGTATAATTTACATGAAAACGATTCTCCCTTTTTCAAGTCGAAAGCATAGCTATGATTATTCATTTTTAGTTTTTTGTATGAGGAATGATATCCATTGACTAGACAGCTGACTATTATAGGAGAACAGGCTATATAGAAACTAATTAAAATATGTAGTAAAAGACTCTTAATCTGCTGTCGTTAATTCACCAAACGTATTTTGCAGATTTAATACAGTTGCATTGGAGTAAGTGATGAGAAATCTGCCATGTTTTAAACAATCATTTTGTAACAGTGCTAAATAGTTACTCATATGATATTGTTCAATAGACACTCACTGTGACAAGAACTATAACATAGGATTTATGATTAACCTACCATAACAAAACAAAGATATGAATTGCTTACTTATTGTTGAAAATCTGTGAGTAGTCATGGTGTATTCACTCTATTTATAAATCACTTAATATATTTTAACTATAGTTGACCTTTCAGACAAACCTTTAGCTATAAATCTTTTTGTTTTCAACATATGATTCCGTTAATGAAGTTATATGCCCATAGAACTAAATCTGAAAAAATCATAGCACTAGCATTGTAAAACACGCTCACATTCATACAAGTGAAGTAATTGGAGTCATAGTATATTTTTAAAGGTTGATAAACTGAATTTTGAAGGCTCTATTACAAGTTGATTCAGGTTGGAGAGGACAACTCCTAATAACCGTCATGAAGCAAATGTTTTACATATTTTTGGTTAAAGTGTTGTTTACCATCTTTGTCAGCGCAAAAATGCTGCTGGTATTTATTATGCCCCACCTAATATATTTTGTTACCACCGTCTATCACTTCTTACTGTTGACATTGCAAAAAATAATGCTACTATCTCTTCTAGTACTACCTCTACTAGTAATACTTCTACTAGTACTACCTCTACTAGTACTAAATCTACTAGCAGTAACTTTACTAGTAATGCCTCTACTAGTAATACTTCTACTAGTACTACTTCTACTAGTACTAACTCTACTAGCAGTAACTCTACTAGTAATAGGCTACCTCTACTAGTAATACCTCTACTAGTAATACTTCTACTAGTACTACCTCTACTAGTACTACTTCTAACTCTACTAGTCCTACTTCTACTAGTACTACCTTTACTAGTACTACCTCTACTCGTAACACTTACACTAGTACTACCTCTACTAATACTACTTCTACTAGTACTACCTCTACTAGTACTACTTTTACTAGTAATATCTCTACTAGTAATATTTCCACTAGTACTACCTCTACTGGTAGTAACTCTACTAGGACTAACTGTACTAGTACTAACTCTCCTAGTTCAATACTATTACTACTTTGTCTCAGCATAAAGTAAACATATTCCATGGAATAAAACACTGCTTTAGTCTTCAAGTAAAACAATGTTTTATTCTTTGTAAAACATTTTTTTCTGATTAAGGGGCTTTATAAGGAAAATCCCTTTGACCAGCAAAGTTCTCAGTGGTTGACTCTAGTCAGTGCCTTCTGCATCATCAATTACTCAAAAGTATTTTCGCTTTCTCATGGATCATCAATTTATTCTTCCATTCATTCAGTACACTCAACTGCATTCAAGGAGCGAAGAGTAAAAGAGTTATTCATTCACTTTTACATGAGAGCTTTTGACTATATTTAGAGGCAAGCTAATAACTGTGATCACTGAAAGTCTATGTAGTAACTTCAGTAAATTTTAGAGTAAAATAATTTTTACAATAATACGAGCCATGTCATTAAGCCCTGCTAATAGCATTAGAAAAAAATCTGCCTTCTAAAGGAATCAAACCAAAGGCACCAGATTTAATAGCAAGCGTGCAAGTCACACCAGTCAGTCATATGGGTATGTGTATTGCATATACATGTACTCGCATATACATGTTTAGTACATGTATATGTAATACACATACTTGCTTGTATACAGAAGTAGGAATTCTGATCCTACTTTCGATCAACTATGATTTGAAATTTCGTGATTTAATCAAAAGGTATCAGTATTTTTTATCATTTGCAATTGTTTTTGATGGTTGAGGTGATCTGACTACCAGAATGTTTCAAGATAAAAATCGATAAAACTTGAGCACTGGTAAAACCTTCAAATCAAAAGAAAGTGTGATAATGAGGTCTATAGTTTTAAAGAGACTGACAGAATAGAAACGCATAAGAGAGTATCAACTATAGCAGTGATGACAACTAGTGACATCACTTCCTACCTATTTTTCATTTGAGCATTTTTAATTGTGATGAAATTTTGTTGATTATAGTCTTAAAACACCCTAACAGTCAGATCACCTCAAACATCAAAAACAGTCGCAAATGATAGAAAAATACTGACACTTTTTGGTAGAATCTACTAAAACTGAGCAAGTTCATACTTAAAGCTTAACATGCCTTACCTGTTACTTACCTGGCAGTTATCACTGATACTATTCATCTTTAATATGATGTTATGATGTCATATTAAGAATTGTGAAAATTTTCAACAATATGCTTGAGGAAGCTAACATAAAATAAAAAGAAAACACACTTCTTACCTCAAAGTAACTCTGAATGTACAGATATTGCACATGTATGCTAGCCATGGCATTGTTTTTTGTGCACATATGGTATTGGGTGTTGTGCTAATATTAGCTGTTCAGGTTTCTGAGTGTTAAAATGGAAGCTGACAGCATTCGCTGATTGAATGATGTCAAATGACAATAATAACCAACAACTTAAAAAACAACAATACTACTGCCAATCAATTAAAATTTGGTCAAGCAGGTTAACTTCAGCATATTTATCAATAAAGGAATTTACGGTGAGTCATTTTGGTATGACGCAAGGAAAACAAATTGTTTTGCAAGAATATATTTAGGAAAAAATGAAGCTCCTCAACAGCTATGCAAAGTGCAAATTTATGTTTTTTTAATTTAGGGACTGACAGAGCTCAAAATAAGTGCAAATTCTTTTACTGTTGAAATCAGCCTTTGATTCATTGCCTTGCCCTTGAACATTTACATGAGATACTCATGGTTATAGCCTGCATCCTTTGAAGCCGTAAAGTTGGAGGCATTGGTATAAGATGCTCTTGCCATAAAATATGCTGACTAAGGCATGTAGGCTATGCGCAAGATGTTTTGATTTGCAAAATAGGAAAGTTGTTGTTGTTGGACGCATTCCAAATTGATTAGGCTATATTAAAATAATTCTGGCATAGTTTATTAGAATGAAATTAGAATACAATTGCAAAATGCAAAATAAGATACTTGTAGATTATGTACAACTTTTAAAAATTTGGATAAAAACTTTAAAAATAATTATTTGGTATAAGGAGCGTTTGTATGTTATCTAATCAAACTAAACACCTTGTGTGATAAGGAAGTATATTACAACCAGTTAGCAAATAGTGTAGCCAAAGGCATAGCAACCAAAGTAACCATAGCAACCAAAGCATAGCAAATAGCCTTCGAAAAGTGACTTTCAACTCATCAAATAAATTAATTTACTATGTATACTCTTTTAATTTTTTGTACGGTTTGTGTTAAGTTTTACAGAAACGCACTAGCAGTTTTATAAACAACATAAATCAAGATAGATACAGTGAGAACATTTAGTACATCCGTATTAATAAACCATACTTTCTTATTGTTTGTGTTTGTGTCTGTCGGTCTTAATAAATGTGCCTGCCAAGTTTTTAACTCAATTGTATTCAAACTTCACACCCTTATGCTAACTAATTTCGCAAAATCGCCAAAAATATTTGGTTTCAGGACTCCATCTGGTTCTTGAGAAACAGCCCCTTAAACACCCAACCCGCTGACTATTTGATTAAAAATAAAGAAACCCGGCGCATTGCTGGACTCACTGCAAGTCTGAACTAAAACTGGCTTCAAAGAACCACATTTAAAACTTTATTTGTGCCCAAATAATTATGCATTTAACATCACAAAACTTTTGCATCATCAACAAAAATTTTACACTAAAGATGTTTGTCAAATCAAAAATTTTGAACGATGCCCTGAAACACTAAACCATAAACAAGCCCTTAATATTAGACAGACTGGCTGGTGTCTCGGTAATCCTGCAATAATATATTTGGTTTCAATTGGCTATTACAAATATCGTAAGACAATTGTATTTATTTGATTCCTGGCTGTGGCATTTGGTAATTTGGTAAAGAAACCGGACTGAGTCATCCTTCTGCTTGATTTATCATTAACTAAAATTTGGGTTAACCTTACACAAAATTTCAGTGAATTTTATCAGAAAGTTCCAGCATTTCTTTATCATTTGTGATTGTTTTTGATGTTTGAGGTGATCTGACTGCCTGGATGTTTCAAGATTAAAATCGATAAAACTTGATCGCAGTTCAAACGCTCCGATTCAAGCGAAAGTATGATAATGCTGTCTATAGTTGCAAAAAGACCGGCAGAATAGAGACGCGTGACGCATTAATTTGAACACTATAGCCGATATATACTATAGCAACTAGTAACGCTAGGGACACGTAGCCGCGATACTAGTGGTGGAATTTCGGCACGTATTTTTGTTTGGAGTATTCCAACTGTAATCAAGTTTTGTCGAATTTAGCCTTGAACCATCCTGGCTGTCAGATCATCTCAAACATCAAAAACAATCTCAAATGATAAGCAAGTACTGATAGTTTCTGATAAAATCTATCAAAATTTTGCTCTAAGTCCATCTTTAACACACTTTGTGCTGTTTATTCTGCACACTGATTGGCTGCTTAAAAATAAGATTTTAGCTCAATACATTTTTTTATTTGTCTCATCAATTTTGGTACCTTTTAAAGGTTTCCCTTTACGCTGGACAATTTTTCTAGTGCTCTCAGAAGTCCCCTTCATTGCTAAAGTCTGCCAAGCATTGATGCAGTGCAATTATTCAGAGAAACACACAATAAGAGCTCATTTTAGGGATAATGATTTCGTCCCAGGTTCAACTTCAAACTAGATAAATAAGGAATTTATTAAACTGGTAATCAATAAACCATGTTACAAAAGTGGAGTAGTCTAGTTTTATAGCCTCTAGTACCTTGCCGTCTAGTTAACTGTGAGAGGCAGTCAGGTGTGCAGATAAAGCACAGGGGATAAGTCTATGCGCAATCAGTCTGAATTCTTAGACAGCGAATCATTGGCATAGTTGGTATAGGGGCTGGTAGCATAGTTGGTAGTGGGGCGGGTAGCATAGTTTAATTTTGTCAAATCATCTACATGTATGATGCAATTTTTTTCCAGCTTGTAACTGTGGATACAAATGGACACTGTACCTAATATAGAAAAGATTGAGATGATAACAGGACCTGCGCAGGCTTTTTTTTTACCAGTATATGGAAAACATGCTAGCTGTCAAACTAACTAAAATGGAGGCCTCTCGAATGCAATTACCAACCATGGAAATCTGTTTTTTTTAGCTCAGACTTGCTGTATGTCTGGTGTTGCCTGGAATTTATTTCATGTTTAATCAAGTAGTCCGCAGATGAGTGTTCAAGTGGCTGGTTCTCAGAAATCAGATGGAGTCTTAAAACCAAATATTGTTGATGACCTGGTGGAAGGCACTGAGCATATGCATGTGAAGTTTGAATAAAATCTGTCAAAAAATGTGGAAATGAACAGCATTTTCACAGACAAATAGACAGACAGACACAATGACAAAATTGAGTTTATTTATATGCATGCAGATCTGTGTTAAGGAATGCCTTAAGACAAATTTATCATCCCTTTTGTGTAAAAAAAAGATTTATTTCTAATGAAAAACATTTGTTTACTTGAAGAAGAGTGAACAACTTTACAACTATGTGATTACAGTTAGTGCCTTAATCAAATTCCTTTGCACTAGCTCAAATCCGGATCATCAAGTGCACTGTAGTCAATAAGAATTGCAAAACCCACATATTTGCGTCATCGTCATCTACAAAGAAATAGTTGGCAGTAAAATGAAAAAAGCTTGGCAAGTGACTAAAATTGGGCAAGGACTGCAAAAATCCATAATATATTTTGCCTTGGGTAATTTTGTGAGCTTGTTTAATTGTATTACTGTTCAGGCTTGGTCTACCTGAAGGAGCTAGCTGTAGCAGAAAGTTAGCTATATCAAGGAGTTAGCTGTAGCAGAGTTACAATACAGTAGCAGTAGTAAATAGTAATACAAGGTGTTAGCTGTAGTAGAGTAACAATACAGTAGAAGTAGTAGGTAGTAATACAAGGTGTTAGCTGCAGCACAGTAGCAATACAGTAGCAGTAGTAAATAGTAATACAAGGTGTTAGCTGTAGTAGAGTAACAATACAGTAGCAGTAGTAAATAGTAATACAAGGTGTTAGCTGTGGTAGAGTTTTTCGATGCAAAAAGTTATCTGTATCGAAAAGTTAACTGTATCAAGAATCTGTATCAAGAAGTTGACTATACTTGAACAGTAATGGTACAAAGACATTGTTTGGTTTGATGACAATGCCCAGCTGTATTTGGCAGAGAACGTCTAGCGATTTCATATTTCTCATAACACTACTGTTGGATCATCTTCGAACACAAATATTGTGTTTTGCCAAAACTCAGTTGGGATGGCATCATAACAAAATCAAACAAAACAAACTATCTAAAAGCAGTACATATCCAAATGTAGTTTAAATCTAATTTGCTAATTTTAGAAGCTAAATAAGGTAGTAGTAGTTTATGTTAGTGAATTATCTTTACGATAATTTTTGCGATAATCTGTACGATAATCTTTGCAATAGTCTTTACGATAACAAGAGTGTCTTTCTGTCTGTCTGTCCATCTATCTGTTTGTCTGACTGTTTGTCTGTTTGTTCGCCTGTCCGTCTGTTCGTATGTCCATCTGTCTGTCTGTTTGAAGCCAGGCTTCGAGTGTTAGGAAAAATATGCATTCCACAGGTGCTTAACTCCGGCTGACTAGACCAACGCGCTACCTACTGGGCCACTCTGCCATATTGCATTGCAGCGTCATTGAATAATTGTGCACATAATTATTACACTGAATGATTTCTGACAGCAGACCAAACTGGCAGCATACTATTAACAATTGATTGCTTACAAAGCCACAAAAACAAAAACTAATTATTTAGGGAATTGTTCTGCCTTGAAGATGTTGATACTATTGTTCCCGAAGGCTTCATTTGAATTATTTTCAAAGTCTAATAAGTAGATATTTTAGGATCATAGATTGTACAGACTTTTACTTAACCAGCAATTATTTCAACAACTTCTGTTATGTCGATAGTATATTAACACTTAATGATTTTCAAGACGCAATCTTCATATTGTTTTGAAAAATGGCCTTCACCTTTTCATAAATTGATGGAATTGATGTAAAGTGGTACCCCTATAAATGAATAACTCTATTTATGAATACATTTAACTAAAAAATCGCCACCTCATGAACAACTACTTTGTTAGAAAATTTCAAGTTGGAAAAATTTTCAACTGTTCTCACTCTACTTAGAAGACAAAGAGCTAGCACTAAAATATGTATGAACAACTTTGAACAGCAGAAAAATTAGCTTTTCTGTTTAAGTTGCTGGCTTGAATTCTATGTACCGTAAGTCATCATGCTCAAGCCGCGCAGCTTGTGCTTACAAACAGATGACTCACGAAGGAAAAAATAACTCTCCAACAAGCTGTCAGTGTTATCTAGCCGCCCTTACCAACAAGCCGCATATGCCCACAGACCGCGACTAACGACTGAAGTTTTGTCGTACTTGACCCCTTCGAGAGCGAGAGTGTTGAGACGGGTTTCGCTACACCCCTCCCCCGTCCTCTTGAATAAGAAAACAGGCTGCATCAATACATGTGAAAAAAATTTTCTATTAGTTCCAAGTTCAAATTACAATGCCTGAACCCTTGCATCAAGAACTTACTTGCCATGTCTCAGCTAAACTTTTATTGCACTGTTAGAGGGCTTCATGTTTATGGAAAGATGCCGGTCAAGAATGAAAAGCTATTAATAACCTATGACTGTGGTGAGTTGAACATACTTCATCATCTTCATAGATAGAAGTTTCGTTTTGAATTTAAATTTATTTAAAACAAGTTAATGCATCAAGTTAATGAGTTCATATGGTGAGTTTTGCACTCAGTTTGGTCCATAGTTTCTGCTTCAATGTCGGCAGGTATTAACATACTCCCAACTACTTGTCTCTAACTTGTGTGTCACGAATTCATCTCGACTTAGAGCGATAAATTAATAAACATGACCTTGAAAATAAACGAGTAAGTCGCCAATCAACCCCCCCTTCGCGCAGCTTGAGCACGAGGACTTACGGTAAGTACATACCATCAACCAGTCACTTACGGTCACATCTGTTAGCTCCTTGTTTAAATAGAGCTACGTTATTAATACCCACAATCCTAGAGAACTTCCACAAATGTTAACCAAAATCCCACAAAAGTTAGAACAAAGAGATGATGGGCTATTAGTATACGTGCCTTTACATTGCACACTGTTACAAATTCTAACCTTAGCTGTAAGTACATATTTGGTAAATATAGATCTGTGTGTTGTATTATTGTTTGTTACTCACCTTTGCTTTTGGGTTTGATAATTTTTTATTATGTGTGGCTAGCGCTTTGTGTTGTTTGTGGTAATATAGCATACCTTGCTATGGCTACTACATAGTTTATTTGAATATGTTCTGTACATGATCACTGCATGACTCATCGCGCTTTTCTTATGATTGCGCAATTGATATGGAATGTATATGTCCAGTCCAGAATGTTCTAGAAGTTTTGTTTTTGTTTACAAGCAAGCAGTGCTCTGCAGTAAAAATAAGTCTTTTTTTAGAAATTATTCAACCTGGTTGCTTAATATATTGCTGAGACACTATCAATAAATGAAGTTAGTTATATTTTGATGACAGAATGACCTTGTTCATCGTACCGGGCTGGTGACACAAATTGAAGATCAACAACAAATAATGCTAAGAGAATTTTTTTATTTTCCTAACCCTTTCACTTCCGTAGACGCATAAATGCGTTTTCGTGGGACGACTGCCATAGATGCATTATTGCGACTTTTCCAGCAATTGCGTTGACAATATTCGTTGACAACATAACCCACGGTCTTTAAGACTTTTATGAAATTAACAGTGTTGTCCAAAGATTTGTGTATAAAATTAGCCTAAAATGACGAAGCAATTTAAAACTTTTGTTGGAGAATTTCTAATTGAAAAATGAACGTTTTTGTGCGAGTGCATTAATTACCGCGCTCGAGTCAGAAAACAGGTAATTAGTTATGTTGATGACATTATAGCCAATTCAGATTCAGATTTTCGTGATTATACAGATAATTAAAGCAGCAGCACTGTCTCTGATAGTGGTGAAAGTAACAGTTTTGTAAGAGTAAGGAACATTATGGAGGATCGTTTTAGTTTCGCATCGATCTTACCTTCACATAGCTTTATCATCGCACAAAGTATAGATCCATTGACTTTTTGCATAGCAATGTTGGTTAAAATGTTGGCGAAATAAAATATGTAACAAAAATGTTCTAGATAAAGATTGAAATTGAAAAAATACTGTTTACATATCGTGAAGCAATATCGGCAATTTTCGGTAAAATGGCTGGCACTAGGCAGATACCCGATATTGTACATGGTTGGCAGTGAAAGGGTTAAGGCTATATAAATGTATGTCACTAAATGAATTGCTTTCTGCCTGACAGCATTTTCCTTTCAGTACAAAATATACATGTAAGTAAACACAATTTTAGTCCTATATTCAAGTGCATCAAATATTACTAACTATGGACTGTATTTTTGTAGACTGCAGCTGAACTGAAGCTTGTTTTGGCACCCTTTTAGTAGATGTTGGGAGTAGTTCTTTCAAATCAATGTTACATTTACAGAGTTAATTTTACTTTCAAGTTAAACTTGCACAAAACTTTAGTAAATTTTATCAGAAAATATTGATATTTTTCTATCATTTGCGATTGTTTTGATGTTTGAGGTGATCTGACTGTCAAAATGTTTCAAGATTAAAATCGACAAAGCTTGATAACGGTTAAAACACTCAGATCAATTGCAAGTGCGATTATGATGTCTATAGTTGCAAAGAGATCGACAGAATAGAGATAAGTTATCCTGCAATTTTAGCTCAATAGCTTATATAAATGGCAACGATAACAGCTAGTGACGTCATTTCGGGCGCATTTTACTTGTGAATGTTTGTACCATGATCAAGTTTTGTTGATTTTAATCTTGAAACATTCTGACAATCAGATCACTTCTAACATCAAAAACAAATGAAAACGATAAAAAATACTGATACTTTCTAATAACATCCACTAACATTTAGCGTAAGCTTATCTTTTAAAAACTTGTAGAAATTTAGAACAACGATTGCATTTATAGATGCTGGTGTTTACAACTGCCTTCTAAGCCTTTCTGTCTCAGAAGAACCTAAAGTGTTTATCAAAAGTGAATTCACACATTTCCGATAGTAAAAACTTGTGGTGCCCGCAAAATCACCCTTCATCTATCTCGATAGCCAAAAATCTACTACTCTGTAGTGGTCAATAACAGTATAGGATACACCGTAATAATTTGTCTACAAATGATTTCCAAAACTTTTGCTATATTGGAGCTTGTGGTGTTTTTCCTGTTGCACTCCCTTCTTTATCGTTCTCTCAGTATTTCCTGATAATCTAACTTCCTCCTCGAACCATTTATATAGATAAGATCTTTTGGTTTACTTCTATTGCTTGTACTGGTTTTAGAGAGTTATCTTCTCTGTGTAACATATTCAAGCTTCAACATATTGGTGAGTTGTCAACTTATTGAACACTTCTGACTCTGATCTGATTCCAAATAATGTTTTGAGAGCCCCATAATTTATATATCGCTAATAGCGTATTCTTCAATATTATATAATCTCTGCTCCATACTCAGTGTAGCTGTCTTTTCCATTAGTCAAACCATGAACACTGTCAAGCCTTTTTGACTGATGGGTGGTAAGGAAGGGACATATTAACAATATTACCAGACTATTATAAGTTATCTCCCTATTCAACTTGTACAGTTCTGCTCTCTTCATTAAATTTGATGAGGTTTGTGGCTTGCTAGAGTGCAGGTCGTCCTCAACTTCAAACTGCCTTACTTTCTAACAATCAGGTCATAAGCAGGTGTGGAGCTAAGTTGAATCATTAAATATAATATTATTTACACCTTATTATAATACCTTACACCTTATTTACATTTTTATTTATGAAACTTAGATTTACAATAAATTTAGAATTTACAGAAGATTTATTGTAACTGATTTGGGACCGAAAGCATCTCAACAAATACAAAAATAGAACATATAGACCTAAAAAACCAAATTGACGAAAACCGTAAAGTTGGTCAGGCGTAAGTCGCAGTGGTTTTAAGTCGACTACCATCTGATATACTATCTACTTCGGACAATTAATTGGTTGCATTTAAAACAGTTTTTTGTTTCGCAACAATTGTTACATTTTGCCAGAGAGTATAGACTCAACACTTATGACCAGTTTTATATGTGACACTATACTTAGCATATACAAATGTGGTTTTCAAAACTCAATATGTCTGTGTTTCCAACATATTCTGAACATTATCTACCTTGAGCGAGCTCTTTATCTACTACCTAGGCAAATACTCTCATTTGTTAAGCTCACCTGTATCAACCCTTGTATTTATCTTCTACTGTGCGATGCCCTAAAATAGCACAATTCGTTCATTTTCATGTTTGTCTGCAAGGATAGTCTTTGCTGTCAGTTTGCCAATAAATCAGACATGAATCGGTTATTGGCGGAGAATGTCACTTGAGTACGCTTTATGGCAGGGTTACGTGTACTTTAATTTATAAATCTACTGGCACTTGTACCTATACATAAAGCCCGCCTAATACAAATATTATTGCCTAGGGATTGCCTATCATTGCCTATTATTGCCTAGACTTTACCTCGTGACCTCTTCACAACAATCGCTATGCTGGCTCATCTAGCATACAAAATCACTAACTAACTTTCGACTAGTAGATCAAACTATTGCCAGTCTCTCACAAAGTTTTTATGCAGCTCACAAACTATTAGTAAAGACTGATTCATATGGAGTCAGCTGAGTAGATATTTCAGCTTCATGTCAACTTGTTCATCTAGAGACTAGAGGATGAACTGAGCAAGTTGGATTTGCCCAACCTTCCACCACACTTTCTAAAACACTGGTGGAGTTTTAGAAAGTGTGAGAGGATAGAATTGGTATTAACTAATGGTCAAGACCTACATATCTGGTAGAGGAGACTCATTCCTTATGCAGAATTTATTCTGCAATTTGGTAGAAGCACTCACTAATACTTTTAATTTTGTGAGTTGGTTCTTGGAGCTAAAATGGCAGTTAGCTTTATGAACCAGCTGAGCAAACAGCCATTGGTTATCCAGATGTCAGAATAATTGGCAGTTATCTTTTTCCAAAATACCTTCTCAACATTTCAACAAAAGTGGTAATAACAACACCTCTACATAAAGCTGCCATTGCTGATGCCAGCTTCTCTAGTATCAGTATCTCTGATGTTTACTAAAGGTTAACACAAAGTTGAAGCATTCTCCCACAATATCATTCAAATCTTAACCAGAGCCCTAGATATTTTCTAAGACAAGGGCCAGCATACTCTAAAATACCTTATATATCGGAGAGTTCACTTGCCTGGGAATATTATTTCAGACAACACCATTTCAAAACAAATCAGGTCTCAGTGAGGTTTAAAAAAACTGAAGTTCCTGAAGCATTTTAGCGTTACTTTTAGCTACTTAACATGTGTTATATCTAAAGTTTCCTTAACCAAACCACTTCAGCATACATCTCAATGTTAACAGAAGATGACGTTGAGACAGTGGAAATACAAGAGAGTCTTAACAAAATCAAAACGCAGAGCCCGGTAGCAATTCTATAAGCAACATGTGCTGATCACATCAGACCTTGCATAGACACCTATAATAATGAAAAGCACCAACATTTGTAACCTAACTCAACATTCTGTTCGGCCGTAAAGATTGCGCTCCAAAGCCTGCATGTGTTGCTGTCTTCACTCATGAATGTGTGATAGCAGTAGTCAGTTAATGATGCTAAAGCCTGGTTCTCATATACATCGCAAAGCACTGGCGACAGCACCGCAGGCTATTATCGGTGAAATGGGAACCTATGCGCCGGGTACCGCCGAGGACCACCGGTAGTTGCCAGCGGCATCACAATAGTTTAGCGCTGTTCAAATTTCGAAAACGGCCGCAGGCAAAACCTTCCCGAAATGCACTGTACGAGTGAAGGTCACCATTATAGAAACGGCATGGCTAGCGAACATTTTATTTGATTACGCGATTATGTTTAGTGATGCAGCTTATATGTGAACATATGCCGCCGAGCCTAACGTCGCAAGCGTTTTGCTGCGCAAGTTACCGCAATCGATATGGGAACCAGGCTTTAGGGTTTCACTAAACTTTGTAACACTATTTATAAGTGTTTCCAAATCCTGCTCACTAGCTGATACATCCTTTAAAAATGCCATTGAATCAGCATAAAAGTAACAAACACTAACCACAAGCATTTGCTATGCAGCTCCTTCACGACTGTCCTACTAGATATGAGTTATATTTCTAAACATTAACAGCATGCTACTGAATAATTTGTACATTCATCTGAACACAGTCCCAGCCGAAGCAAGTGTATTGCACATCAACTCTTAAAAGATCTTCAAAAACTTTTACCTCACCAATTACCACTTTGGTCATTTCAAGATGGCTGAAAGAATAGTAAGGGAGGTAGAGGCAAGAGAGGTGTTAAAAGAGAAGAGTTAAAACAGAAGTAGTTACAGTACAGAGAACTAGCAAGCCGACAAAACATACATATATATTGGAAAGTTCACATGTCGTTTTTGATGTTGATTTGGTCTGTAGGGGGTTACTGTTTTTGTAGGTCTTGATCATAGGACACATGGTCAAGAATGTATCCTTATAAAACAAAAGTGGACAGGGACAGAAACATTGCTAATGTATGCAAACATATGTGGGGTTAAAGTTCCAGGAAACTCATTGATCTTGAGACTTTGGAAAGCAGAGTCGCAAATTGCAGTTCAAAGGTTGGGATAAACCATGGCAACCCTGAACTTATCATCAAAACATTGGTTGGCTCAGGTCAAGAAGGTAAGAACTCAATGATGATAAAGGTACCTTCAATTAGGTACGAGTTAATGCAGCAAATATAATTCATTGCCACCTTTCTGCTATACTGGATGGTTATCTATTTCCGCCATAAGAACTTTTATGGGATGAACACTCCTGGTATCCTAAGGCTGGCTCACACTATATTGCCGTATGTCGGTGTGTTCCTCTTGGTGATTATTCATCGTTAAGTGCACCGTAAATCGATAGCATTGTCGTGACAAAGCCGATACGCCGAGAAAAATTGCAGCCGTCAAGCATCCCTGATAGTTTGCCGAGCAACACAACGGTCTGTGTAATATTCAGCACTTCGGCATTGGTGATTGGCTGTCGCCGGTTGCTTAAATTATATGTACTTTTTTACAGTTGCTGCAGGACTAGTATTACACCGTTTCTGTGACCACATTATATAATTAGAATACTACCATAGTGTTCTAATGCTGTGGACTATGAGCTGATGTAAACGGGATAGGTTTGTGATAGTGTGAACATCGTTATCACAGATGACCACCGAGGTATTTGGGGATTAGCATCGATACACTGTGATGTAGTGTGAACTAGCCTTTAGAGAGTTAATAAATATATTTCTGAAGAACTTATGGTAGAGACAAATAGAACATCATGGTAGACTGTGTGTCAAGTCAACCTAGTACTGGAGAGTTCAGAAAAAAGAACTCTCTGTGGTAGATGGGTATACTGTGGATAAGCGTGGTACCTTATATCTCATATGGGACATGTCGGTCTCACATGCGAGACTGATATAGCAGTGATATGTGCGAGATTACTGGGGGTATTCTCATACAGCAAAACGCTTTATGTGAACATGAGTTCACTTAAAGCTGCATTGCTTATTATCACATAACAATGGCTGCTTGCAATGACGTTTCGAAAGTGCTGGCCTTCACCTGTACAGGGCATGTCGAGAAGGTTTTGTCTGTGGCTCATTGCAAAAGTTGAACAACACTGAACTCTAGTTGACCACTGGCAACTACCGGCTGTACTCAGCACTTAGATTCCCATTTCACCACAAATAATTCTGTATCCCTGTACCCTGATCCTACCACCAGTACTCGCTGCGTCTATGGGAACCAGCCTTGACTTATTCTCCATGGACTAGTAGTTTGAGCTAGTAGCATACTAGGATATACTTTTGTTCAGTTTTACAGTTAGAATTTTCAGAGGAACTCTTCAGGCTTACTGACCACACTGTATGTTGTATGTACCTGTAATAATGAATAATACTCATACACTTTCATAGCATCTAACACGAAAATGAAACAATCTCTCTAAATACAGATTGTCATCGATTTAGAACCTATGGGACCAATATCTAACCGACCATAATACCTTGTTTGTTTGTTTGTTTTATTTCACATTAAATCATGACATAATAAGATTATAGGAAATTAAGGTGCATTGTAGGCCATATGGCAGTAGCATGGTTATCCGAGGTGCACAGCCCGAATTAACAGGTGAGATTGATTGCCAATGAAAAAAACAAGGTTGTCTAAGCAATAGAAACAGGAGCAAATCTATCCCAGAGAGTCCAGCAAGTATTGCTTTAAAGCAGCCCTATAACCATCACAACTATCATCTTTGACCAAATTGGCAAGGAATTCCATGCTGATGACACACATTAGGCAACCCGTCTATAGCCACCAGTAGAGGAGGAGGATGGAAGAGTTAATGAAAATAAGGAATGACGAGTGTTATTATGCGTTGACAAGTTAGTTTGAGATTTAAATTGTGTGAAGACTAAAAGGCATTCTTAGTTGGTAAAGTTGCTGTATAGGCAAAATACGAAATCCTTTAAACAAAGGAGTTGACAGAAAACAAGAGTTTTTATGACATATTATTCTTCATCACTTCCAATTCTCACACGCTTCTGGATGACTAAAATTTTGTTTAGGTAGCTCACTGGAACATTTCCCCATGCTTCCCAGCAATAAACTATTTTACTGTTAATTAGAGTATTGTATAAAAGCAAAAGAGGCATTTCTGGTAAGATCAACTCGACTTGGTAAATAAGTCCCAAGCTTTGTCGCAGTTGTTTCCTCAACAGTTCTATGTGTCTTGACCAGTTTAGGGTACTATCTATTGTAACGCCTAAAAACTCCGTCATTAGTATGTTTTGTCCATTCATTGAAATGATTTCTGTTAATCAAAATTTGTTTTGTGGATTTGAGTAACTATCAAATTAGTCTTGTCAACATTCAATGTTAGTTTGTTTTGGTCACACCAGTTTATTATCGCATTTAATTCTTTGTTAATTATAGTTATATCTTTATTCAAGTTTTTAGCTGTATAAAATAAGTTAGTATTATCAGCAAGCAAAATAGTTTTAAATTTATCAGTACTCTTTACAAGATCATTTATATATAACAAAAATAGTGTTGGTCCAAGGATGGAATCTTGTATTACTTCACATTTAATAACTAAAGGTTGGGATATTTTCTGAGATATTATAACACTTTGAAGACGATTTGATAGATAATTCTGGATTAATTTTAAACTTGAATGATGAAAATTTATTTGCTCAAGCTTATTTATCAAAATAAAATGATCTATTGTATCCTTTGAAAAGTCAATGAAAATACCTAAAACAGATAGACTATTGTTTAGAGCCGCAAGTGTATTGTTTGTAAAACCTATCAATGCGTCACGAGTTCCTTTCCCTTTTTAAAATCCAAATTGAGATTCTGCAATGTTTTCTGTAATAGTGTAGATAAGGATTTGTTGGTTAATAAGATGTTCAAAGATTTTTAGGAAAACAGGCAGAATAGAAATTGGTCTATATAGTTATTACATAAAAACCTATTGCCTTCTTTATTTGGTATGTTGAAATTTTGGTATGTTAAAATTAGTTTTTTTACTTTTGTATTTTTTGGGATGCTTTCGGTCACAAATCTATTACAGTAAATCTACAAATATTTCACGTAAATTGAATCCAAAGAACAGTAACAACAAATTCTTTTAGTTTACCCGGTAGCCTATTGTCGATAAGATTGTTCGCTGCAGTATACTGCAGCGAACAATCTTTTTGTTTATAAACAAAAAAGACAGTTTTGAGAGGAAGTTGCGTTCTGATTTTGTACATTGTATTGCATTTTGTCTGAATTTATATACTTTGTTTAAAGGATGGTATAAATAATATTATATGATATATAATAATTATATAATATATATTTATATATAACAGGTATATAATAATATTTTATATAACAGTTCTGCTTACGTCCAGATCGGCTTTCAACCTGTTGGTTGGGAAGTAATGCAGTCGTAAGTTTACGACGACCTGTACAATAGACTGTACAACCCACAGCCCTAAATGTTTTCTAAGGCAAAAGTCAACATATCCTAATTAGCCTTAAATATCTGAGAGTTGCCTTGACCAGAATAACCCCTCAGACAATGCCATTTCATGTCAAGTCAGGCCTTAGAGAGAAAAGCCAGAGTTCCTAAGAGTGATTTAGCTCCCTCGTTTCTACTAGAATTCTTTCTCAGTTCTGATAGTTTACAAACACAAGTTGTAAGCACATAGCTTACACAAAAGAGTGAGTCGATATCAACTCATGTCCTGTGAGTATTAAGTTCTGTTATAACAAGTAATGATTAAAAATATTTAAGATATACATAAGCAATAAAACATGTAGGTATAGTTCAGAAATGCTGATTCATCTCTCATGAAACATCTGTTGGTCAATTGAGAAATCAATTGAGTTTAGTAAAAAGAACACTTTGGGCTTCGAGCGAAATTTTTAAAACTTAGAAAAATTATTTTAAAAATATGAACTACTTCCAGTTAAACTTGTCTGCAGATATCACCCATAGAAGTCAGGAATAAGTATGAATGGACCACCTGTTGCAGGTAAATCATAAGTGACCTCATAAAAAGCAAATGAATCACATGTTTTGTAAAACTTTTTCCCCTTGAGCAAATATTGGAATACCGATTGTTCATATCTGAACAAAGAACAAGCTGGAA
The DNA here is from genome assembly GCF_963576615.1 of Watersipora subatra. Classification (NCBI taxonomy): domain Eukaryota; kingdom Metazoa; phylum Bryozoa; class Gymnolaemata; order Cheilostomatida; family Watersiporidae; genus Watersipora; species Watersipora subatra. The sequence continues at coordinate 64,976,921 of NC_088709.1, forward strand.
TCATAGTGAATCAAGCCGTACTTAAGAAGAGTACAGATACTTCCTGTGGAGGATTGAGCAAGATGAAAGAGTCAATAAAGGAAATTTGATTTCATTGATAAATCGAGTTTAGGGGCGCTTAGTATCTGATAAAAAGCTGTGTCATGTTGAAATAGAAGGAATGATAGCTAGCGGGCATGCTACACACTGATGAAGCGTGTGTGTTGTTTGTAGTATGTTGTTTGCTTCAGGGCACTCACCACTTTAGATAATTCATGCATAGTGGCTGTACAACTAGTGGTGTAGACACTATTGGCAGGTAGACCTAAAATTTAATCTACCTCTTGTTGTGGTTATAACAAGTTGCTGATTGATATTCCCTGAAGACCTTTGCCTTCTTTTTCTTTTAGAAGGTTCCTCAAGTACTGCTAGGCTCTGGGGCTGAAATCCAATCTGCATGGATTTCAGCATCATTACATGGCAGTGGATTCAGCATGGTTACATGGCAATCTGCAAATGCTGACATTGTAGTGGGGATGAAGATACAAAAATAAAAAACTTTATTATAAAAAAAAACAAAGGAATTTTGGATAAAGAAGACACAAGAGACAAACCAATCTCAACTGTGCCTTTCTCAATATGGTTGACCGCTTGAGTATTAAAATGAAGTTATAATCAAACCAACAAAGGTATTTAATTTTGGATTTCACTTGAAATAATTACATTATTGAATGGTCTAGTACATTGTGGCCACCGTTTTGATCCCGATGTTTTGACCCTGATGTTTTTGGTCCTCTTTTTTATGGCGCTAACACTTATGACATCGTACAGCTTAGAACCAAAATAAAATAATCATTCTGGGATAAAATTAAAAGTCGACATTATTATATTTATTGTAAATATTATCACATATTATTATCATTGCAATGTATAAAATTAATTAAACTAAGGCAATGTCCAAACATTTATTTTGACAATGATGCAAACTGCAATGCAATATTTAAAATCTGTTTATAAGCTCTCACAGACTCTAGAATAAAAAACTGCTCAAAAACTATAACACCATTTAAAACGTTTAAATTTTTAAAATTTAAACATTCTAATTAAATGTTTAAAATTTAATCACCAATCAATTTTGTTAACGTGGGCTAATCCAACTAAATATTCCTGTCTCTCTTTATTCAAACTGCTTTACAGTATTTAAAATACATGTATGACGGTCAGTTCTCACATATTTGAGCAGTTTATGAACCGCACCGGCCCCGTACCACTGTGTACCAAAATGTAGTCGGTGAAATAATTTGTACCCCAATAGTTGATGCCAAAAATTGGTGACAAAGAAAAGGCGCCAAATTGAGCCATTCCGCCACAGAGTAGTCTGAATATAACTAAAGCCTGGTTCCCATATCTGATGCAAGACTCCGGCGGTTATCTCACGCAGAAAAAATATCTGTGGCACTAGGCTCGGTGGCTTACGTTCACATAAAGCTGCATCGCTGATACATAAAAATGGCCTTTTGCCATGCCAGTTTGAAAGTGTTGACCTTCACCTGTACAGTGATTTTCGGGAAGGTTTTGCCTGCGGTTCCTTGCGGGAGTTAAACAGTGTAGAACCTTTGCGTTGACCACTCGCAACTACCAGCAGTACTCTGGGTTGTAGGTTCTTATTTTACCATAGATAGCCCAGCTACTAACTCCAGCTAAACTAGACTAACTCCAGCTAGACTAGACTAACTCTAGCTAGACTAGACTAACTCCAGCTAGACTAGACTAACTCTAGCTAGACTAGACTAACTCCAGCTAGACTAGACTAACTCTAGCTAGACTAGACTAACTCCAGCTAGACTAGACTAACTCCAGCTAGACTAGACTAACTCCAGCTAGACTAGACTAACTCCAGCTAGACTAGACTAACTCCAGCTAGACTAGACTAACTCCAGCTAGACTAGACTAACTCCAACTAGACTAGACTAACTCCAGCTAGACTAGACTAACTCCAGCTAGACTAGACTAACTCTAGCTAGACTAGACTAACTCCAGCTAAACTAGACTAACTCCAACTAGACTAGACTAACTCCAGCTAGACTAGACTAACTCCAGCTAGACTAGACTAACTCTAGCTAGACTAGACTAACTCCAGCTAAACTAGACTAACTCCAACTAGACTAGACTAACTCCAGCTAGACTAACTCCAGGTTATAAAGGTACTTATCTAGAGGAGTGTCTACAACAGTGATTTCGTGGTAGTAATCTTCAGATTTAAGCTCATGTTCTGCAAGCGGAGTCATTGGTGAGTTGTGTTTAACCAATGAGCATTTAATACCTGCATGCTAGAATCTTTAGTGAGCTGCTTGCCAACTGCACACTATTAAATATAATTATGGAAAACCAGACTCACTTTCTACTAACTATATGCGGTACTTAAAAAAATATCATTTTCAGGATTAATAATAGATTGTAGCCTATTTAGGCAGAATTTTATTGGCTCCTAGAGCAAGTTTCTTTCCTTTGACTGATCTGTACAACAGCTATGGTAGTTATGGTAGTAGTTTAACTTTCCAGGTCAAAGTTTCTTTCTTCCTATTGTCAAACAAAACAATCGTATCACAATTAGAACAACGCAGTGTGAGAGCTACCTAAACATAATTAATTGGCTTCCATCAGGTTCTTGTTAGGGGCTTGAATGATGACCTTTGTATTGACCTTGGTCTTATTTACAATGCGGACAAGAGGCTTGTAGTCTACTAGCCTGAGAGCACTGAGAGGTTGGGTAGGGTGAAGAATTAAAAACACTTGAGATAAGACCAAGTAGCACCCTAAACACTGAAGTTTTCAGTTGTCCATTTTCTACTATAGATGTAATAAAACAAACACAAAAGAAAAGGTTTTAACTTTTAAAAATGAACTCACTAAAAATTTTAACAGATTTTATTCGAAAGTATTGGGATTTTTCTAACATTTGCGATTGGTTTTGATGTTTGAAGTGATCTGACTGCAAAGATGTTTCAAGATTAAAATCAACAAAACTTTATTGAGTTGAAACACTCAGATAGAAGCGAAAGTTAAAGAGTAGTTTTTAAATATTAGCATATTAAATGCATGTTTCATTACAATTTTTTCAAAAGTTCAATTACTATTATCAACTTAAAATGCTGACCATCAGGGAGCCAAGTGATAATCAAAGATGATACGCTGTTACTGGCTGCTGCCTTTTGATGAAAAGAAACCGGGTACTACTTCTTAAATAACTATTTTGTTTGCTTTGACCTTAAAATACAAAAACTGAATCTTTGTTGTAGGAAAGGTATAGAAGAGTTGTCACAGCAAGCTAATCATATATCACACTGGAAACAATTTATCAGATAAAATCGTAGAAGAATGGAAAACCTTTCTCATAGTTGATAGAGTTTTGACCATTCTAATGGACCGTTCATGATAATGTAGCCCAGAATAGGTAAACAACCTCTGTATCACTACCCACATGTCAAAACATTCTAATTTTGGAAGAAATGGTAGCAAAACAGGAATGTCAAAATACCTGGGTGCTTGATTGGAGCAAGCTGTGATTTGCAACCGCTAAAGGAGAAGAGAAAAGGTCTTCTCAGGGTCTTGATGTCTGAATGGCTGCTTGACCATAACGTAGATAACTGATAGGAAATTATCAGTTATCTACATGCACTTCTCACTCTGCCTACGCCTAATGATAAACTTGAGCAAGACTTTTGTAGATTTAATAAACAACTATCAGCATTTTTCTATCATTTGCGATTGTTTTTAATGTTCCAGTTAATTTGACTGACGGAGTCGCGAGAGTAAAATCGATAAGGCTTGATTGCGATTAAAACACTAAAAAAATACAAGTGAAGTGACATCACTAGTTGCTATCACTGCTATAGTAGCTATCGGCTATTGCGTTCAAGTTGAAGTGTGACACATCTCTATTCTGTCAGTCTCTTTGCACCTATAGACATCATAATCACCCTTGCTTGATCTGAGCATTTGAACTTCGATGAGGTTTTGTTAATTTTGAAACATCCTAGCAGTTGGATCAATTCAAACATCAAAAACAATCGCAAATAATAGAAATAGCCAATACTTTCTGATAAAACCTACTAAAATTTTTGCTAGTTCACCTTTAATCCTTATTTTACTTCAAATATAGGTTTTGAGATCTTTCATGACTGTCTCTTCATTTTTTAACACCATTTTCACAGGTTTTTAACTCGTTTCAACATTGAGCAAATTGCGTACAGCCTTTAACAATTATTTTAAAAATATCATATCTGCTTTGAAAATTTTTTACTTAATATTTATTCTCTTAACAAAGAAAGGTATTTTACATGCTATATGTCAAACCATTTATTTGATTTTCTTGGCTAACTGGTACCCTTTTTTGTTTTGTTTTATGATTCTTGTATGGCATAATTCGGAAAAAAAGTTTCTGTTTGAAATTAAATCATAGCCAATAAAATAATATACAATATATAATATTTACTGTTACTATAAACTTAACTAGGCGCAGATGCGGTAATAAATTTTTCAACCTAGCGTACTACGTCAATAAAGTATTTCTATGAAATTCATGCAACTTTAGATATTACCTGCTTCCTTAATGTACAGTTTGTAGTGCAAAATATATAAAGAAGCATGAAAATTTGTTTTCTAATTTTAGAACAGATTAAAGCTAATTGCATTATTAGTAATGGTAAAATTATTTGGGATTTCAACAAACTGTTGTTTCAACAGCTTCTAAAACAGATTGTAGTCATAAAACCAAGGAGGGACTGTATACCTTATCATTAACAACAACTTTTTATAGACTTATCTCATTGACCAATAAGAACCGAGTTTACAAGGGCACATATAGGTGGTGAATGAGAGTTTTGAGCTGCGAGAAGCTCATTTCATTATACAAGCCATTTGGTCCAGTTTGATCTAATATTTCAAATTAACTGAAATTGAAAGGGCACTATTTGTGATCGATATTACTGGCTGCTCGAGCTCAGAATTTTAAAACTAAAATGACTAGATGTCTGTTAAGTAATAACTCCCTTAAAACTATAGCCTTTGACATGTTATAACTATAGCGTGTTCATCAATGATTGGTATTAAAACTGAATTACTTCCGTTTCTAGCAACCCCCCCCCCCCCCCCTTAACCCTTTGGCTGGGGAAAGGACAAAGTGTCATTTATCGGTTCCGTGGGGAAACGAATTTTATGTCGGTTTCGGTAGACGTTTATAAAGCTGTTGCCTAGTAACATCAAACAAAGGATATGAACGCTAGTAAGTTTTAAATATCATCAATAAGATATTAGTCGACGAATTACAATATAAAACGATTCTCTGAGAGGCATTGCGTTGTGCTAAAATCTAAAGAAATCGCGGCTTCTTGGAAAAAAATGGAAGTTGGAAAAACCAGTCAACATCGGCTCGACGTTCAAAACAGTGAACTGAAAATTTATTTGATCCTGCGATCGTTAGTGATCTTTTGTCAGATCAGTATAAAAAATAATTCAGATGATAAAAGTGAGGTTAACTTTTAGGACTTTTGAATATACAGAGATACGTAATCGTTATGGTAGCTCGCATGGCTATGCTGTAGAGTTGGACTCTATCGAAAAGAATGATTCCAAGCCTTTCATGCAGGAAAAATTGTATATAGTTGTAGCTTTTTTGTAATAGTACATATGTAAATGAATGTTTATGTACAAAGGATTTTGTTGATAGAAATAAATTTCAGTTTGAGCTATGCATGTTCATAGAATACTGATTTTATTGAATTTCAAATATAAATTAAACGACTTTTGGGTGTTTTTGCGGGGCTTTAACCCAGCCGAAGGGTTAAGGCTGGCTCACACTATATTGCCAAATGTAGGAGTTGTCCTTTCGGCGTTCATCGCGAACTATGTGCACTGTAAACCGATAACATCGATGAAGCAAGCAGATACGTCAGAAAAATTGGCAAATTTTCCCATATTTCGTCAAGCATTTCGACAACAACCTGTACAATGTGTACCATTTTGGCAATAGTAATTCGTAGTTGCGGATAGGGTGATTTATTTATTTTTGTTTAGGATAGCTGCTGCGGGTCTGGTATTTGATTCCAGAATGCGTAAAAAAAGAAGTTCCTTCGAGAAAAACTAAAAATAAAAATTATAGCACTCCGTCACGGAGCAGTATGTCCGATCGCTTTTTTGAGTTTCACTTCCCCGGACTTTGCATTCTTCAGACTGATAGGTGGCCCTCGATAGACGACGCAACCAATGCTTGCGTGGGAGTTTCGACCCATACTGAAATTTTTTGTTGTTGATTACTATCACTGTTATTAATATTATATTATACGCTATTACAGATATAACCATATTTTACTCTCTCATGTATACTGTATATGCATAGAGCAGCATATTGTAACCTAGGAGTATGTGTGTGAGTCAATACAGGCTGTTTGATGTAGGCTACAGTACTGGACAGTAGGCTATTCAATTTTAAATGTCCGAATTTGTTCAATGTCACGAGGTGACCCAATCTGTATTAGTTCAAACAACGAGGGCTGTTTGTAATAGATACCCAGTTTCCCTAAATGTCATTTTCTCTCTAAAGTGCAACAAGAAAGAAAATGATATTTTTAAAGCTATGGGACTCTCGTTATCCAAATCAAATTTAAGAACTTGTACCGATTTGTCGCTTTACGATATATGGAATTCCTTATGTTATCTGATGAAAAAACATTACATAAATTCTTCACATTTTGTGGAATTTACGCAATAGGGCCTATGACATTTATGTTATAGGGGTGTCTACTGCAATGCTTAAAATTTAACCAACAGAGAACCTGACTGATTGGCTGATAGTATAAAAACATGTGAGTCATCGGACATCCTGCTGTTGAGCCAAGTCTTCCCGATTATCTCTAGAGTCCAAAATATGTCATGTCACGTTAGGCTATGCTGACGCTAGGCTGACGTAAGCATTCCCCAGACAGATTAAGTATGTTGGCTTACTAACAAAGCAAGCACACTCCTATTTTCAACCTGCCTACGTTCATTGACACACTGGGAATGGCCAAAGCTATTGATTAAATTATTTTTGCTTGTTTAATGAGTGGGTGAAAGCTTCTTTTATTTGACTGTTTGTTATTTGCACGCTGGCTTTGAATGGGTTAAAATGAGCCAATCACTCATTCAACTGTAATGTATGCACGCTGTCTAATGCTGACTACTTACATCAATGGACCTGTGAACGGCATGCAGTGGCTAGTAGTTTAGAATTTCAACCGAAAATGGAAATTTGAGATTTGTGAAGGCTGATGTATGACACACCTGCTCAGGTGAACAGCTGCTACCATGTGACGTTTGTCGCTTATGGTATTGGACAGTCAACAGTTAATAAAAATGAATCATTACAAAAATGACGTTGAATATACTAAAATACTTGAATGATGAGCTGGTTATATGATATATAGCATATCAGACTGTACAAAGCCTATTGGTTGACAAAAATGGAACGAAATACAAAAAAAACTGAAAAAAGTTGAACTAAATTTGGTTTCGGCAAGGCGCTTCAGTTGTTGATAAATGGCTTGAATGACACTGTAACTTACGCTGTGCTTGAATTAGAGATGTTCTGATGCAAACTATAAGAGTCAACCCCGAATACCAATTCTCACCAAAAGCTAACAAGTCCAGATCTTTTATAATGTGTAATACATTGTTTTTTTATCACAGAGAATGTAAATAACATAAACATCTCATTACTCGTTAAGGCTAAAAAAAGAACAAAATATGTAAATTAAATTTCGTCATGCTAATAAATTTAAGCATTGCATTGTTTCCTTAGCCTTTGATTGGCTGAAATGTTTGTCACTGGAAATGACTGTAAATGGAAACTGTGATACTCTTTTCCATCCCGATCAAAACAAGGAAACTGTCTGCTCAAATTGCTAACTGCGATGCTCCGGATATGAAAAAGCTTAATTTGTAAGTAAACAATTAATTTGTCAGTATCCTAAATCATCTGATTTTATATGAGAAACCTTGGGGAAAATATCTGAATTCGCGTAACTGTTTCAAAATAGGTTGGCTTAAATCGACTCAGATACATCAGGTGTTTTCGAATTTCTAGGCATAGCCTATTCACATTTGGGTACATGTGAGTTGTTCGGGCCCCAATAGCACAAACCTGGCAATTTTTAGGGAATTAAGGTAGTTTTTGCTTTGATTAGTTTGCACAAGGGTGCGGAATAATCGTGCCGGTTAAGATGTGGAGAATACATTTATCGTTTATTACTGAAGCGCGAGATCTTTATAAAAAATGTGCTGACTTTAGGCTACGATAACTGAGCATGTACTTTGCAAAACACACAAAATGTTTAAATGGGCTCGTTCATGTGTCATTAATAGGATATTTACTGTGTTAGTAAGATAATGCAGAGAGCTAATATAAAAGAGTTTACTGATACACGTACGACTAAACGAATGCCGACTGCTCAATGTCGTATTTTTCTGGATTTTGTCGTACTCAGCCATCGTAAGCTTAAAGTATCCCGCGTCATATATCAGGAATCCTGTTCATATTGGTATCAGTGTTGCCGACACGGATGCCAAAATGAATACCAGGATATTCCTAGTTTGAATGACTAATACCCACAAGATTTGATATATGGTCACACATTTTTTACCATGCGCTATCATACTTTCACTACAAGCTATCATACTTTTACCATGCACTATCATACTTTTACCATGAACTATCATAATTTTACCATGAACTATCATAATTTTACCATATGATATCATAATTTTACTACAAGCTATCGTACTTTTACCATGCACTATCATGTTTTTACCACAAGCTATCGTACTTTTACCATGCGCTATCATACTTGTGCCACAAGCTATCGTACTTTTACCATGAGCTATCATACTTTTACCATGAGCTATCGTACTTTTACCATGAGCTATCGTACTTTTACCATGTGCTATCATACTTTTACCACAAGCTATCATAATTTTACCATGTATTATCATACTTTGGCTTTTGATGTCATATTTCCTTTTATTCATTTGTTATAATCAGGTGCCAGTACACCAACTCGGGGAGCTATCTGTTAAGGTGCGCGCACACTAGAAGCGAATAAGGCGAAGCTGTAGCGGCAGAGGCGTCAAACAAATGTCACTTCAAAGCACACTTGTTGCGATATCGTCAGAGCGAAAGTATGACCTATGACCTATCGCAGATGAATAACGAATCACAGATAAGACCTTGTTTTGCTGCGTGCCAACTTTCTGGTAAATCCCGAAAACTGCAAATATGGAAGAGTTAGCTGCTATCGCGTTTGGCTACGTTTATATGAAAAGGAAAACAAATGCGAAGAGAAGAAGATACTGGGTGCATCCAACGTTATTGAGAAGATCTACTGAAGGTGCTTGGACTTTATTAATGAAAGAATTTCGTGAAAAATACCCCAAAAAGCATAAAGAATGCATGAGAGTTTCTGCAGAGTCATTTGATCATATTTTAGGAATAACAAGGCCACACATCGATAAACAAAACACGAAGTTTAAAAAAGCCATTTCATCAGATCAACGACTGTGTGTGACGCTGACTTTTTTGGCAGCTGGGAACTCGTTCAAAACTCTGGTAAATCTATTCAGAATGGGACAGTCGACAGTACGCAGTATTATATATGAGACATCTCAAGCCATATGGGTTGCTATGAAAGATTTATACCTCAAAACGCCAAGTACTGCAGAAGAGTGGTTTCATATAGCTAAAGGATGATTATAATTATTATATTTAAATAAACTTGAGTTTATTTATTTGCTTAGTACAAAACTATTTTATTTGTTATTGTATTCTTATTTTTAATAATAATAATTATTTGATATATTTTACCTAATAATAATTATAATAAATAATAATGTTGTATATACTTAATATCATGCTCTTGTTCCCGCAACATTGTTACATGAATACTACTCTCAGTCAACATCTATTATTATTCTCTGTAACTATTCATTTAGATTTGAGAAGAATTGGAATTTTCCAAATTGCATAGGTACTGTGGACGGAAAACACTGTGCAATCCAGGCTCCGGCAACTTCCGGTTCCGAATATTTCAACTACAAAAAAATTTTCAGGTATTTAATGATAAAACATATTACATTGACTAATCATTGTTGACAATCAATGTGCAATGTTACAAAATATGCACTATAATTGTCTAAATTTTTGTAATTAATGTTATGGCTGGTTGTTTGTTTGCAGTATTGTCCTTATGGCCATGCGTGATGCGTCATACCGTTACACATATGTGGATGTTGGTACCTCTGGTCGGTGGTCTGATGGTGGGACTTTCGATAATTGCTCATTAAAACATGCAATGGCTACGGATAGCCTGAATGTTTCGAACGATTGTCCACTAACAGGTTAATTAATCATCTATTTACTTATCCTAGAGAAAAGTATTAGTGTTCATCATTCCAGATGTATAACTAGTTACAGCGAAAGAGCTTAAAATCTATGAAATACATGAAATGTTATGCTGCTACTAACACCACCATTATCAATATTAATTTGTGTCAGTTGAAATATGTAGTATGCAATGATGTACATGTTGCTGTAGTCAAATCCACCATATTATTTTTTATATTGCTAATGAAAGTCTTCAGTTCTTTGACTGATTGATTAAATTGTTGGTACAGAAAATCCCAACATGCCGTTTGTTCTTGTTGGTGACGAAGCGTTTCCATTGAAGAACTGGCTGATGAGACCTTATCCTGGACGTTCATTAGACGCATTTGGGAAGCGCATTTATAATTACAGACTCTCAAGAGTTCGGAGATCCATTGAAAATACCTTTGGGATTATGGTGTCTAGGTGGCGTTGTCTCCGTCGCACTCTACATATGACAGCAGAACATGCACAAATTGTAGTTTTGGCGTGCTGTGTCCTGCACAATTATAGGCGCACAGAATGTTGTTCGAGTTACACCCCCCCCCCAGGTGCCTGTGATGCCATTGACAATTTTGCCGGAACAATCGTTGACGGAACATGGAGAGCTGATGGATATGGAATTCTTGGTGATGTTGCACCTGCTACAGCCAGAAACCCTACTTTATCTGCTACTGCAACTAGATAAAATTTTACAAATTACTTTAATACTGCAGGAACATTAGAATGGCAAAAACGCTAAATTCGTCGTACTAATTGAAATTTAATTTTGATTGGTATATTATTAAGTATTTACACCATGTGATCACGGTGTATATTTTGCATACCAAAAAATATGTAACTAGCAATTTTAATTCGTTATGTGAAATTTAAAATTTATATTATATATGTATACACTTATTTAAAAATAGATTATGTACTTTTCTTGTATTGTTAAGTCGTATCCAAGTATACATGACAAGTGTGGGTGTGTCCATTAATAATAATTTGAGATTTAGAGTTATTTGATGCCACTAAACATGCACATTTGCTCCCATTATAAAATTCTTTGAATTAATTGATACAGTACTTTCTTGGCTTTCAGATAATATAAAGTTTACTGCTCTCGAAATAGTAGTTCCGGAGCTATGAAGTGCAACATGCGTAAATGATGTGACATCACCATTGTCCCATCATTCATAACACGATTCATTGCATATCTACATCTTGTCAATAAGTTAGGAAATTTTAATTGATATTAGGTAGACTAATACTTTGGTTTATAGTAAATTAGTACCTTTGCCTTGCCAAGTATGGCTCTAACCATGTCAAGTAGTCCCACCACACCCAACTTGCAGTGGTATTGTCAGCTCCAGCTCCCGATGGTTGCTTCCGCTTGCTGCGTTTTCTGACATAGCTATCCCTTAAATTTTTGAATTTTTTTGCATCATCTCCATCTAGGCAAAAAGATTAGTGCAAGACAATAGGCTCTAAAGTGCACATTGGTAATGTCAAGACCAGTAATAGCAGTGGCAGTAGAGTATTCAATCAATGCAGGAAAAAAGAAGCAGTAGGCAAGTAAGATATCATAATGTAATATCACTACTACAACTGTGTACTGAATTCGCAATGCAAATGTTATTGTACATACATGTATTTATATTATAATTATGAAAAAACAAAAATACAGTGCACAGTTTTTATTAATAAAGTTATGTTATCAGTGATGTAGTGATAGTGATCAGGCCTGCCAACTCTCACGCATTGGGCGTGAGACTCACACGATCATCCCAAAGAAAAATGAAAATGCGTGAGATTTTTGCCCCAATTTCCACAATTTTATACATACTATCATTGACACATCAATTGCCCCAAAACCAAATCTCAAGCATTGCCCCACTCTTGGGTTGGCAGGCCTGATAGCGAGGTTATTTGCATCAATTCAACTTTGAATTAAAATATTCGAAGTATTATTAAGATTTATATACTTACCAGCTAGCTTCAACTCTTTTGCGATTTCTTGCCAGTTATTCCTCTTAATTTCTTCGCTTTTATAATTTTTGTTTTTTAAATTATAGAGGCATGGCCTCTCTCTTACTAGAGCAATAAGTTGTTCTTCCATAACTTATTACGCTACTTTTATTAATAATTCAGTTAATTATTAAGTATTATTTTTAACAAGTATAAGTAAGTATTATTATTAATAAGTATACACTAGTGCATTTGAAACGGCCACGCTTGTAGTTTTCGCGGTGTATGGCCTTGAAACATCCAATAGCGTGCAAGAAGTCGCACCCAAAATCAAACATGATCGAACGCTCTGAAAACGCCACAATCTTGCCGCTGCGGCTGATGCTTTGTCGCATCGCTTCAATTTCGCTTGATAATCGCTCTAATGCGCGCGCACCTTTAATGTAGCACTGATCGTAGAAACAAGGCTATTCAAAGTCTCAGTATCAAGGGTCGCAGGAGTGAAATTAGTATAGATAAAACTCCATTAAACGCGCAACTACTGTGTGACTGTTCCTAAAAAGGTTACATACAATTTAATCTCACTAACTTTTCTATTAATTTTAAATTATATTAATTGTACTCCAATTTGGAATTTAATTTTAATTAAACTGATACAAGATTTTTGTAGAAGATCATTGAAGACAATGAAACCATTCTCAGAACCTTCAGCTGTAGGTTTGCAATAGATTTGCCTTATCAGTGTTTTGCGCTTTTGGCTTTAGCTAATGCCATTGTCATACCTTCATATAAGCATTTCAAGTCCTACCATATATATGTCAAGGTTAGACAAGCTGCAGATTCTCATCACTTGGCCAGACCACTACTTCCTTTAAAACCATTACTCTAAAAACCCACAAGAAGCTGCCACGGCGGCCTCATGTGGGTTATCATGCTGATGTCAACCACGACAAACGCTTGCTTTCTTAGATCTGATTCATACTGCACTAGGCTTGTTGTTTGCACCAAGCTGTCAGTCTATTTTCTAAGCTCCTTTTTTACAGGGCGTCTTTTTCTCAATGCTAACAAAGCCATTTATTACAAACAGGATATTTGCTACTCAACTGCTCTTTGTTCCCTCCACAGTTGGCTGGCTTCATTATCTCCAATCTGTTGTTTATCAACCACTAGATGATTTTATCTACTAAGCAAACGATAGTAAGTTACTAGCTAGGTTATTTCAACAGCCTGAGATTAGACGTTCGGTTTTTTCTCTGCTTATTTGTAACAAAACTCTTACTTTTAAAGTTGTTCCAGCGTGTGAAAAATGAAGTTAACATTGATAAGTTATAAAAAGTTAACACAGCAAGTTACTAGCCAGGTTTTTTCCAGCCTGTGATTAGATGTTTCTTTTTTTGTCTCCTTATTATTAACAAAGAAATCCTTCTGTCCAAGTTGTTACAAAATGTGTTAAAAGATAGTTAACAATGTTAAGCTAACAATTACAAAATAAAAAATTATAGTACAAAAAGTTAAAAAAATACTATACAACATAGCTCAAAGATTATTATTCAGTATCATAAACTTAATATGATATATAAAATAGCCTAAAGTAAAAATAAAATATTTAAAGAGTAGTATAAATAATACTATTTGATGGTTCAACTTACCCTAAATCTGGCTTACAACCATGTCGGGACATTATCCAGATGTAAGTCAATTTAAACCCGTGCTATAAACTCATATTGTAGATTTTCTGGCTAATCTAGCGAGCCATTATTTTAAACTTTATATTTATTAATTACTTGTCTTCAGTATATCAAATAAGAATGCTCATGGTAGTCTAAAAATTTGACAGCAGTGAATTAAGAATTAAAATTATTAATTAATATAATTATTATTAAATAAAAAATATGCAAATGTGAGAAACAATTAAATCTTTTCATTGAAAGGAATAGAAATTACTCAACTGGAAACTAGTAGCAACCAGCATCATTTTATAGACTCTTGACCTGAATGCTGTTGTCGAAGGCTGCCTGCTGCTGATTCATGTTTTGGTGTTGATTATCAAGTTGTTAAATGATGAATGTTCACCCGGTGATGTAAGGAGAAACATCCACATGGCAAGCATTCACTGGTCAACAACTAAGCCAACAACGGCAGCAAATAATCTTTGCTGCTGGAACTGTGAGGTAGTAAGTTAGCATCTTCCATATCCATAAAAACTGTAGTACTACCACATGACGGCTGGATAACTTGCCCAAAAGAATTTGTTTTTCGTTCAAGAGGATCAACAAACAATAAAAGTGCTTGGGTTGATGTTTATTAGAGAATGAGCATAATATAGGTCAATGTAACCTATATATTGTATATATCAGACAATGGCCTGACAACTAGTCCTTACCGGTTATAACGAAACCAGGTCATGCATGCTGGAACCTTCAAGTGTGGAATGCTGATAACGCAACTTATTTTGTGATGAGTAAAAAATATCCTAAAATCCTTTTAGCTATAGCACATCACACATTGTCTAGCCGTTATCATAGGCCAGTAAAGAATTGTACAGCAGGAGTCTATGACTATATCTGTAAGCTTTTATCAAGATTACCAGTAAAACAAATTACAGCAGTTGTCCAAACACAAAGCAATCACTGTAGATACTAGCTTGACATGTAGAGAGTAGACCACGTTAGGGTGTTGCCAGGGATTGAGATAAAGAGCAATGCATTGTGCAGAATATTATTTAACTCCCATGTTTGTATCACTGACTGTTGAACACAAAATTACAGAGAGGCTTCATACAGCCCGTTGCTAAGGGAATAGTCAAGTTGCGCTAGCGATACATGTATAACATCGCACATATCTGCATTATACAAGATAGGAATGGCTGAAGCGTTCTTAAACAGCATCGGCTGTTTGTATGTAGCTAGAAATAAAAAAAGGCTATGTAGCTAAAAAGCTATATCGACAGTTTACGCTTTTTTATACCATTTGAAAGCCTTTCACTCACTTTCCATGACGCATGTTTTTACAAATTTGTGTCATCTGCAAAGCCTAACTTCTATATTGAGTGAAATGACAAAAATCCAGAAGTAAAGCGAGTTTTGTAACCGGAAAACTTCTTACTGAATGTTTCATATTTGTGAGAGCTTGAATCGGCTCTTGTGAATGATACGTGAGTAAATAGTGCGCAAGCTATTCCCTTTTAAACATTTTCAACACATCAGATGTTGTAATTTCGATTTGAGCAGTTTGGAATGTACATACTGCTATGACCTGAATCATAGAAGTTTTTTAACAAAGTGCCAGTAACTGTAACAGTAACTCAATGTGCGCACAACTCCAAACCCATCTCATCAGCGCCATAGAAACCGAATTACTAAGTAATATATGCATAACATAGCATTTGAAAGCCTCTTACTAAGTGATATGCATAACAGGCCTATGTTAACTCTACAAATCATGACAGACAATGGATGCAGAACCGGTACAAACCAGTTACCATAGAAACGGTCTGTGACATTGGTAGTTTGGCACCATTAAAAGGCAGATGGATGTAGCACACAATGACAAAGGGACTTCGGTCTACAGTTGACTATCAACTCTAACGTCAATGAGACTCTGACATGATGAAATATTAATGGCTTACAAACAAAAGAGCTGTCTTCTTCAGACCTATCACTAGTCTAACAAGCTTAGAATATCGGAATGAAAGGCACTTAAACTCTGCCTGATTCGTAGATATTTTATTGACTGACTAACACATGGCACTGAAAAAAGAGTGAGAGAAAGGCTGACAATTAGTGTTCTTTCGTCTGTGCATTCATTCGTAAACTATTTTAATCAGAGATAAAGACACATAGTAGTCCTAGCTAATCTGATGAAGCTTTTCTAAAAAGCTCATATTTTGTAACCCGACGCATCGCATCGGGTGCTTGACGAGTTAAAGAATTTTTAATTTAGGACATGTTCGTCTTTGTCTAACACCGACGTGATTCTTGAATGTCGATTTAGAAATGGACTTGAATATGGAAAATCTGAAAATTTATCAAATGAATTAAGAATGTAAAATGCTACTCTGGTGCTAATTTAAACAGTTGTCTTTCAAACTTTGAAGCACATTGTAAGGACAATAATGGGGGTACAAACTTCGAATGCTCGCCTGTGATTTGCAACAAGCTCTCTGTGAAACAAACAAGCTGTAATCTTCTTTCCTTGACTTTTAACGCAAAACAGTTTTACAGGAGAAAGGATTGTAAAATCACAAATCCACTGTATTATCCATAACATGAATAATTTCTTAAAAATAAGTTATTTTATATGTAGCTAGATATAAGCTATATAGCTAAAAAGCTAAATTTTATATTGGCAATCAGTTTTCACTTTGTTACAGCCTACCACAACACTTGTATGTCGGTAGATTGTTTTGCAGCTTTGTACCAAGGCTATACTAAACTTACCCCAATAGACTCCCAGCAATATACTCCCGTACTCCTAGAGTAGTCCCAAGTAGCGCAAATAAGTTTATCTCGCTGAGAAGACCAGCCAATATGTCGGCACTAATCTCTTCATCTCTTGCTTCAGCAAATGCCTATTGAAAAAAAATTGTTGGGCGTCCGAATTATATAAGTATGATGAATCATTCAGATGACTCGTTGTAACAGGTTGAGAGTGAATGGTTGAAAACACGTGCTCCCTAAGTGCATGCCTGAAAGCAAGCGTAGGGCGTGACGTAGCAGCCAATAAACAAGTCGATGCCTAGCATTAAGTGGGTAGCCGCCTCGCCTGATGTTATGACATACGCGCACGCCTAGTCATGTGTTGATCAATAGCAGGGTTTGTACTTAATCTAGTACAATACTAACCACATACACTAGTATAGTTAAAACTCTGCTATATACATTCAGGATGCTGATACATACTTATTGCAATTAGACATATATAGCAGTCAAAGTTAAGTAATATTTTAAATCATTTTTATATCGAGCATAAAGTGTCACTGTTTTTGAATGTATAGCCAAAGTTTAAGGCACTTCATGAAAAGAATACAGATATGTTGTCCTATCTGAGAGCGTATCTATTGCTACGAAACCAACAAAGTTAAAATGCTCCACAGAACTATTTTAGGTAAGCAAACGATGGCAATGGTTGCCTACTTACCTACAATTAGCGCAGAGAGGTTTATTGAAAAACAAAGATAGAGGATCTCAACGTGTTTACGCTTTCGGTGCGTAAGAAATTCCTGTTGAATATAACATCCCAACAACGGTGTTTTCATAAACAACGTAAAGTTATTTTTACCTGCAGTTTCTCCAGTTACAGCCAGCTTAGCATGATTTGACATTTAGTTGGCTGAACCTTTGTTGACTTCGCTCGCTGAGATCACGAAGGCCAGTGAGATCATAGATCCTGTTTAAGGTTGTTTCGCTGAATCATTACAGCCAGCAAAACAGCAGTTACTTTCTGCTGTGATACAATACCGGTAAACTGTGAATGGCAATGGTTTCTGATTTGCCAAAGGTGTATCTAGTTTTTGATTGGCTACTACGGTAGTGACGGTTACGCATAGCGTACAAAGGCACTCTCGGTGCCACCACCTGAATATTTTTTGAAGGGGAATCCCCTACTTAGGTCTACAAACTTTTAGTGGGAAAACCACACCGGACAACCCCAATAGCGGACTCCCAAGTGGTAGAGAAAGAATTTATGCCCGAATAGTGTTTTGCCAATCGCTCACAGTTTTTCTGGTTGTAGTTTGCGGTCATTGGATGGCATAAAACAAATATTCATCAAGCTGTATGTCCGACCTAGCCCATCATCTGGTTACACTTGGTGTGTATAGAAATGCTAGTGAAACGAATAAAAGGTTTTACCACACCAAAGATAATTCAAACTTTTGAAACAAAAATCGGAATTTTTTAAATATTTAATATTCGAAATCTTTTACTAGGATGTTAAATTTTGAATATTTCTATAGATTATTTCACCGTTTCAGCCAAAAAATTAAAATTGGTGTGGTACCAACGATAAACTTGGTGAAAGCAGCAAATGTTTGTCGGAATTGACGGTGCAGTCCAAGTCGACTAAACGCCACTATCCGTGTCACAAACTGATTTCATAATGGCCCATGTATTAGAAGAACAGTGCAACTATAGTCATGGATTGACATGGCACCAGCATGGATATCTGAGAGATGAAACAACGCAATTATTGTCATACAAAATGAAAGACAGATCTTGGTGTAAAAATAGTGTCCATGAATCAAAGTCATTTTCGATAAGATGCTTTCCAAGTAGTCGTAACACAATAAACATATTGGTAACTAGAAATTTTATTTAATATTTTATCTTTTAATAATCTATATAGATAAAAATAACTTTGTCATTGTTTGTGTTAGTTTGTGGAAATGCTATGCATTTCCAAAATTTAAGACCGGTTTCCGAACCACCGATTTCGTCCAATTTTCACGCACATAAAAAACTCATATAAACTTCATAAGATTAATTATATAAACTACAGACAATAAAAGTATTTGGTTTCAAAACTGCATCTGGTTCATCAGAACCAGCCTCTTAAACAACTAGCTACAAAATAAATAAAAACGATTGTTTTCATAGGTTTGCAACTTATCCTATCAACCTTGACCTCGGCGCCATCACAGTTATCACTTCAGCATTCACCATCGCTTCGAAGAGAATCACGGGGAGGATTAAAAATGTCGATCTTTTGCAAAGCAAACAAGAAAAATATTGCATTCTTATATGTGGTACTGTTATTGAATAGGCCAAAAAACATCTTAGATGCCCCTTTACGCTCGCTGCCTGACTGGCAGTCTACAAAAAACTTATCACAAACATTCTGTACTGTAAGGAAGTGAAGTGGTCTGGTTTCATTATTGGACACTAAATATGGCAAACATTAAATGATCAGATCTCTACATTCGAGTGAGTCAAACATGAAAACCCTCTAAAACTGGATATGATATGATCATCATCTACTGGTGAAAATATAAAAATTCTGGGTAAAATAAAATTTTTTTGGTCAACCGACTTCGTTCACATTTATTTTTATTTCAAGATCTGCAAGCATTTACAAACAACATTAAACCATAGACCTAAAACCAAAAAACCTGACACAGAATTGAAAGTGGTAGCAGCTGCTCCCGAACAGGTCATAACTCAATTTAAAAGTCCGTTGAAAGTGAACCCAAACCCGGCAAGCCGATATTCTGAAGTAAATTTGCCTGGCAGTGGTTCAGAACCTTACAACAATGGCCCCGTTGAGACAGCGAATCAACGGGATGAGGTCCCACCAGTAGCAGAAAAGAGGTAAATGCATCTAGCACCACTATTGAGGTAACTTTCAATTTTAGTTTCACAGAAGTTAATTTAAAATTTTTTGTGTAGTTTTAAAACCTATGTTAAACCATAACTATCACGAACAACTTTTATTGTATTTACCAGGTAAACCAGACACGCTGATTCCAATTTGTACTCAAAATAAAGATTAGTCCACTAACCTTCAAAGTCATTTAGGCTTTTTTAAAGCGTTTCAATATCCGTTTCGAAAACAACACAATCGGCATTACAAGCTCCGCCCATGAACATGTGACGAAACCTAGCTTTTTCAGGAACGGAAGTTAGGAATGTTTAGTCCGATTTAGAATAATAGAAATGGGTGTCTTAAAACCCATTATTTTCTAAATCCAGCCTGTAAAATAATTTCGGTTTTTTATGAAAAGTATATAAACTATTTAAAATTGCTTGTAGCTTGTTACATAATGTTTAAATGGGCTGAACGCCGAGAAAAATGAGCTCAAAAAGTGCGGTCTTATCATAAGCTAGCGTTGTTGTCGCGCTTTTTTAAATATGCAATGCTAAATAGCTTATCTACCTTTCAGAAAAGACTGATATTATTTTTAAGGCTGACTTTAGATATTAATGGATTTTAAAACACCCATCGCTAATATTCTAAATCGGTCTAAACATCCCTACGTAACTTCTGTTCCTAAAAAGCTAGGTTACGTCACGTATTTATGGGCGGAGCTTGTTGTGCCGATCGTGTTGCTTTCGAGACCGATATTAAAACACTGTAAAAAGCCTTCATTACTCTGAAAGTTAGTGGACTAATCTTTATTTTGAGTACAAAATCGGAATCAGCGTGTCTGATTTACCTAGTAAATCGATAAAAGTTGTACGTGACAGTTATGGTTTAAGTTATTTAGTGATGCTAACTATTTCTTTCGTTTCCAATCAGATCACCAAAAGGTAGATGTTCAAGAGGCATTTTTTTATTAAAAATATTTTTACGAACTAGTGGAAGGTATAGAGTATGGGTAAGGAGGGTGGAAGAAATTGGTCAGAATATGTTAAAACAAAGTGTTTACATCGACAAAGTAGGATTTGATAGTATAGATTATCAAGGTAATGAGTGATCTGGTATTTTATATTTATTTTTGTAAAAACTATGAACTAACTAGGGTAACTTATTGCTGTACTTGCATTGAGATCGTGGTTACTAGTAGTGGAACGTGGCTTCTAGAACAGAGATTAAAGAACAGCTAATGAACTACAGAACTTTGTACATTGAACTTCTTTGTCTGAGGTTTGAAAAGTAGAGAGCATTCTACTTATAACTAGTCACCTTACTACTAGCCAATGAGTCAGTCATGGCTTGGAGGATTACTTAGGTTCTTGGTTGCCCTGTTGTACAATTCTGAGTAGATAATCTGCTTTTCTAGAAGCAGTCGTGGTTCAGTCGTTAGTATGCAAGCATATAATCAGTAAGTCAGTGGTTCAAGTCACAGGAAGACCATGAATGGTGTTCAGCCTGGTTCCCATATCGATTGCGATACTCCGGCGGTAACTTGCGCAGCAAAACGTTTGCGAGGTTAGGCTCGGCGGCATATGTTTGCGTATAAGCTGTATCGCTAAACATAATCGCGTAATCAAATAAAATGTTCGCTAGCCATGCCGTTTCTATAATGGTGACCTTCACCCGTACAGTGCATTTTGGGAAGGTTTTGACGCCGGCCTTTTGCGAAATTCGAACAGCGCTGAACTATTGCGATGCCGCCGGTCTTCGGCGATACCCGGCGCGTAGGTTCCCATTTCAACGCTAATAGTCTGCTGTGCTGTTGCTGATGCTTTGCGACGTATATGGGAACCAGGGTTTAGGGAGGGCATTCAGCCATAATTGCTCCTGTGCTAAATCCTATGCACAGATGGTCACAATATATTTAGTTCCAGAATAAGTCTAGTTTCGAAGAAAGTGCCATACATGCGGGAGAGAGGAACTAAATCTTGATAATATTGATATTTAAAATTTACATTTCTATTTTGAGATGCACGACTACCACACAAAGACTTTATTTTAGTGAGTCAAGGCTAAAAGTCAAAGCAGATGATTTCTAGTTTAACACGGAATGTCCTTTTTAGGCAAATGGCTAAAACAGTTGGATACAAAAGGATCTGGTCTGTTGTTGAATAATTTTTTAAAAGTATTTATACATAAAAATGAAACAGGTGAAGTTTAGAGCAAATTTCCAAAAAAGGCCCAATTTTTCCAAGTTATAAACAGGATTACTAGTTATATTTAGTATATGATAAACTTCGTTAGTTTTATGAACCAACAAGTGTTTAATAATGCTACACCCATTGTTATTCACACAGCTGTGAAGAGATACGATTCGCCGCTGAGCTTCAACTCTGTTCTAGGGTGTGGCAAACGTATTGTGAAAAAACTAGCTTGCTATAATTTTTACTAAGATTAAGACAAAAGGCCACTAGACTCCATTATGTTCAGCCAATTGGCCCCAGCGTGGCTGCATTATTTGCGTACACGTTGCAAAGGGGTGGATTGAAAAGCATCAGAGTGCTAAGACATTTTAAGGCCGAATTATGGTAGTATTTCAAAGCATAATAAAGAACACTTTGAAAAGTTGTTTACAGTTTTGTAGACGTCAATAAATAGTTACACGTTTCTGTTATTAGAAGGCTAGTAAAACATACATTTCACGCTAAAACAAGCATTGCAACATTTTTATAAGTTTACTTGAAAGAAGTAAATTCAAAATCGTTTTTTTGTATTTCTCTCCTTATGCTGACATGGTACTTACTGCCAAAATAACTGAAAAGAATGAAAAGTCAGGAGTAAGGATATGTTCTACAGAACAAATACTTGTTTTTGTTAATCCAGTTTCGCTTTAGTGTAACAAAGACCAAAGTTATAATGAAATTTTAACTAAATATAGAAATTTTGCATTTTGTTCATGTAATTAATTTTAATTTAGAATATCTCCAAATAAAAGTAAAGTGAGCAAAATACAAAATATGTTTAATATTATTATATTTAATATTAACGGCAGTGAAAAACTATTTTGATACAATTTTAATTGCATAATTATTGTTGGCTATTGGCTGAAACATGCAAACACTAAAAGCACCATTATTAAATATTACCTGCGATGCAAAAAATAAAACCAACTGAGCCAAGGCTACAATTTGCCCTACAAAAATGTCCTACTTTATTCCCCTTTTACTCACACTGTCTACACCCCTGTTAACAAAGCTATTGGCCCTTCATACTCTGCTGCTTTTATTGCGGTCGTGAAATAGCTGGCCTATGATTTCAACGCTAAGGGCTTTTTGAACAAGCGGTAGGTCAAAATATCGTCCCATTCTAACAAAAGCAAAGATTTAGGTCCTCAGATAGATCAGGGCTTGTGGTTAACCGCAAGAAACAAAGTAAGCCAGACTTCAAGGCTTGACAAGCATCTAGTTAACCAATCTCATTGGCTAGGCAATCTCCCGCTGAGACATTGCCGGTGTCTCTTCTGCGCCTTCCAGCAACCATACTAGCCAACCAAACTATTTATAGCATGAATAAAAAATGTTCCCTTCATTTGTCATTCATTTGGTTTCCAGATAACCGATTTTGCATTTTTTTGCAAATTAAAACCATTTCTTTACTGTCGTACCGCTAATGGCTTACTGGTAACCTTGTAAATTTCTAGACAAAACATTCGTATCCCGAAAGGCAGCGAAAATCTGCTGGTCTAAATCTGGGAAATTTGACCTCATTTACCAAAAAAGTTTATGAAATTTATCAATAAATTGAAGAAATTGCATCAATATATACCTACTGCTACCACCACATAATAATACTAAAATCTTGTCAAAGGAGGCAAATATAGAATAAGTGTATTGTCCCCGAAAGATAAATACAATTCAAGAGCTAATTATTTTTCAAATATAGCAGTGCAATATAGGCCACTTTTAAATATTTATTTTTGAGTTACATGCATATGTATTTTTCAGAGTTGAATGATGATAATAGCAAAACAAACTACTATGTAGAAGCCGCCTTTAGTCAAAAACTAGAGCACCTGCAGCCCTTTGCCATCTTCTCAGGCAAGCTTCCGACCAAAAAGGTAGCTTTTGGCTAGACACAATTTCATCAGCGTAACTAAGTATTATGATGATGCAATAGTCATTAAGTTGTTTACTTGTTGTTTCCAGAAACTGGAAAGTTTTAGAGTAAATATAATTGCCTATGAACAGACTTTGCTGGCTGAGCCAAGGCTGCAATAGAAATAGGGAAAGTTAAGCCTTCCACAATTTCAAGATTAACCCCTTGGAAAGAATTTAACTATGTTTACCTAATTTGAAAGATTTAGAGATATATTGTCCTGGCTGATAACGCTAATGCTTCCTGTATAAAATTACTCTGAAAGGAAATAGGCCTATCGATCTTTCCAAGCTAAATGCTGTTTTTAGATTCCAATTTAATGTAATGACTTCATCAGACAGTCTTAAATTAGAAATCACAAGAAAAATCCGCTCCATCTAGCCATGCCGAACTATTCAATCTAAAAGCATGTCGACAGATAACAGTCATGTGTAGTAGTCCCTACAAATCAAACCACTAACCTCATTTGTGTCTCCTCATAGTTCAATCACTTGCCACCGGGTGTCACAAGCTGCTATTGACCGGCGTTAGCAGGTTCTTCACATCCACCGCTGTGCAGCTGTCCTGTCAAAATGGCCGATTAAATGACGTAGTCCTTCCTCTTTAGCCTCAGAGCAATGCAGTATTAAACGGATGGAGGCTTTTATCTTCCTCCGCATTCCAATAAATTTATGCACAGGATTAATGCTGGTATGGACGTAGTAGATGACTGACCACACCTGGGACCTCGAGGTCAACAAACAAAGGTCAACGGACTGTACTGAAATGGTCAATTGGACAAAAAGTATAATGCATTTTGTGCCCTACCATGCGGATCAACTCTTGGATCTGAACATTAATCTAGACGAAGTAGCTTTTGCCGAAACACAAATGCCAAGATTTTCAAAATGGTGACGGACCTTACGTATGATATGTCATAATAGGTCAAGCAGTCAGGAAGGTCTTGCGATCAAATTTAGAAACTCTCAGTGGTAGCAAGAGCTAAATGGACATAAGTTATACTATACAGAAAAATTAGAAAGAAACTTGAAAATTTTTAAATTGTATATAAAAAAGCAAGCAGTATATTTTTGAAAACAGAAATAAAAATATAAAATAAAAAATAAAAATATAGAAATAAAAAAATATAAAAAGAAGTTTTATAAGTCGATCTTCGTATACCATTTTGATATTAATGAATAGCTAAATAGCTTACAAATATTTTTGATGCCATTTTTAACTCCATATGGCAAATGGGCAATTTTTATACAATGTCATTTGCTTAGCACAGCTTTTAGTGTAATTACATATTGTGGGACAACTCTCAGGCTATGTTTGATATGATTATATATCCTATGACCAACCGGGACTGTACCATATAACTTGGAACACCTTCTAACAAGACCAAACATACAGTAGCAGGTTTTATTCTACAACAAAACTTACAACACTTTTCAATAGCGCCAAAGAAGGTTGGATAATTTTTATGCTTAGTGCAGTTAAAAATTCTCTACAAAATAATAACTGCAAATGAATTTATAATGGTCAACTAAATTCTGTAATCAAATACCACAATAAACTACCAACTTTTGGAAAGAAGCTAAAATTTGTTTTTTAGATCAACTTCTAACCAAGAGTATCAGAGTGCCAAGTCTATACAACAGCATGTATTTATCTTTGATGGCTATCAAATGTGTTGTTCTTTAAGAGAACCATATTTATTACAGTGAATTCATCTGTAACCATATTAGATGGACTAGTGGTCACAATATGTATAGCTTGTTTGCTATGATCATCAGAATATCCTTTAAAGTTTAAACAATCAATGTGCTATATGCTATAGAGAGCGATAAGCAAACGACACGATTAATTGTTACTGCCACTCACTTTAGAGCTTTTGTAAATGTGTCCATTTGCATTCCAATCATCAGAAAAAAAGTTTTTAGTTGCTGTAATAAAATGGGGATTTAATAGTTACCATATTAGGCAATGGAAACGCTATTATTCCTTAAACTAGAGCATGACCTACTTTTTGCAAACGACCGCAGCTAGACAGGAAGTATGCACCAAAGCTCATTGCTTACAGCATAATAATCATGATGCAAGAGATAAAGTTATGATAACATATAAAGGTGGATGAATAACTGGAACGCCTTACCATTGTTCCTGAAATCCCTGCCATGATGGTAGAAGGCGGAAGTTCCTTCAGAAGAAGTGAGATGGGAAAGGCACAAGTCCCCGCTAAGCCCCAGAGGCCTGCTGCCCTGAAGAATGCTAAAATTCAAGTAGAGGCTTGCAGTGTGCAAAATTGCTCATAATACAAACTCATATGCTTGACTTAGTTGGACTGGCGGTACAAGGCCATGGCATGCCCGTTTGTGTTTAGACTCCCATGCCACGCTCTAGTAGATCCAATGCTATTAAAAAACCACAAGGACAATTGCATTATTGTGATTAGTGTCTTCTGCACTGCATAGACCAGTGTAAATCTCTTCCAAAGGAAACAACTTTTGTGACCAGAAGAATGCACCGATAGAAGTTATGCACAAAAGTGGTAGTTGATGAAGGCTGGGAGATATTTGAAGCAGTCTATTATAGACTATTTATAATAGACTGTAATAACTATCAACTATAATAGTTGGTAGTTATTACAGTCTATAAATTGTAGTTATTACAGTTTATAAATGGTAGTTATTACAGTCTATATATGGTAGTTATTACAGTCTATAGATGGTAGTTATTATAGTCTATAATTGTTAGTCATTACAGTCTATAGATGGTGGTTATTACAGTCTATAGATGGTAGTTACTACAGTCTATAGATGGTAGTTATTACAGTCTAGAGATGGTAGTTATTACAGTCTATATATGGTAGTTATTACAGTCTATAGATGGTAGTTATTAAAGATTATAGATGATAGTTATTACAGTTTCTAGATGGTAGTTATTACAGTCTATAGATGGTAGTTATTACAGTCTATAGATGGTAGTTATTACAGTTATCATGTGAAATTAAAGGCCAGTTAAAGGCTCAACATAAAACGTCTCATAGCAGTAGTTTACGACAAACACTGCAGGTTCCACCGGAAAGCCCTTATCAAATATAAATGCTTATTACTTTACAGTTTCGTTTCAGCCTGGTCTAATCATCTAGTTGTAATCTGATCATGTGACCCATACTTCCTGCCAAACAGCGTGAACAATTTCTGAAGCATTTTTCGACTATTACAGCCTATTTTTCTGAAGCATTTTTCGACTATTACAGCCTATTTTTCGACTAACCATTAGGCTCAGCATGTTTATCAGAGGATGATATGCACTGCTTCGAGCTAAGGTTAAAAAATTAAATGGATTTTTGCGGTAGGTTTGAGACATCAGTGCTCAAAGTAACAGCATTACAATGATGATGAAACAGACGCATAAGGACAATAGACATGATTTTATTGAATGCATGAAGTAAATTTGTGAAAATATTTCGACGATTGAGGCTGCATGAAAGTGTAAACAGAAGCCATCGTGTAATCGGAAACCACATTTCTACATATTTTGCACCTACAACCCAGCAGAGTAAGACATGGTAAACCTTTTAATATCAAATAATTGTAATGTGAATTTTGTTGCAAGAAAACCTTTAAGGAAAAATATTGCAGTTTTAGCTATACAAACAATCGCAGTACATGAGTTTCAAGTACTTATCCAAACATAACATGTTTAATGACTTATTCTATTTGTGCAACCTTCAACCGGCCTTGTAAGCTCTGTAAAACAAGTTGGTTATCAGAAACAGGTCAAATATTCCCCATGGCTGACAGAAGTTACTACAAATGCTACCTGCACACACTGTGTGGGGACGACACCTGTACAGGCTACCTCTAGTTACTATGGTATCACACTTCCTTTTATGTAAATGTATCTTACATAAAAATTTTTATATAACATAAAGTGTCAAGGTCAGGACGATTGGTCAAAGAAGGCAACTCTGATTAATAGGTGGCTCCTATACCACAGATGACACAAGCAACACATGAGTGTGAATTTTCTACCAGAATGTTGCACATGTGCTGTAATTTTTGTTTGTTGTTATTATTGCTATTAATATTACACTGTACCTATTACAGGTATAATCATATTTTACTCTCTCATGTATACTGGAACATGCATATTGTACCATATTGTAACCTGGGAGTATGTTTGAGAGACAATATAGGTTGTGTAATGTACAGTACTGTACAGTACTCAATTATCAGTGTCCAGACTTCTTCAATATCTTATTACTCTGAGCAAAAGAGGGTTGTCTGTATGACATAAAATTATATCACAATTTTGTAAATGTCTTGAAAGTTGCAAGAGCAAAAAAAAGCTAAAAAATTATGCAGAAAAAACAATTAAAAAAAGGCTGCTAGCAAACATCGATGCAAATCATGTATACAGCTGCCTGAATACCCTGTATGTAAAACTAGTTGTGCCTCCCGGCGTTGCCCGGGCATTAAAAATCAGCTTATAAACAATGAGAAGTGATGAGATTTGCTTACCACTTGCTGGCAGGCAACTCTCCAGCAAGTGGCGGGCTATTGCCAATGGAAAATTTCACAAACCTTGTTAGTAAGCTTCAAATGCCGGTAGGCAATGACATTGCATCAGCATTGTTGCTCAGCTACATGTAGGCTATTCTAATAATAGCTATAGCTGGAATGCAGACAGACATACGAAACACGGACATAGTTTGAGAAATATATATATATAACTTATTAATGTTGGCTGAACATTTAGTAACATTCTATGCCTGTCCACAGTTAAAAGCAGCCATGTGTTGTATGCTTTGAAATGGAAATTTCACAAAATTTATCCTGAAATAAATTCACTTAAACGAAATTCTTGGTCTATAATCTTCATTTTATAAAAAAGCGAAATTTTTACGAAAAGTGTCACAATATATATAATTGGTAGTATTCTCAGATTTTGTTAGTTTTAGCAGTTTAAAAGCAATATCTGTGTTGTATTTGCTACAGGAGGCATGTAAATTTAATGCTATGAAATTCTACCTAGCTAACTGACTATTACAAACAGGGCCTTTGGATCTGTGCTCATAGGGGTTGGGAGGGGACGAGATACCTGTGAAGCATTAAGAAGCCTTTCACAAGTTTAATACAAAAAGATTGTTTTTGCCTTGATCAAGGCATATAAGTACAATATATCTAGTTGGGAAGGGTCAGCTGAGAGAGAAAAGCGCATGAGTGATGATGCCGCAGTCTAAAGGTCATAGACTGAAATCATTATAAATATTTCATGTCCTCAAGTTATAATAATCAAAGACATGCCTTATAACAAACACATTTGGTAAATGAAAAATGATTGAATGGATTTATCCATGAGTCATGAGTAGAGACAGTCAAACGCATTTGAAAGCAGCAGGTAGAGGATAACTCCAAGTTTAGAGACGCCAATAGAAATAGACGAATGCTTAATGGGTAGCTCATTTGGGGATAAATATTTTTCCATATTTTGTCTCACACACCACAATATGGTGTTTACCAGTAAGTCGAAAATATAAAATTAAATTAATTAATTAATTAAATTAAGATACATGATTAAATTTATTTAAAGAACTGCAAAACATATCTGAATCGCTGATGTTGTAAATCTAGGTAGAGTGTATCTACGATATGAACAATGACAGCTTAAGCTGATATTTTTACCGATGCAAAAACTAACTTGGTCAGCACACGTCGTTGATGACATTAAGTACAGTTTGGTAGCATTTGTTTAGAACATGTTGTCTTTGTTCGTTTGTTGTAGGCTGATTCTTTTAAAAGCATGTGTACATTTTGAATACTCTAACCAAAAAAAAGAACGTACAGAGCCAAAACTTGGCCAAAATTCAGGTTAAAATGAAGTACTAGTTCCACACGGACAGTCACAATTTCTCTTGCTGTTTCATTTCATTCTCTAATTCAGTCAATGATAACGCAAGCTATACTTAGGTTTTGTCTAAGTAGACCAAAATTGTAAAAACAAAGCCTGTTTTTCAACAAACAGTTGATCAATAGCATAGATTTGCCTCATGTAAAAGAGAGGCAAAAAAAGCTTATCCATTCATATTGGTCCTTAGTTCTTACACCAAATGATTTTATAAAAGCAAGCATAGCTCGATTGTAAACCTCAGTGGAATTTTCATTGTAGCTGAAACGAATTTGATTACAAAGTTTCATCAAAGGTTTTATCAATTTAAAATTCATCCTCATATAAACTAGGTAATGAATTATTGTCATAAGGAACGTTATAAAATGTTAGAAGATCACTGACAACAGTAGGAAACACGGACACAGTAGTGACTGGTTGGAAAGAAAGAATTATTCATGAAAGTCAGAATGCAGTTTAAATAGTAGCAGGTCTCAGACCACCCTAGTAGATATTTTTCTTAAACATCAGTCATTGACATGAAGTTACAGCTCAGAAAACAGGACTACATTTAGTTTCTCATATTAAATGTAAGTTAGGGAATTTCCAAAATGCGCAATGAGTTGGCTCAGTATAAATAACTTGCTGATCAAATGTCTTAGTAGCCAATGACTTTACAACTTTGGAATGAGACAGTACCAGCAGATTGCTGAAATGGTATAGAGTTATATATAGTGTATCAGTAAGTTGCTATGAAGTACACGATGTGCAAGTTAGAGCCAATCTGCAAGAGATCCGCATCATGGAAACGGCAAAAATATGCAACTTAAGTGAGTTTTGATATTCGCAAATTTTTATCGAATCTGCCATGCTTGTGAATGATGGAAGCAGCCCTTGCCAATTATGCCATTAAAATGTCATTCAGAAAATTCTAATCTAAAAATTTTCCCACTTCAGTCACTTTTATTCTGATTTTAGCAGTTCCAATACCCTAATGTTCAGAATGCTGCTAAGCGTGACAGGATTGTGTCTCCAGTTATTGACCTGTGGGGTCAATAACTAGAGACACAGTCTAATCTTTTTACCTAAGCAGATTAAATGGCATCGTGCCAATGTCCCTTGGACCACTTAACTCAATTTGTGCTCAACCCTTAGGCCATTACCCAATAGGCCATCACGCCTGTCATATAAACATAATGTATGCATGCCGGCGAGACTAAAACATCTCTAGTCACAACACATTTAAGATTTTTAAGAAGACAAAACCACATTTTTAAGAGGCAAGACCACAAGATGATAAAATGTGGGCTTGCTGTTATAACAACAACTCAATAAAAAAACTTCCAACATGTTGTGAAACTTTTATGCTTGATAAGTGGAGTATAAAAAATACGATGAACTCTTTCCGCTATTTTCACATGACAGCAACAGCTATGATGAATTAAAAGAGTTTTTGTTTGATTGCAAAGGTCAAGAAAAGTGTATACATATGTAGGTCTTATAATTCAACTTGTAATACCATTGACTGGGGGTCCTCCCATGTATTGTGACGATTCTGACGACCCGACGACAGGGATATTTAAAAAGTGACAGACGAGACGACCATTTATCAATGTAGGCGAAGATAATTGCGTAAGTAGGAATACTAAAGGTACGGCTACACGAAACGAATTTTTCGTTGGTTCTGTGTTCTGGCCGAAATCACGAAAAACGCAGAATTAATCGGTCGAAATTCACAGAATTATTTGAGCTGTGCATGCCCACCGAGTTTGTCGACGAAACGCTTTTAACAGATTAAACAAATCATTAGCGAGCACGATTCTAGCAGCTTTAGCAATTAGTATAGTCCAAGACATGTATCGCGACACACAATAAAAGTACGAAAGCAATTCAACATAGAACACACGATGTAACCGTTTAAAGTTGCGCTATTGTTGGTTAGCGAGCACGACTCTAGCAATTTTTAAGATATACGTAGTCCGAGAACATAATGCGACACGCAAGAAAAATATTAGGAAAATTCACCATAGTAAATACGATGCAACCGACTTGATTGCGCTAAAGATGGCAACATTTTTTACCACAAAACGGTTGCTGCTAAAAAGGAAATATAATTAAAAAATAAACAATTTGTAGCTATAGCGTCCAAACAATAAATACATACAATAACGCAATCTAAGAAGTTGTACTATGTTGAATTGCACTTATATACTTTTATTGTGTGTAATTATACGTCTCTTGGACTATACTAATTGCAAAAGCTGCTAGAATCGTGCTCGCTAGCACGATTCTAGCAGCGAGTATAATTCTGTGTGTATCAATCAGTTCGTGATTTCAGTTAGAACCAGCGAAAAATGTGCTACGTGTAGCATAAATCAACACGTTCAACCGAAATTTCACTAGTTTTGGTTTGAAGCATCTGGCCCAGCATTTATAGACTGCCAAATATTTAAAGTAAACAGCAATGAAATGCCACGACATTGACAGCAAATCCGTTTCCAAGTCTGTAACTGAAGTGATTATTAAAGACAATCTCGGTCTATTTTCAGTACAAGAAATGTAGCCCTAAAAACCTAAGACGGCTGTCACTTTTCGCGGAGTAATCAGCAACGCTCCCAAAAATCACTAATAAGT
Organism: Watersipora subatra; assembly: GCF_963576615.1. Lineage (NCBI taxonomy): Eukaryota > Metazoa > Bryozoa > Gymnolaemata > Cheilostomatida > Watersiporidae > Watersipora > Watersipora subatra. The sequence goes on from NC_088709.1 coordinate 65,009,262, forward strand.
TTGTGAAGGTCGCTGGTTGAGCCAAGCTTTTGGTTAGCAAAAGTTCGAACTGAGCAAGTTTCAGGTTTTTAACGCAACCCAGTACCACCAGAATGGATATTTGTATTAAAATAACGAATGTGAAGAAAGAGGTTGTTTTGGTTACCAACTTGAAAAAGGTGACAGTGATTTTAAAAGTGACGACAGTGATTTTAAAAGTGACTATTCTGACGACGACTTGGTGTGGTAGGACCCCCATTGACTGTATTTAATATTGAGTGTATTTTGACTGCCAATCTATGAAACTTAAAGCCTGATTTAATTTTCGAAAGTTTAAAAAATTGAAAAGTTTTAACAATGTAAAAAGTTTTTGGAGTTATTAAGAATTGTTGAGGTGTTAAGGTCGTATGCGTTAGGAGTGTTAAGAGTGTTGCAAGGGCAGCGAGAGTTGGGAGGGTTGCGAGAGTTGTGAGAGTTGCAAGGGTCACCAGGGTCATAAGGGTCGCGACGGTCGCGAGGTTTGTGAGGGTCGCAGGTTGCAAGTGTCAGGCAAAAGCATAATATTTGTGGTAAACGCAAGAGTTTTATGAGCATATTTACTTTATCTCTCCGCTAAAAAATGTTGCAAAATTTTCTGTTTTTGAAGCTTAGGTTTCAACATGTTCATAGCACTAAAGATTTGCTACATGTGTAATCTAAGTCCTAGTTGGTTTTACTAGGTCAAGTTATAAAAACCACATAGTTTTGTTGACACTAATTACACATGGATATGTAATAACCATTTTTCGTTCACTGTGCTATTACAAATGAACTTTCTCAAAACACCTTTATGAGATACTACCAGCCTCTATAAAATGTACACTAATAAATATAATACACTAATGTAGATACTAATAACTTAGCAGCTGATGAATCATAACAAGTCATAGTCAACAAACTGTAGATGTTACCAGATGTGAACAAGTTTAGCGGGAAGACTAATTAGATACTGACATATCTACAGATAACACCTACAATTTATTATATTTGTTAGAATGACAGGGGAAGCTATTAGATTAACACTATGATTAACATTATCAAAATTGGATTTATAGAAAGTATCAGACATTTTATATATATCGCGATGCGAAATAAACTGGACACCTTTGCTGGGAAACTAAAATTCTCAGTTACAACATAATTACTCCTTGTTGTTTGTAGGCTACACATTTATGACTTGACATAAGCAAATGAAAGTGTATGTGATATGATCATATCTGTACAGATAGTTATCTTCAACTATTAAAAAATGAAATATTCTGAATTTAGCCTACATAACCGCTTTAAAACATAAATTTGCTGCAGTTTATTTTGCATTTTTGAAATCAGGACAAAATAAGGATTTATTTAACATATAATTTATGGTTATTGGCTAAATTCACAATGAGTAGCTATGTTGTAAATGAGAGTTTTAAGCTTTTCAACAAAAGAATCCAGTAGGCCTATATAATTCGCACACCACTTTATTTTTCAAAGACCAGCTGATGCTAGTCTTGATCTATGACTTCTAAATTGATATCAATGTTGATATTGCTGCCTATACCAGTATCATGGTAATTTTAGAAAGTATCATCATACCCAAATCGTGAATAAGTTGTTACAAATTAGGCGAAAATAAGTTACTTACTAAAAGTTTAATTTCGATTTTTAATTTTAATTTAGTTTATCGCTTTAATAGTGCAATAAACTATTTTTAGTGATCCAATCTAACCACATAAATCTTTGATTAAAGTCAACTTTAAAGTTTTTCTTATGCAGCTCAGTGTTACTAACTTATCCATAGTGCCTAGTTACCTACGACAACCTGTTACTAACTTATCCATAGTGCCTAGTTACCTACGACAACCTGTTACTAACTTATCCATAGTGCCTAGTTACCTACGACAACCTGTTACTAACTTATCCATAGTGCCTAGTTACCTACGACAACCTGTTACTAACTTATCCATAGTGCCTAGTTACCTACGACAACCTGTTACTAACTTATCCATAGTGCCTAGTTACCTACGACAACCTGTTACTAACTTATCCATAGTGCCTAGTTACCTACGACAACCTGTTACTAACTTATCCATAGTGCCTAGTTACCTACGACAACCTGTTACTAACTTATCCATAGTGCCTAGTTACCTACGACAACCTGTTACTAACTTATCCATAGTGCCTAGTTACCTACGACAACCTGTTACTAACTTATCCATAGTGCCTAGTTACTTACGACAACCTGTTACTAACTTATCCATAGTGCCTAGTTACCTACGACAACCTGTTACTAACTTATCCATAGTGCCTAGTTACCTACGACAACCTGTTACTAACTTATCCATAGTGCCTAGTTACCTACGACAACCTGTTACTAACTTATCCATAGTGCCTAGTTACCTATGACAACCTGTTACTAACTTATCCATAGTGCCTAGTTACCTACTACAACCTGTTACTAACTTACCCATAGTGCCTAGTTACCTATGACAACCTGTTACTAACTTATCCATAGTGCCTAGTTACCTACGACAACCTGTTACTAACTTATCCATAGTGCCTAGTTACCTACGACAACCTGTTACTAACTTATCCATAGTGCCTAGTTACCTATGACAACCAGTATAAATGCAAAAACCATCAAAAGAAACATTTGCCATTATTAAACCATTGACCTCATAAAGAAGCACTCAGCTGATTACAGATAAGATTAGTGTCAAACAATAGGTTCCATAATCAGGATTTTACCTTGTTCACCTGAGTTGCCTTTAGGCGCTATGGTGGCTGGCAACACATGGCCAGTATTTGTATATACTGTACATGCAAACAGGATCTTAGTCTAGAATGAGCTGTCAAATGTCAAACCAAACAAAGTAAACTTTGCTAACCAACTAACAGATTAGTTTCTAAAAATAGGCTTGCAAAATGCTTAAAAACAAGAGAACGCTTTATTAACCTTATTTAATGCAGAAATGCTTTTTTTAAAGATGAATTTACACAAAACTCTAGTAGATGGTATCTGGAAGTATCAGTTTTTTCTATGATTTGTGATTATTTTTGATGTTTGAGCTGATTGACTGCCAGGATGTTTCAAGATTAAAATTGACAAAACTTGACTATGACTAAAATGCTCAAAGGAGAAATATGTGCAAAAGAAGTCACTAGTTGTTATCATTGCTATAGTTGATACCGCCTATGTCGCTCAAGTTGTAGCGTTACACATCTCTATTCTGTCCGCTTCTTTGCAGCTACAGTCGACATAATCACACTTCGCTGACCCGAGTGTTTTAACTGGATGAAGTTTTGTCGATTTTAATTTTGAAACATTCTGGCCGTCAGATTACCTCACACATAAAAACAGTCGCAAAGGAAACTTCAATACTTTTTGATAAAATCCATTAAAATTTTGAGTGAGTTCATTTTTGAACTTTGTACAAACTTTGGTTGGCATCTCTACTTTGTGACATCCGCATTAATAACTCAATATCATCACTCCTATCCTCACCAACTTACTAGCTAACCATTCAAATGAGTCAACTGAAAAAAGTTTTCCATATATCAAATCAAAAAAAGATAATCCAGCAAAACATAAACAGCCATGACAAAACTTTGATATTTCTGTTTAAATATTGGCATGAGAATCAAAAAAACATTTTAACCCAACGTTGGTTGCAAAAGCAATTCCAACAAATTTTTTGTTCATCCTAACTAATCAATCACATTCCTTATATATCAGTATCACAGAGAAAGTTCTTTGAGTGGAGACTGTTTTGCATGAATGGAAAGTTTTCCCCATTTATTGATGGATGGACACAATTATGAATTTAAGTATATAAAGGAAATCTATTGACAGTGGAAAAATACCAATCATGAAATAAACAAATGCCTAGATGCTTTTTTAGATAAAATGTAAACAGACTTGAAAGTTGTTAAAAGGTGAGAGTTGTGACAAGAGATGAGAGCCATGACAAAATGTCAAATCTGGGACAAAAAGTGACGATTGGGACAAAATGTTAGCGTTGTGACAAAATTTTAAAGTTGTAATAGAAGGCGAAAGTTTTGTAATCTGTCCTCTGTTGGTAGAACTAGTTACCAGACAAAATTTTATTATTTTTCCTCGCCACCCCAGAGATTTCAAGCAACTTAGATGATTCTCACAACATACATGTATTACAAGACAAAGAATGCTCATCTTTGTTTAGACTAATCCAAGTCAAACATAATCCTTAATAATCCAATTAAACTGGTTATGCAAGCAGAATGTTGAGTAAGTTGGTCAGGTATTCTGCTCGAATAACTAGTTAGCAACACTTACAGAGTTATGAATGCAGTTATGCAATGAATGAAGCTGTGGTTTCTGCTGGTAAAACTAGTTACGAGGTTTGCAAAAGGTTTTATTATTCATAAATTGCATCAAAATTCACATAATATAAATATTCACGATATATAAAATTGAGAGCCATGCCACACTGTCACATCGCATTTTGTGATTCTCCAAACACGGCCGAGAAAAGTACCATGAGCCGTAGACGTGTGTTAAAAGACAAGCTGCAGCATGGAAGGGAAACACGCTGTTTGAAGGAGCCATGCAGTGAGAGTGAGTGTCAGAAAAAATGCACTGCGGTCATCAATCAGCGCCGGAGAATTCAAATTTATATCGAGTTTTGGAGCATTTCTTACGTTGAGCGAAAAATTTTTATTCATCATTCAGTTGACAAAACATCAACCAACCCGAGGATAGGTGGCACACCAAAAAGATCCGTAAGTGCTCTGTTCTACAATATTTTATTACAACAACATCAGCCAAGTCTGCATACTGTCCTAAGCAACAACATTTGCCTTCTGTGAAGTCATAGTTTTTAGTTGTATAACACATAACATCACAAAATTTGGCAATATTATATTTGCACTTACAATGTTGATACACATCAATTAGCCTACAATGTAATTTGTAACACAATTCAAGCTACTCTTAATCAAACCTACTCTTGCAATAATGTTACATACCAATGTTTATTCTGATGACTTCATGAGCTTTAACTTTTTTTAATGCATATAATATTTTCAACATGTACATTCAAGTTGTATATTCTTATTGTAGGTTTATTACACCTACCATTTGACTGATGATGCTGGCAAACGTCATATTGTCTGCAAGACATTTTTTTATGCACACCTTGGGTTATCATGTTGGCTCGACAGTGGTAGCGACAGCAACAGCGAGCCCGGCCTGTGTAGCTGTTGCTGCAGACGGTAGAAGAAAAAGAAAAACAGACCCCAACCATCTGCATTTGCTCATTGATGAACACATCAAAAGCTATAACCCAAGCATCTCCCACTATCGACGTGAGCATGCACCGAAGCGCCTGTATCTTCCACATGAGCTAAGTATTGCTGAGATGCACAAAGACTTTGTTGATACTCGCCAGAAAATGATCAACTACTCAACATACATGCGAAGAGTACAGAGCATGAATATTTCCTTTGCAAAGCTTGGGGAAGAGGAATGTGAGGTTTGCACGAAGCTAAACACAGACCATTGGCAAAAAGACTTCACTGATGACTGTGAAGCCTGCAACTAGCTAAGGGTTCATTTGAAGGCTGCAGAGGAAGCTCGAGTGCAATGCAAGGCCGATGGGGAGGAAGTCGTACCAGGGAGAGTAGTGTGGAGTGTTGACCTCCAAAAAAATATGTTGCCTCGTCTCCCTGGACTGAAGTCTGCATGCTTCGCTCGTCGTCTGGTCATCTTTCACCAGACATTCGCTCCGGTAGGCAACTACTGCAAAAGATTCAAGGTTGAAGCCATCATTTGGCACGAAGGAATTAGTGGCCGAAAGGCTGAGGACATTGCTTCAGTGCTGCTAAGAGCTGTAGAGACTGATCGAGACGTTGATGAAGTTATATATTATATGGACAACTGCAGCGGCCAAAATAAAAACTATGTGCTGTACACCGCCTTAGTCGACATCATCAACAGTAGCAAGATATGTGCCAAGACTATTACATTGAAGTACCTGGAAGCAGGGCATACGTTTATGAGTGCTGACAGCTTCCATGCTGCAGTCGAACGATCGATGAAGAAGCGTATGAATCTGTTTAATTTTAATGACTTTGCCACTAGTGTAAAGACTGCAGGCAATTCGAATGTTCAAGAAATTCAACATCAGGACTTCAAAGAGTTGACTGGTGGTCAGAGTGTTGCAAAGCTAGCTAAACCAGGACACCCCTTGCTAGCCGAGATACGTCTAGTGCAGTTTAGGCGTGGCGACAGGCTTGCATACTACAAAACACAATTCGACGAAGACTATCTGCCATTTGACTTCTTAAAAGCCAGATACAATTCAGCTCAGCCGCAGCTAGGAAAAGCTAGACCAAGAGGAGTACCTGCTAGCAAAAAAGCTGGCATCTTGCAAAACCTCTGTCCTCTTATGCCAGAGAGCAGAAGATTGTTTTGGCACAATCTGCCAGAAGAGGAAGTTGAAGACCTTATAGACAATGAGTAATCGTGCCATGTCATGTTCAATTGTAAATATCATTACACATGACATACATGCCTTTGCAAACCAAGTCGTTGTGCTATTTACTTTGTTACTATCATCAAATTTTATTAATTTTTTTAATTACATGTTACATTATTCTCAGAATATACAAACATATTAGCATTATTATTTGTTCTTTTAGATAATAATAACTTATTCAAAACCCCTAACTAGTTTTACCAGCAGAAACCACCCCTTCATTCATTGCATAACTGCATTCATAACTCTGTGAGTGTTGCTAACTAGTTATTCGAGCAGAATACCTGACCAAATTACTGAACATTCTGCTTGCATAACCAGTTTAATTGGATTATTAAGGATTATGTTTTACTATGGATTAGTCTAAACAAAGATGAGCATTCTTTGTCTTGTAATACATGTATGTTGTGAAAATCATCTTAGTTGCTTGAAATCTCTGGGGTGGCGGGAAAAATACTAAAATTTTGTATGGTAACTAGTTTTACCAACAGAGGACAGAATTTTTTTAATTTATTTTATTAGTCTGTCTGTAACTGTCTGTGAGTGAGTGAGTGACTGATGAGAGCCATGACAAAATGTCAAATCTGGGACAAAAAGTGACGATTGTGACAAAATGTTAGCGTTGTGACAAAATTTTAAAGTTGTAATAGAAGGCGAAAGTTTTGGCAAAATGTGAAAGCTGGGGCAAAATGTGAAAGTTACGACAAAATGTGAACAGTGGAGCAAAATGTGAAAGTTGTGACGAAATGTGAAAGCTGGGGCAAACTGTGATAATTGTGACAAGAGGTGAAGTTGTGAAAAAGGCAAAAGTCTTTTAATTAGTTCGGGCTTCAAAGTGTTAAACTATGTTTCCATGATGTGCTGTTAATCCAATACTTTTTGCAAAACTTGTAGTATTTGATATCATAAATCTTTTGAAAAGTTTAGTATCAAAATTTTTAAAAATTTAGGTGACCTAAACTGCTGAAAGTTTTCTATTCGTGTAATGCAAATAGCCACTCAAAGCTATTTTTGTGCCAAGCTATGGTTTTACTAAATGGTACATAAAATTTCATCTGTAAAGCGTGATATCTTTTAACACTTAGCCCAGTTTTTAACAAGAAGTAACGTTGAATAATGTTGTTTCTGTACGACATGTCTCCCTTCAAGCTGAGTAACCTGAAATGAAAATCTTACTCTAAATATTCATATTCAAATGAGCGTCGTCATTTTCAGATAATTTTCATTTACGGATCTCGGATACCCAAAGGAATTCAACTGGCGAATAAGCAATTCGCACTCTTTGTACACATGAATCCAAACCAGCCTAAACTACAAATGACTCCTAGTGTTGTCTTTTTGCCATATTATATTTCTTTAAAATTAATTTGTATGAAGACAATGGGAGTTTGAGAGATCCTGTTCAGATAAGCTTTTTCAGACCCATCAGCAGTGACACTAGAGGCAAATATTTGTTACTGAAGTTATTTTCTCCTTTCAAATTTTATTGTTAGAAGTGAATGGAGTTTTTCAAAGAGATATTTGTGATGTGGCCAAGCCAGACATTAAGTATCAGGTCATTCACAGGTTACAGTGACAAGGTCACACTACAGTCATACCTCAACATACAAGCTTGATGGTTTTAGGTCTGAATTTGTGTGTCAGTATTGTATCGTATTTCAATCAATATCTACAATCATATCTCAATACGGTAGTTCCTATATAAAACAACTATACACCAGTTAATCTGTCTCCATACTATAAAAAACACATAAAAACAATAGTATATTATGAGGGGAAAACATGTTTTTAATTGTTGTAATTCAGTACCTACGCTTAGAAAGTAACAATTACCTATTTAGTAGTTATGACCTGCAGCAAAATGTAGCATTTCTATGCACAGGACTGTATGGAGTTCTTACCTTAGAGACAGGTACAGTGGCTAATGGCAGTGTGAGGGAGACAAGACAGCGACACGCTCAGTACACTAGACTGTTGCGATGCTACATAACATGAACTTTGAGTTTAGCTTAAATAAATTTAGCTTACTAAACACACACTTGAAGCTAAGTTTTAATCTTTTACTGAACTTGACTTTAAATTGGTTTTTGTCTTAACCCTTTCGCGGGTGAATTTTCAAAACTAAATCAAACCCCCATGGGCGAATTAATTTTCCAAAAAATCAATTTTTTTAAAAGGTTCATACAGTTTTCTGTGTGTTATTATGTGCATATATGTTCAAAGGTGCATATGTATACATGTATATGTCCATAGGCATATATATATTTTTTTTAATAAATAAAAATGTATAACATAAAATATATGCTTTTTATAATAATTGTCTATTTACGAATGATATTTTCAAAAGCATTCTCCTTTACAAAGGCCCACATCACAGTCTTTGCACCATGTACTTAGTCGTGTAACAAAGAGCTTCCACAAAGATGTACTTCCTGGATTGACAGGCTCAAAAAAATTTTCAAAATACTCTATTGGTTGAGCATCTACTGGAGTAAATACTGGGCCTGTCACTGCTATAAACTACTGAATTGTAGGAGATTTATCTCTGTTTATGTTGGTTATATTCTTCCAGGCACTGGCATCACTCCTACCTACATGTACGTCCTCATCATTACTGCTACCAGCCTTTTCATCACTTTCACTTCCAGATGTAAAGTCATTCCAATCACAATCCGTACCTGATTCACTGTCATCTCTTGCTACTAAATCTAAAAAGTCACTGTCAAACCTGAATCTCTTAGTAATTTCGGTACTAGTACTTGCTTTATTAGAATAATCTCGGGAGGTTCTTTTAGAAGTCGCCATGACGGTAAACTAAATTCAAACTCTCGAAAAATTCAGTAAATAAAAGCTAAAACCGAATCAAGAAAAATAAAAGTTGATAAATGATTTAGAACAATTTTCTAATTTTTTTCGAAAGTTTATTTATTCATCAATGCTAAAAACGATCGTTTATTTTCAACCTTAAATTCAATTTTTGAGGCTAACCGAAACTACTATATCGTAGCTTGCTATTGGTAGAAAAAGTAAACAAAAAACGGCATTTAGCTAACCAGAAACTGCAATAATAAAATACGTTACCGAAACGACAAAAACGTCGCACTTCCCATTAGCAGCCGCATCGCGAAGCGACAAAAACGTCGCTCTGCCCACGAAAAGGTTAACTTTTTCATAACTTTTAGCCAACCATTTTATATTTTTTTCTAACTGATTTGACAAAAAAGATCGAGTGATGCCTTTTTCAAAAACAGCCTCTCTCACACTTTGCCACTTAGTAACCATGGAAAACTGGCGGTTATGCTCGTATCTCAAAGGTCTCTAATATCTCAAGGCAAAATGAGGTATGTCAAGGTATGGCTGTACTAAATAATATTATATTAAAGCAAAGATATGAGTTTAGCTGAGCTGTCTGAGTACAACAGATGACCTGATTTGTCTATTGATTTTTAAAGTTGAATCACTACATATGCCTTTAGTTATGAAACAGCAAACGGGTACATCAACAAATTAAATTGAAAAAATTAAATAAATATTGGTCGGCTGAAAATTCTAGGTCTATTCACTGAGATGTTTGAAAAACCAAAACACTCACTCTACCAGTACAACAGCATGCAAGGAATAACAGTAGACTTGTACACTCACTCTACCAGTACAACAGCATGCAAGGAATAACAGTAGACTTGTACACTCACTCTACCAGTACAACAGCATGCAAGGAATAACAGTAGACTTGTACACTCACTCTACCAGTACAACAGCATGCAAGGAATAACAGTAGACTTGTACACTCACTCTAACAGTACAACAGCATGCAAGGAATAACAGTAGACTTGTACACTCACTCTAACAGTACAACAGCATGCAAGGAATAACAGTAGACTTGTACACTCACTCTAACAGTACAACAGCATGCAAGGAATAACAGTAGACTTGTACACTCACTCTACCAGTACAACAGCATGCAAGGAATAACAGTAGACTTGTACACTCACTCTACCAGTACAACAGCATGCAAGGAATAACAGTAGACTTGTACAGCGGCAAATTTTCACTTATCAACTTAATTTTGTTCATTTTGTGTGCTTTCACACTACCTACATACATGCGGGAGTTACACAATTGAAATGTGAGGCATTCTAATGTTCCAGTTGCATACCTTTTACAATTGCAAGTAATTTACAGTAGATTTATTTCAATCAGGGTACAAGAGAGTAGGCCTAAACATTAACCCAGCTGGGTAAGATATGTTGACAGTAGCGAATGGTATTATTACACGCCATGGCTCAATATCTTTATCAATATTTAAATTCTTTTTGATTGCAAAACCTGAACTTCTACTTTATAAAAGGTTTGTTTGGCATATGCTACAATGATTTATTGCATTTTTTTATTTCATAGGACAATTACAATATCAGTCACATATTCCCAAAAAAGGCATGTAGAAGATAACTCCAAATTTATGGATAAGCGTGAAACGAGCCAACTGCATTAAATTCTATTACATATATTTTGTGACTTCTTTTGGCGTACTTCTTTACGGTGATCACAGAGAATCTGAAAGAGATTTTTATACTAGCTACTACTTGCAGAATAGACTGAGCACTGCGACACATCTTGTATATCCAAACTGCAACCTCTCCAATTATTGAATATGGATTGGCAACAGGCTAACTAAAATTTGAACAGTGATTGCTGGGCTTACTAATAGAAATTGTACAGTGTTTCATTTCTTTTTGTACATTTCTCCCATTAAAGGTTGCAAAATACAGTCAAGACTATACTATCGTTTCAGCGTATCAATTTTGCAACAATTCATTTGAGATTAGAGCACATATTTGAATCTACACCTCAAGTATATTATGAAATACCGCACTTGAAATTTTTTGCAACATTGCGAGTTAGTTGTAAAGAATAGGCAAGTAAAAATTAACAATAAAATGTAAAAGCTATGAATACATATAAGTCATTGCCATCAAGCAAGACTGGTGACAAGATGAATGAATAAAAATGGAGTTTCAACCATAACATGGCCATCTCAATTTCTAGACCTAAATCTTATAAACAATTTATGGCAGAGGATAAACTGTATCTTAACAAAAGACAAGTTTACCAACAAAAGACCACTAATAGAGGAGATAATCAGAGCATGGCGCCACGTTGCGTTAATAAGAGAGTTAAAAAAGCTGATGGGCAGCATGCCAAGACGCTGTCAACCGGCTTCAAGAACAAAGGCTGACCTGCCAAGTATGTGTTAATGATAATTCAGACACTTGACATGCCATCGTTAGCACATTTTTGGCCCAGGGATTACTACAAGAGTTGTTCCAATTATGTTGCAATAGTATCACAAAATTAATCAGTTGGAAATACAATAAGTAAATTACTAGCCGATCTTTGGATTTTGGCAAAGTCAGTTGCAAAGGAATTTTTATTGAAAAATAATGATGGCTACTTACTACTTATTGGAAACAAACTTCAGATTAATTGGTAAAAGGTTCTGCATCGAAAGGTATACAGTTCGGTTCGTGGTAGTTTCCAGTCAATCATTGCTACCAGATAATATACAGCATGATATATATCTATATATATCATGCTGTATACTATATATTATATATGTATACTTTTAATAACCCCTTGAAATCAACTAATAGCTTATAACCTGAGGATTGAAATGATATACAGTATGATATGATCATCTACACATGTATACTTATTAGAACTGGAATGAGACCAAGGAATGCTGGGTCGGGCCAGACTCAAGGTCAGCAATAAGGGCCAAGATCGAGCCGGGCCGGGTCAGCACGGCGCGATTTTTTATTCATTTAAGGTTAAGAGATAGCTCTATTACAGCCTAATGTTGTGACATCAATAACCTAAAATAAAAGAGCCCATTACCACACCAGTCATTATAATTTGTGGGTTGGTTTATAGATGCAATCTACAATTTATGGCTAGACATTGGTGGATCAATGCTATTCAATGGGTGATAGATTAATGGCATGACTTTGGCTATAGTGTTTTATTACAGATTTTATTTTCAACTCTGCTATTACTAGAAATTCCATTGTCATACAGCCCACGACCAAAGTGATATTGGAAAAAATAAAGGGTACTAATGGTTGAGAAATACAATATTAGCAGTCAAATGGCACTGCAGTGCAATAGGATAACTGCAATGGTAGCTGTAATGTACTGGGTGTGGGTGTTATTATATACAACAAACAGCAATAATGAAAGAAAAGATTATATGTTTATATCTCTCCTCCTGCAATAGGAGAAATGCAATATTGGCCAATATTAGAAGTAGAATGCACTGATATTATTAGAATAACCAAGATTATTAATATAGTAATAATATAAAACCAATGCAGAATTTTGTTTACATTTCAATAAGTCATAGCTAACAATATCAAAAAGTGATATTTATTATATAGATTTTTAGAAAATCTATTTAAAAAAGTGTTTGGTCATGACAAACAGCGATAATGAAAGAAAAAGATTATATGTTTATATCTCTTCCCCTGCAATAGGAGAAATGCAATATTAAAAGTAAAATGCACTGATATTATTAGAATAACCAATATTATTAATATAGTAATACAGTAATAATAGAAAACCAATGAAAAATTTTGTTTACATTTAAAAACGTCATAGCTAACAATATCAAGAAGTATCAAAAAGAATATCCAAACTTATAATTAAATATCGTAATCTCATAAAAATCGTTAGAAAAAAATATCATCGTCATATCCTTTACTTACACTGCGTTGGACATCAGTTGGAATATCAAAGTACTCAAATGTGTCTGAAATGTCAGTTAATTTGAAATCGGCAAAAATGAAACGATTTCAGTACTCCAATGTTAATCACCGAAACCTTCGACAATGCTATAGACTGGTGAAAAGTGCACGTTATTTTTTCGTGAAATGCGCACGATTTAATCATTCTATTATTTGTCGCTCGGCATTTCAATTTCCGGTCTTAACTTTTATAAAAGTGAGGCTTGACAAGTTTTAATAACGATTTTCGTCCAAATAAATCTGTCTATTTGTGTATAATCCGATTAGATGAGTAAGTTTTAAGATAATAACGACGGTTTACAAAGACTTGGTAACATATTTAAATAGGTTTGTATGTGTTTTGTATCATTATTATACTTTAATAACTTTACAAAACGATGGTTAAATTTGTTGATGAAATTTTAATTCAAGGGTTCGTTTCATTGTTGATGAATAGTTTTCGGGAGTTGTGTGCACATGTGCATTTATCATAAATCTCCCAACCAATCGCTTCGCTCTGTTTGGTCGTGGGATAATCAACAAGAAGAGATTAGTTAAGAAATACTTTACTAATATAGAAATAGATTACCCAGCATAGTGGAAAGCAAAAATCCATCACTTTCCTAAAACTTTTGGCATTAGTGAAAGAAACTAAAATAAAATAAATTTGCTGGATTGAAGGTTCTTAGACACGCTTTTAAGTTCCTCAGGATGCCTTCGTTGTAAATGCCTCAATAGTATTGAGGTGGATCCTTCTTTGTAGCTCAACTTGCTTTTGCATATTGTACAAATAACTTGGTATTTTCCTTTCGTGACTGGCTTCTTCATGAACTCCCAGACCGCCGACATGTTGATTATTTCTTGCCGAAGAACGTTGCGAAACCTATAGTCCAAAGACTATTGTCGCAGGCGTAAAAATATAGTCTTGACTCACGTTGTTTTAATTCGCCTGGTCCTTCCGCGCTAGGACTAAGCGCGACTCTATTTCAATCGCACTTACAAAGCGATATACAATCGCTCTCATTTAGCCATAAACCTACCCGTGTCTTTGTATAGAAAGACCTGAGGGTCGGGTGGCCCGATCCGGGCACCTCTGACCCGATGGGTCAAGACCGGACGAGCTACCCGTGCCAGCTCTAATACTTATAATAACCTATTGAAATCAACTAATAATTTATAGCCTTAGGATTGAAATGATATACTGTATGATATGATCATCTACAAATGAAAGATCTAATAAAAGTCATAAGAAGTGATTTTTTAGACGCCAACTCTTCTGCTCAAGCAATCAGAATATCTGAGAAAACGTGTTTCTGTAAAATTTTCCTTTGACAGGGGATGTATTGAAACCGCTCTTTGAACTGGCGTGTGGTATCCGCTTGTAGCTAACTTGAGTACAGTCACTGGAATATGAATTCTAATCATAGAATGTCGTGGCTGAGCACCAATTCTGAAAACTGATAAATCGATAAGGATTGGACCTTATGAACCCATTATCCCCCCAGGATTTGGTGGCTTACCACAGTCTGAAGTTGCTGTAGCACAGAAAGGTTAAAAGAGCTTCTAATGTTCTTTTCACTCATCTGTGTACATAAAGCCACTGCATTCATTTTTCTTATTAATGTATCTATATGTACCAATTGTATTTTTTCAAGTATAATGCAGGAAAATTTTATACTAATTTTAAAATAACAAAAATTAACCTTTTGAACCTTGGCCGTCAATGTTAATGTGTGTCAGTATCTCTGGGTAAATTTTTTGCTCTACTAGTTTTTAATATTTTTCTTTGTCTAATCCATCGTTTTTTTGACGACATCAAGTCGTTTGCACATGCGCTCATTCACGAAAAAGCCGCCATATTTGTAGAAAACGATCGTTTTTCTTCGATTTATTAGTACTTTTAAGTGTTGTTTTGATACTATAATAAAAAAATTGCAAACAAAAACATCATTTTCAAATTATCATTGCAAAAGCTTTGTGTTTCTAACGATAAAACTGTCTATAAAGATGGCCGACAACGATAAAATGACATCACGAAAAAACGAAGGATAGTCTAATTCGCTCTGAACGGCAATGATCATTGATAATAAAGTTGTTATCTATCCTCCAGGCATAACCCACTTGCAAGAATTTTGGTATGAGCTGTTTGGTATGAGTCATAATGAAGAATGCATCTCTTGCTTTCTTAGCAAAAAATATGTTTAGTAAATTCTAAAAACTACAGAAACTATTCACACAAAGGCATTTGAAAAATTAATTTTGCCATGAGATAGCCAAATTCCTGGTGTTGCACGGGCTCTAGAACAATGACCTAATGAATTTGAGTAACTTACCTGGATAGCTAGATCTTTAGTAAAATCTCTACTAAAACAATAGGCCTTCCCGTGTTTTGGGTCAGCTTAACAATCCTTACGGATAACTGTCAACAGTTCTGGTTATCAACTCCAAGCAAGCGCTTTAAGCATGAGTATCTTAACCAATATAATGACTATTTGCATAATGAATCCATTGTATTCCGTGTAGCCTAATGGTCTAGATCTGGAGGTTCCGAGATCAAATCCATTGCCATACGGATTTTTCGTTGTTAGATTTTGATTGCTACAACTGGACACAGGCTTTAACTGAAAAGCAAAAAGACAAACACTGATATCTATATGTAAAAACCTCAAAGTCTTTGTGTAGATCAGTTTGTCCAGCTATAGCAATTAAAATATTGGACTGAAAAATCTGTACCACAGAAAGTTTGATCTCGGAATCTCATGCTAGCCAAGCACTTGACTTACCAATTCAGCTACACAAGATTGATGGATGTATTGAGCGATATATGTCACTATGTGGGTGAAAATATGCTCCTTTCAGTTTAGATCATTTAGCCAACTGCACATGTGCAGATTTTCAAAGCAAATTGCTACACCGCTTTGATGACAACAATGATGCGTGCAAACACGCATACCTTATATACGCCCTCATATATGCATGCACACACACTCCACCAGCATCAACACCACCACTCAGACACAATAACAAAATAGGATTTACTACAAGAGATGTGTGACTACATTCACATACGTTTCCTGGCCCATTTCTGACTACAAGTATATCTGACTGTAAGTTACATTGTCTTTGTAAATTTAACTTACTTGCTGATCTATGGAACTGCCACAGCTTAATTATTCTGTGTATTGTGCTAGACTACTAGCTAAATGTCCGGTGTTGCACAGGTAATAAAATAATTTAAGCAAAATATTTATTAAGCAAAATAAATTTAATAAAAGTAATATAACAATAAATAAATAATAAAATAATAAGCAAAATAATTTCTCGATGAATATGAGTAACTTACGTTAGTGGCCTAAGCTAGCCTAAATCTTTACTATAATAAGAGTTGTGTCTGAAGCCACCTCCATAATTGTTACGTTATGCTTAATAATCTCTCAAGTAATCATTATCTTCAAACATTTTAGTTGTAACCAAAAGTATTTTCCTAAGGACTTTAAGCATGTGTATTTTATCGATGTAATAAGTATGACCACAATTATTTTATGGTACAGCAGTGTAACTGTTCGGTCTAGTGGATAGAGTGTCTGCCTACAGACCTGGATGTTGTGAGTTCAAATCCGGTAGGAAGTGGATTTTTCTCTCCAAAAACTTTATCGCTATTCCTAGACACACTAATGACAGACAGACAAACAGACGAACATCGAGATTTATATATAGATACACATACATGTATGTACAACACGGTATCTTATAACATTTATAATGCGTTAAGTTGTATATTATTGAAACCATATTGAGTTGATATCAATGGCATATATCTTTGAAAATGAAGGAAATTATGAAAAATACATTATATATAAATAATAGAAAACAGTCAATGAAATTTATTACTAATCTCATTCTTCATGTTGATCACGCAGCGGATAAAATATAAACTGACAGCAGTGCATTTGCTACCGCAATAATATTTATGCTTAATTCATAGATTTAGAAAAAATACGTAGTACATAGATTATGTATAAAAATTAGTTTGCTTATGTACAAAGTACATACACAAACTAAATGTACAAAGAACATAGACAAAGTAAATAGTGTAATGCGCTTGTTGACGCTGAGGATATTAATGCAGTACTTGTTATTCTGCTTTGAGTTTTTCCACTGGTTTATAAAACTATAGAATAGGAGGCAGTGGAAATTAGAAAAAAATTATAACTGGCAAGTGGTGTTAACTAGCAAGCAATGCAAGCCAGCAAGCAATGCTAACTATAAAGCAGCTCCAAGCAAGTTTAAACAGTGAGCACAACAGGCCTCTGCCTTCATCGGTAGAATTTTTCAAATTTTCAAAGGGCTATTTAGCTCATGCAAAGCTCAAAGCTCAACGAAATATTGAAGTCTTTATGCTAGGATGTCAAATTGAGCAAATGTTTTATCCCAACTGCGTTACGTTCCATACAGGTCATTGTCGAGCATGCGAACAGGTTTGTTGACAGCCGCATACTGCACATCTTCCTCTACGAAATTAGCTTGGCTAAAAACATAAAAAACTATGTCAGCCAAAAACCATAAAAATTAAACTAATTGAAGTTGCAAACATCTGTACACAGCTTTTACATTTATTTAGGGGACATGTTTTTGGAAATTGAACATCAAGGTTTTGTACCTTAGGCTGTCTATCCGCATTAACATGTATAGAGGAGTTGCTAAGTGGGAAAAATATTTAACATAAAATGTGTAGTTTTTTTGAAGTGAATATTACTTTACTTGTAGCAACATTCCTAGCCTTCAAAAAACTTGTATTGCCAAGCGAAGCATTATGGGATACAAAAAATGGGAACACTGTGTGCATGAGTGGACAACTCAAAATATAGGAAAAAGCAAAACATGACAATGCTTTTATACAGTGCATTAAATATTGCCAGGGACTTTGCAAAGAAGGAATATGATTTTTTGTTAATAATTATAGGTTCACATAGTGTTTCAGTAGCTTAGTGAAGCTTGCACCAGTTTTAGCTAGTCTTTAAGCTGTAGCCTCGGTATTTGGCTTTAAATGAAAACTGATCAATTTGACTAGCTAAAACTAAAATGTAAAAGCACTCAAAAACCTGTAGAGTATATTTTACGTAGCTGTTAGTCATAGAGACTCAAGCCAATTCATAAAGAGGCTAGCAATAGCAATGAAATTCTTTGCTTACATTAATCTGAAGTGTGAATAAATTTAGTATATAATATTGTCAAATTTTACCGTACTGATTCAATGTACATGTAGATTAGTTAATGCTAAATGCAACAAAAAGTCAGGGTTCCACACTTGAACATAATTTTTTTCAAGATTATAATTTCGAAAGGTTTAAAATCTTTAAAATTTTGGAAATATTTCAAACGACGAAGTTTATTTAAATGGCTAACACTTTGAAGCTGGGCCTGAGCTAATGTGAGAGTCGTTTTCCCACAATCCGTAAATTTGGCTGTATCATTTAACCTTGTTTTCCATACTTCTGGTTTATTTATGGTTACGGAATTTAGCTGCTTTGCATAGAATACGTTTTGAGTAGAATTTAGAAGTTTGAAATTGATTGGTTTATTAGTTTTTAGATATCGCCAAAATAGCAAAGGCACTTTTAACCAACTGAGGAATGAAAAATGAAAAGTGGCGTTGCACAGAACAATAGTTTCTAATGACACACGAATTGAAATTCTTGGCAATGAAGTTTTGAAAATAAACAAAGGTGGAAAGCTTCTTTTCAGCAAGAAAAACTTTTTTACACTAAAAATATCTGTTTTTCTGTTCATAACAAATATACACACTCTATCAGACTCGGTGTATTTCAGCCATTACGCTTCTTCAGTTGCCAATAAAACATCATTTCTTTGAGTGTGAAAGAATCTATTTACTATATTTGATTTCATTTTGTCAATGCATTCTGCAAGCTTTGAGCTTTAATACGATATTCAGTTAAAAAGGAAATGTGCTATTTTAAGTGCACATTGGATGGAAAGTTGTTAATAGTCTAGAATCAGGGGTTCTGGCTCTGGTTCTGGTTCTTGTATAAAAGACAAGAGTTTACAGTGTTAGGCAATCTTCCAATAATAGAGTAAAATAAAAAGAAACATTAAGTTGGGATGAGTTTTGCTAAAACTTAGACTAACAGCAGTTTATGACAGATATTATACATAAATAAGGTGCTTGAGTTGACAATCTGACTTGTGTCACCAAGAGGCGTTCATTTTATGCTAAACTCTATTTTAAAATAAAAACCAATGAAACCTGACTATCAGAAAAATTTAAAATACTTGAAAAATCATGCAGTCAACTGCTCCAAAAAAGCATCCAATCATATTTTAGCAATTTAAAGAATTAAATTGCTTTACGTATCGTAACATTGGGTTGCGAATAGGCTTCTTCAAACAGGAAGTCAGCAAGCCCATCACTGGCTCTAATTAATGCAACTAAACAAAATATAACCTTACTGAAAAGCTCACAGCTAGAGGATTTAATTGGCATGCAATGAGAACCAATACTAATAGAGTTAAACCATAACTGTCACGTACAACTTTTATCGTATTTGCTAGATATGTCAGACACGCTGATTCCGATTTTTTACTCAAAATAAAGATTAGTCCACTAACTTTCAGAGTAATGAAGGCTTTTTTACAGCGTTTTAATATTGGTCTAGAAAACAACACAATCGGCACAACAAGCTCCGCCCATAAATACGTGACGTAACCTAGCTTTTTAGGAACAGAAGTTACATAGGGGTGTTTAGACCGATTTAGAACAATAGAGATGGGTGTTTTAAAATCCATTAATATCTAAATTCAGCCTTAAAAATAATCTCAGTCTTTTCTGAAAGGTAGATTAGCTATTTAACATTGCATATTTAAAAAAGTGCGATAACAATGCCAGCTTGTGATAAAACCGTGCTTTTTGAGCTCATTTTTCTCGGCGTCCAGCCTATTTAAACATCATGTAACAAGCTACGAACAATTTTAAATAGTTTATATCACTTTCATAAAAAACTGTGATTATTTTACAGCCTGGATTTAGATAATAACGGGTTTTAAGACACCCATCTCTATTATTCTAAATCAGACTAAACATTCATAACTTCCATTCCTGAAAAAGCTAGGTTTCGTCACATATTTATGGGCGGAGCTTGTAATGCTGATTGTGTTGTTTTCGAAACGGATATTAAAACGCTTTAAAAAAGCTTAAATGACTTTGAAGGTTAGTGTACCAATCTTTATTTTGAGCACAAAATCGGAATCAGCGTAGCTGATTTACCCAGAAACTAAGATAAAAGTTGTACGTGACAGTTATGGTTTAACATAGGTTTTAAAACTACACAGAGAATTTTAAATTAACTTCTGTGAAACTAAAGTTGAAAGTTACCTCAATGGCGGTGCTAGATGCATTTACCTTTTTTCTGCTACTGGTATGACCTCGTCTCGTTGATTTGCTGTTTCAACGGGGCCATTGTTGTAAGGTTCTGAACTACTGCCAGGCAAATTTACTTCAGAATATCGGCTTGCAGGGTTTGGGTTCCCTTTCAACGAACTTTTAAACTGAGTTATGACCTGTTCCGGAGCAGCTGCTACCACTTCCGATTCTGTGTCAGGTTTTTTATCTCCTGGTAGATCGATGTCAGAATATCGACTTGTTGCAGCTGCACTTTTTTTAGCTATACAAAAGCAAATTGCCGTTAATATATTCTAAATATAAAGCTTGAAAGTAGTTATCTAAATATACAATTATAGTGTGAAGCTAATCAGAAAGGTCATGAAGGGTCATGAAGGTCAGAAAGGTCATGAAGAAATTTGTAGAAAGCCTCAACTGTTTATAACAGTTCCAAGCGCATCAAAGCAGTAAGTATACATTACCATCAAAGTCGGCATCAGAAAACGGTTTTAAAAAATTGAAAAAGTTAACTACATGCCTCATTCAATGGAATCAATTTTCAATTAATCAGTCTCTAGTTATTGTCACAGAGTTTTTCCATCTTTGACACAATATATCAAAATTATATATTGAAATTATAAGGACTTTCAGCAATGTTATTAAATTATTTTGAATTAGATTAAATAATTTTTTTTGCCTATATCCAGCTATTTTAAGGAAAATTCAAAAGTAACTGTTTACTACAAAAAGGCATTAGAAAACATACCCATGTTTTCTGTAGTTTAAAATTAACCAAAGTAGTCTTTTTTGACTACAAATTAAACAATAGCTTGATGAAACATTGCTTTTTGCAGCAACCTCTTGTTTTTCTCTCTGCAATCAAGCTGTATATTTTATAAAAGATTAAAAACATTTGAATATCATTGAGATGGTGCCGTTAAAAACAAGTTAATTACTGATTTAAACACGTGTATAATAAAAACATCTTCAAATTGAGGTAATACCTTCCAACAAGAAATAATAAAAATAGTTAATGTTATTAACTCTATAGATACAGAAACCGATTGCTGCTACATGTGCCTAAGCATTATAAAAGAACATGGTTAGTACAAGGGTGCACTATTGAGAGTTGTTATACCTTGTTCATGTTTGAAAATTATAGTGCAGATAGTAGATAAAACAACTCTGTGAGCTGATAACTCCAAATAGGCATTATCAGTTGACCATAATTCACAAGCCTTTTTTAGTAGCTAAACAGTTTCAGCTAATTTGCACAACTCGCAGAAGAAAAATCTGTGTGAGACTTTACTAGTCATTCTCATTGCTATAGTTGATATCAGCTATTGTCTTCAAGTTGAAGCATTACGCGTTTTTATTCCATCAGCTTCTTTGCAACGATAGCTGTCATGATCAAACTTTGCTCAATCTAAATGTTTTAACCGCAATCAAATTTTGTCGATTTTATTCTCGAAACATCCTGACAACTCAATCCCCTCAAACATCAAACACGATCACAGATGTTAGAAAAATACTAATAATTTCTGATAAAATTTACTAAAATCTTGTGTAAGTATATCTTTAAGACAATTTAAGTTCCACAGACATTCTCATCAAAAGTCTGTGATTGGAGTCTCCATCAATTATGATTTTTGCTATAATAAGAGCCAAGTATGTTTGTCCATTTTCCGTCTGTTCGTCCGTCCATCTGAAGCCATGATTATAGCACTAGGAAAAACATCACACAGGATTGGAACTCTGACATGCAGCTTTGTAGACCACTACACGCTACCTACTGCACCAACACTGCTACCAACCGCATCATGAAATCATCGTGGAATAATTATCCGCATAATAATTACACATGATAATCTCCCACGGCACCTGAAACTGCCAGCAATCTAATAGTCATTAGCCTAAATTTACTTACAACCGTATAAGTTATTGGCTTTTTAAATATCTTCCTCGTAACCGTAGGTTGACAGTGAGTACTCTGAATCAGCAGCCTGTAGAGGCCAAAACCCCGTAAAACAGAGTTTGGTTTGTAAGACCTAGTTAGCCTGTGAATTTGGTCAGAACTGCGTATTGAGTTTATATGAGTTATATTAGCGAGCAGGTGAAAACCAAGCAATGCTTAGTTTCAGATTTGTACATTATGCATTTGAGTATGTAATGGCAGGGGGTGCTAGGGCCCAAGGTTGGCAAGAGCCCTCACAGTCGATCAATCGAGCTCAGGCTATGAAACCAGCTCTTCCGAACTAGTAGAGAGCCAAAGAAGAGAGTCCTGGTCGGCTCTCGGCTCGGCTAGAAGCACGAATGGTCAGTCACCGACCATTTGGAGATAGTCGAGTAGCCGTAGTACATCAGTGGCCATAGTAAATAAGGAGTCGCAGAAGAAAGGAACGCCGGAGCTTTGGAAAGACCCACTGCTTGCAGTTGTTTGTTGAATGCATACACTGTGCTTGTTTATATATATTTACTCAAATATATATTTTGCCTTATACTCAAAAGTGGTTTGGTTCCTTGTGGAACAGTAAATGAGTGGGACGTATTCCTTTACAAATACATAATTATCTGTTTTGCATAAATGGTGCTACACTTAATGACATAGAGCATGTTAATTCTTTGGCTGTAACTAGCATTACATAGTTATTACAGACACAGCTCAAATAGGAATAATGAATAGGTTTGGATTAGTTTTTTCAAACAAAATTAAAGAAACCATTTTCTCTACCTGCAACAGACATCTGACGAGTAGGATTTTCACTGCTAAGCTCCAAACTGGCTGTCTGCAGATTTCCATTTTTCTCTGCCAGTGACAAACTGCCATCTGATGAGCTTCTACCATTTCCACTCTCTGTGAATGTATCTGTATGGTCAGATGACCTAGAATAGTATCCATGACAAAGCTAGATTTCTCCAGCCAAAAACTCGTTTTTAATAAGTAATGGAAACCATGTCATAGTTAAAATATTTACTACTAGAAATTCCACTGTCATACAGCCCACGACCAAAGGAATATTGGAAAAAAGAAAGGGTACTGATGGTTGAGAAATGCAATATTAGCAGTCAAATGGCACTGCAGTGCAATAGGATAACTGCAATGGTAGCTGTAATGTACTGGGTGTGGGTGTTATTATATACAACAAACAGCAATAATGAAAGAAAAGATTATATGTTTATATCTCTCCCCCTGCAATAGGAGAAATGCAATATTGGCCAATATTAGAAGTAAAATGCACTGATATTATTAGAATAACCAATATCATTAATATAGTAATAATATAAAACCAATGCACAATTTTGTTTACATTTCAAAATGTCATAGCTAGCAATATCAAGAAGTTGTGATATTTATATAGATTTTTAGAAAATCTTTACTACGTAGTCATTGTTCTGTAGTCATCCAAACTGATAACTAAATATTGTAATAATCTCATAAGAATCGTTAAAAAAAATCATCGCCATTTCCTTTACCTTTACTGCTTTGGACATCAGTTAAAATACCGAAGTACTCAAAAGTTTCCAAAATGTCAGTTACTTTGAAATCGGCAAAAAGGAAACGATTTCTGTACTTCTACGTTAATTACAGAAACCTTCGGCAATTCGACAATGCTATATACTGGTGAAATGTGCACGTTATCTTTTTGTAAAATGCGCACGATTAATAGTTCTATTCTCTGTCGCTCGGCGTTTCGTTTGCCAGTCTTAACTTTTATTAAATCGAGCTTTTCAAGCGTTTTGTGACTATTTTTGGCCAAATTAATCTGTCTATTTGTGTATAATTCGATCAGATGGGTAAGTTTTAAGAGACTGTCGACAATTTACAAAGACTTGGTAACATATTTAAATAGGCTTATATGTGTTTTGTATCATTATTATACTTTAACAACTCTACAAAACGATGGTTAAATTTGTTGATGAGATTTCGGTACAAGGGTTTGCAACGTTCTTGATGAATAATTTTCGTAAGTTGTGTGCACATGCATTTATCATAAAAACTCAAACTTTGCTCCCGCTCGTTTGGTCGTGGGATAATAAGACCTGTGTCTGTCTGTCTGTTTATCCAAAACCACGCTTAGTGTTAGAAATAAATTGCTTCACACATGATTCAAACTTTGGTATTTTATATTGTAGACAGGCTCACTACAAACTGTACCACTTCACCACCTTTTGAATTGAACACTAATTGTGCATTTACTGTACAGTAGTTATTAGATCTGACGATTTCTCACGGCACAATGGAGTTCCAGTACACTAGTCATCAATAACATTAAAATTATACATTTTATTTATTTGCAGTTAATTTTTTTCATTCTGAGAAAATCTTTTCATAAGCAAAACAACGAATAAGGATTTTTAACCTAAAACAAGCCATTTCGATAACATCAACTAACTAATAATTAAAAGGAAATAAGTGGTTTATGTTTGTTGCCAATTTAAAGACTGCTCTCTTTGGAATGAGTACTGCAGCAAGTACAAAAAATTGGCCATAATTGTATTTATGTCTTACACTGTTCTTCACCTGTAGATAGACTGTCCTTTCGACGCATGTTTAATTATTTTCATTTGTGGTCAGCACATGAGTTGGCCAGGCTATAAAATACTAGTATGTATCACACAAATGCTCATTGGATACTTTACCCCAGTAACTATAAGTGGAGTATCATGTTATACCTCACATGATATACATACTAGTTCTCATAAGTAGAGTATCATGTTATACCTTAGATGATATACATACTAGTAATCATAGGTAGAGTATCATGTTATACCTTAGATGATATACAGACTAGTAATCATAGGTAGAGTATCATGTTATACCTTAGATGATATACATACTAGTACTCATAGGTAGAGTATCATATTATACCTTAGATGATATACATACTAGTAATCATAGGTAGAGTATCATGTTATACCTTAGATGATATACATACTAGTAATCATAGGTAGAGTATCATGTTATACCTTAGATGATATACATACTAGTAATCATATGTAGAGTATCATGCTATACCTTAGATGATATACATACTAGCATTCATAGGTAGAGTATCATAATATACCTTAAATGATACACATACTAGTAATCGTAGGTAGAATATCATGTTATAACTTAGATGTTATGCATACTAGTAATCATAGGTAGAGTATCATGTTATACCTTAGATGATATACACACTAGTAATCATATGTAGAGTATCATGTCATACCTTAGATGATAAACATACTAGTTATCATAAGTAGAGTATCATGTTATAACGTAGATGATATACATACTAATAATCATAGGTAGAGTATCATGTTACACCTTAGATGATATACATACTAGTACTCATAGGTAGAGTATCATGTTATATCTTAGATGATATACATACTAGTACTCATAGGTAGAGTATCATGTTATACCTTAGATGATATACACACTAGTAATCATAGGTAGAGTATCATGTTATAGCTTAGATGATATACATACTAGTAATCATAGGTAGAGTATCATGTTATATCTTAGATGGTATACATACTAGTAATCATAAGTAGAGTATCAAGCTATAGCTTAGATGATATACATCCTAGCAATCATAGGTAGCATATAATTCATATATCTATTAAACTTTTGTAACATTCTAGTTCTTCGTAATAAATCGTCAAATATGTCGGCAAAACAAAGAATAGGATAGCTGCGCAATTGCTCATAAATACTTAAGGGCGATCGATCGATTGGTGCAGGTGTTACAGAGTCGGTCTACCAATCTGAATGTCACGAGGTGGAGTATTGTTGAAAGTTATCTTTTAATGTACCCTTGACCTCTAGATACAGATAGACTGTAAACAGGTAGATCCGCTTTTTATAATTAGACGGTTTCGCTGTTTTGCCTTATTGTAGACATAAAAAAATATTTGCTATTAGTTTTATTTTATAAAATAAAATTCTTTGGTTTGAGAAAATAAGCAAAGTAAATGAGCATAAAATATGTGTAGTCCCCCATCAACTTGTTGTAAAATTATCGCAATCAAGGTTCATAAATGTGAGATTGATTATAAAAAGGAAAAAATTTGACGATGCAAACCAATAATACTACAGTTACGGTATAGCCCACAAATTAAAATAGTTAATTCAAGTTTTTCCTTTTTGCATGGCCGAAGCGGTGAGTTAGAAAAGATCTTGCAATGGATTAAGCAATCTATATGTATTTTGTTATACTTATAACGTAAAATCCCTATAACGTAAACATTCCTGGAATGGATAATGCCTACTGTATTAAAGAGCAAAGTTAAAATTACCTCATAAAAAACTCACCTTTTTCTAACAGCTCTACAGAGAGCACAGGCTAAGACAATTATTATGATCAGCAGTAGAAGGCCACATCCACCAGCAACAACTGCCATCAGGTTTGTTTGATCACAGAAAAAATGCTCCAATGTGTTGGCGCCTGCAGTACAGCCTGTAAAACAACAACTCTTTACCTAGCTGTAAAAAAAAGAGTTATTCAAATGAATGTATGTAAATTATCTGTTTCCATGAGCCTCGCTGAATGTATGCTTTTTCAAGCATTGCTCAAGCAAAATTTATGTGTTTGTGAATGAATAATTTTTTTAAAAGTTATGTTATAGCAGCAGCAGTGAATGATAATTTCCGACATCTTTTAGTTGGACAAAAAAGGGAGATCTGAAATGTCAAAAAAGATAAGGTGTATCCCTGAAATAAATACTTTCAAGTCTTCCTTTCATAATCTTTTTGTTTTTTGTGTTTATTGCACCATATTGCAATATTCTTTTATTTATTGATTTAGCAATTTATTTTTATTTATTTGAATAATGTTTCAAATTTTCAAAGTTTCAAATTGATTGAACAATTAGTTTTTGAGATATTGCCAAAATATCGAGGACACTTCTTACCGAATGAAAAAAGGAAAAATATTTGCTTTCAGAGCATAAGTTTTTAATGAAAAACTTATTGAATTTTTTAGTAACAAAGATCAGAAGTACACAAAACTAGAAAACAACTTTTCAACAAATGCTTTAACTAAATTATTTGTTTTTCAATTCATAAAAAAACACTTCATCAGGCTCAGCAAACATCAACCATTCTGTTTCTTCAGTTACCTCTAAAACATCCCATTTTTGAAAACATGTGACAAGTAGGTCTTTACGATATTTGATTTTAATATTTCCATCGAGTTTTGCAAGTTTAGAGTTTTAATATTTTCAGTTCAAAAGAAATTGTGCTATCCTAAGTACTTTTGTATTTGATGAAAAACTGTTAATAACGTCTAGCACAGGGTTGCCCAAATACTTTTGCTGGAGGGCCAAACAGGTAACCAGGCCTTATCAGGAGGGCCAGGCATGAATACAGCTGTATATATGTAAATGTATGTGTATTTTAAGTAATGTGTAAGTAAACATATATACATGAACATAAACGTGAAAGTAACTAGGCGTAACATAATAACACATATACATGTAGGTTTATTCTCAACAAAATCTACTGTGCAGAAGAAGTATCTGTAATGTTAATGAGACACATGAAAGCGAGTTTGCTTTGCAGCTATTGCTGCAATATCTGGTTTATCTTCGGTTACTGCTACAACTAAGAGCTGTTGCGTATGGTCCTCTGTCAGTACACTCCGATACCTACTTTTTATAAATGTCAGCCTTGAAAACATTGATTCACACAAGTAGGTTGTACCAAAGAAAGTAAGTAAGTGCACTGCCATATTGCATAGCATAGGATACTTCTCCTGGACAGCAGGTTGCGTTCAGAACCCTACAATAGTTTGCTCAGAAAATTGAGCTTTAGCCAATATATCTGCCTTTAAATCACACAGCTCTAATTCTGCCACACCTCTCTGAACATGAGGAAAGTTATCAACTTGGGCTTTCCAAAGCTGATGTGCCTGAAATGGGCACGCAACCAGCTTAATAATGCCATTGATACTATCGAAGGCAGCAAAGCGACACTCCATCTCTGAAGAAACATCAATGAAATAAGCGCGTGCTGTTTTAAGGTCCATGACATCATCACGACCATTCACAAATTCTCTGATGATTGGAAAGTGGTTCATATCACTGTTTATGTCCTCGTAAAATCAGTAGAGTTTGTCTTTAAAAGATGTTACTGCCTGCCAGAGTTCTACCACATTACGACCTTCACCCTGCAATTTCAAATTTAGGTCATTCAGATGAGCCAAAATGTCTGTCAGAAAAGCCATGTCTCTCAGTGAATGCTCCGATCTGGGAATCTCTAAAAATTGTTCTGCTGCATCTCCTCCAATCTCACTAAGAAACTGCTCAATATGCTGTCTTACAGTCCATACGCTTTGCAAAGCTCTACCCTTACTCAGCCATCTGCAAATATACATTAAAGTACCTTGTATATTAAAAATAATTGACAATATTCACAACTTTGCTGTGCTTTTTCACCTCATCATAATGTAATGAAAATAAGTATGTCAAATATAATTCGAAGATAGCAGTATGGTACTAACCTGACATTGTTGTGTACTAACAATTCATCATACTGAGAATCAGACTCCTGCAGAAATTTTCTAAGCTGGCGGTGTCGTAGAGATGATTTTGATCTGAGAAAGTTTATTAGTTTCATTATGTCCAGCATAAGACTTCCATATTCATCTTTCAGTTGTGCACAGAGAATGCTTTCGTGTATGATACAATGAAATGCAATCATCTAAGGATTGTTTTCTTTCAGGCGATTAACAAAACCAGAATATACACCCACCATGGCTGGGGCGCCATCTGTTGCTACAGAAATTATCTTATGCATTGACACTTTATGGGAGTCCATGTAAGCCTTGAATGCCTGATATATATTTTCTCCAGTCGTACAGTGGAATAGCTGCTGCAAGGTCCTCACTAAACTTGCTGTTGAGATAATACCGAACAAACACACTCAGCTGAGCAACATCGTTTATGTCAGTACTCTCATCTACTGCAACTGAAAATGATTTACACATGTTCAAGTTATATATGACACCTTCAGTCACATGATTGGCAATAGCTTCTATCCGTCGGGCACACGTATTCCTAGATAGCGGTACTGACTGAACAGCTTGCTGAATATCTAGCTTTTTGGGGTAGAGTGCTTGAACGGCTGAAACCATGCATTCTTTGAACAGTTCACTGTGGCTGTATGGAGCCATCGCTTTGGCAATTTTATAACAAACTTCATAACCAGCAGTAGCTGCTCTTTGTTGCAAGCTTGTAGCTCCCTCATCATAGCCATTTGTCCATTAGCCTGCCTTGTTAATCTATCAAGCTGTTCCTGCCTCCTAGCTGTCCCTAGAGGAAATCTTCCGTCATAGTCAGGATGGTTTTGAGTGTAATGTAATGCCTTTTGATATTTGCTACCTTGTTTATAGCGACTGAATTATTGCATATCAAACATATAGGTTTCCATTTTTACTTCATGAAAAAAGAATTGTGTAGTCCAGTTTGGATTAAAACGTCGGTTTTCTCTGTCTACCAATCTCTGAGCCATGATTGCTTACGAATTATTTTTTTAAGTCATCAATCTGAAGTAAATTCTGCTCAACGAGGATAGACAACTCCCAACTCGAGAGCGCGTTCACGCAAACTCGATGAGTTGATGAACAGACTCGTGGGCGAGCTGATAAACAGACTCGAGGGCGAGCCGATAAACAGACTTGTGGGTGAGCCGATAAAAAGACTCGATGGGGAGCCGATAAACAGACTCGTGGGTGAGCCGATAAACAGACTCGTGTGTGAGCCGATAAACAGACTTGGGGGTGAGCCGATAAACAGACTCGATGGCGAGCCGATAAACAGACTCGATGGCGAGCCGATAAACAGACTCGATGGCGAGCCGATAAACAGACTCGATGGCGAGCCGATAAACAGACTCGATGGCGAGCCGATAAACAGACTCGTGGGCGAGCCGATAAACAGACTCGGGAGTGAGCCGATAAACAGACTCGATAGTGAGCTGATAATCAGACTCAATTGTGAGCTGATAAACAGACTCGATAGTGAGCCGATAAACAGACTCGATGGTGTCTTTTCTCAACTGTTACACCCTAGCAAGCCAAGAGCAATAATTCTTGATGTTCGGTCAATAGCCTTTATAGTGAAAGCAGCTATGATACGCTGGCTAATATCACAATGCTAAAGTCAGAAACAGTGACAAGAATTTTATACCCTATTTGCTTTTGAAAATCAAGCAGAGCTTATTGTAAAGAACGCAGTATCTTTATTGGTGTTATATCGCTCAATGCCAAGCAGTAACACACCAGCAATGATAAAACTGACAGGTTATATAGCAATCCCAGGAAAAAATCTACAATTGATTGGCTGCACAGTAATTAGGTCAACCAATTCCACAATAACATATTTCGAATACAAAAACGATAACATTTGTCACTAACTAATCACGCAATACGAGTATTAATAATTTTTAGTGTTTGTATAGTAACATACAAATCTTAGAACAATATGGTAATAAATGGTTAACATAAAAAAATGCTAGTATAAACCATACATATACGCTACATTGGACAAGTGTTAAGCGTGCGCCTTATAAATGACTATTCAAATCTGTCTGAATTGCGACGAACGTAATATAGATCCATTGAGTCAGCAATTTGAAGCTGCCGGATTATAGGCTTAGAAAAGACGTCATCAACTCTCTTACGCATGCTGACTGTCTATAAATACTGGCACACATTGATTTACAGTTCATTCGCTTTTCAAGCATGAAGCACTCGTGTACTTTTTGCGATTTTTCTTGCAACAAGGAGAGTGACCTACAGAGGCACGCTCATGTACACAGACACCGCTGCTCCTCCTGTGATGAGGTGTTCACCACTCAGCCTCTCCTGCATGCGCACGTCTCTGCTGAGCGCCGGAGAACACAGTCTACTCAGACTGAACCCCAGAGACCGAGGGCGTGTTCACCCCGTCGCCAACACCATCACCGAGGGCAACGCTACCAAAGGCCACGGCAGGACCGACGGCCGTACTAGAGGCCAGCCCGTGATGCTTGCCCTACTCCACGGCATGAAGTGGAGTCCAAGATCGTCCGCCCATTGGTAGGCTCCATCGAGGATGATAGTGACCCTCTCGGGCTACTGGACTCACCAGTCAAAATCGATTTCTGAGTGCCAGTAGTCCCACCAACCACCTCGGCCCTTCTCAGGGCCACCATTTCCATTTTAAGGGTTTTGTTCTGCGTCGACAATGGCGGAAATTCAGTGTCGTACTTATCATCCACTTTTTTTATTACAAGTCATACAATCAAACAATTTATGCTGAGAAATCCACAACACTAACGCAAAACTAAACCCTAGTATTGTCGATAATGCTGGTCAGGTGACTTCAGATAACTACCGTACCTTTTGGACTATTAGCCGCTACTTTTTTGCGATATTTTGACCCATGAGGCTGATTTAGAGGCTGCGGCTATTCTGCAGTTGTTTCTTTCACCGCTAGGGCGCATTAACCGGCTTCTAGGGTTAATGCGCCTCTAGCGGTGAAATAAAAAACGAAATTTTGCCTACTGCGGTACTGTTCCGTGAGGCACTGGGTTAAAAGCGTCGGTTAATACGAACCAGTGCCTAACGGCACTGTTCTGTTTTAACGAGCAAAGTTGCTGCCGTGTTAAAAGCCCCGTCATGAGTTCTGCGGCATAGGTACACAAAAAGCTATGTATGTATTGTTTTATTACCGTTTTTTTAATTAAAGCAGATGCGGCCAATATAGAGGTGCGGTTAATAGTTCGAAAAGTACGGTAATAATCACTACTGATACAATTATACATTGCCAAACAAACTCTTTAAAATTTTCAAAACATTAAAAATTAATATGTTAAAAAATTAAAATTAAAACAGCTGGGGGGCCTGATAAAAACAGCTGGAGGGCCGGATCAGGCCCGCGGGCCTCCATTTGGGCACCTAGGGTCTAGCGTCAGGAGACTTTCTTGTTCATCCAAGGTTAGACTTCCAAGTGTTAAAAGTGTTTGGCACAAAAAATGGCACTGATTCATAACAAGGCTCTTATTTGGATGCCATATAATGAAGAAACAATCGGAGGTGGTAAACTTTGAATGTATTATTTTCAATAGTTCCAGCTCAGTATTGCACAATGAGCAGACTTTAGACATTCAAATTTAGTGCTTTTGTTGTCATAGCAAAAATAAAGCTTGGGTGGAAAATGATAGCCGGGATCCTAGCCAACCAACTGGTCAAAGCACCAGCTGGCTGGCCAGAAGATGGCTTGGCAAAGTTGAGCCAGAAAGTAGCCGTACCGGCTGAGAGTACAGCTGACCGGCCGCCGAGCGGTGATGAGACTACTGGCCAGCACAGGACTGGCACAGGAAGGATTGGCCATCCCAGATGTAGCACATATATAAGGAGGCACAATGGTCAGTACCGGGCACAGCAAGGGAAAGCCTCATCCTATGAAATTAATTGCATGCACTAACTGTTGACTGTATTTTATATACTTATTACAAATAAATACCTTATACTTGAGAACTAAGTGTCTGGTTTTATGTGGAACAATAAAGGCTCATGACAGATTCTTTATAATATTTTCATAAATAATATAATACTAAGACTGCAGTTTACTTTATCAAAGTTAAATAACTTTTAATCTAAAGTAATTTTTAAGTTTTGATCAAATTCTTAGAACAGCTTTAAATAAAACTATAGCATTCATGAATATTTAACTTTGTAACTCACTATCAGTGGTTGACGTCATTGCAGAGGTGGCTAAAAATAAAACAGAAACAAGTTAACAAATACAAAATTACCAATTGCTACAAAAACATATTTAGAGCTGAACATCTAAATGGAGTATCATAATAATCTATAATCAATATAAATTCAATAGTAATATGTAAAACTCTTACATACTTAAAACTGAGCTAAGTCAAAAAACTAAACATCAAAATGCAATCAAATAAATGTATAAAATCTTTGTAAAGATGTAGAGTTATGTAAATTGCTGTTTATTGCTTACTGCTTATCGTTTACTGATACTGTTTATTCAAATTCTTTGCTTATAAACAGTCAGCAACATTTGGAAAAAGTTGAATTCTTACAAAGCATTGTGAATAAGGCATTGAACTACGTGACCAAACAATGCTGTTTTTAACACTTTCGTAACTCAAACTTAATGCAACTGTCTGCTTATGTAGCATGAGGTCTGAGAACAAACCGAGCTCTACACCTCTTTGTAGAGGAATTATATGGTAGCCTAGAAAATCCTAAAATTTGGGCAGTATTAGGTAATGCTATATTGTTTAGAGCTGAACATCTAAAAGGATTTTCTCGATAATCTATAATCAAGATAAATTCTATAGTAATATGTAAAATCCTTACATACTTAAAGCTGAGCTAAGTCAAAAATCTAAACATCAAAATGCAATCAATTCCATGTATAGAACTTTTGTAAAAATGTAGAGTTATGTAAAACCGCTATTTCTATAACATATGTAAGCGCCACCAGAGTGTTGAACAAAAATTATTTGACAAAAGATAAATAAATCCTAAAGTTCTGGCAGTATCAGATAATGTTACATTGTTTGAGCATTATAAACATTATTAAAGCATCATTAGAACAATACCACATATTAAAGTGATAAGGAATATTAAAAGTGCGAAAAGAAGCAGAAAGATTGTAAACAAAAACAGCTTTTTCTGAGTTGCGTTAAAATTAAACTTCCTAATAGCATGTTTGTTCTAAATGTTAGTCTGAACCTTACTGTTAAAGGTCATCGTATTGGTTGTGATGTCAGCTACAATGTATTACAACAAGTTCAGGATAGAGCATTGGTAATAATATTTGTAAACAAAAAGAAAGAAACTCATTGCTATTAAATGTTCTGAACTTTAAAAAAATTATGTTGTCACTCAGAATACTTAAATGCTATCTAAAAACTATTGCAGCTCACTTTAAATCGATTCTTTTTATCTATTCTGTGTCGGAACATGTCAACACCTCACATTTATTGATAAAAATACTTTTGTTTAAATATGCTCGCTATTTGCGATCATTAACAAAGCTTGTGACAGATAAAATAGGGATGCTATTTGAGAGCATTTCAATACAAGCGACAATGATGGAATACTAAGTTGAATGTTTATGGTAGAGCAGTGCTAGGCTATTGTCTTGCTACCTTCCAGAGGGATAGGAAATTTAAAAGTGGTTGTGTGAATTTATTTAGCTAGTACAAGTTTGGACCCATTTTTTATATGACAAACTTTTCATTCATAGCATTTATAAGACAAAGGGCTAATGTTATTACAGATATTACATTTTTACACTTTGCAGTAGCTTTCAGCTACCAAACGTGATAATTTTTTTTAAATTTTTTAGCAATATGTTCAAAAACTAAAACATTGCAAATATTAAATACAAAATAGAGTTGCATATTTACTTTATATAGAAATTGTATAAGTTAGAATTTTTGGGTTTAGTAAATTTAAGCAAAGGGTTTCCTTGAATGAGTTAAAAATGAAAGCTTATTTACATGCAATATATTTGAAACAAAATAAAAAAATGGAGTAAACAATAAATGGTGGATTATTCAAAGGAATGTATTTACATTATTTGTTTTCATGAGCTTTGCTGAATGTATGCTCTTTCAAGCATTGTTCGAGCAAGATTTATGTGTTTGTGAATGAGTAACTTTTCTTAAAGTAATGTTATAGCAGAAGTTGATAATTTCTTACTTCTTTTAGTTAGAAAAAAGAGAGATTAGAAATGTCAAAAGATATAGGTTATGTGTGAAATTAATAGTTTCAAGTCTTCCTTTTATTATCTTTTTGCTTTTATAGCACCATATTTCACTGCCCTTTTATTTATTGATTTAGTAATTTATTTTATTTATTTCAATAATATATTTATACTTGGTGAATGCCCGGCGTTGCCTGGGTAATAAAAGTCTTTGCACAGAAAAAATTATTTTTATTTAACATAAAACAACAGTTACCAAATTAACTTTCCAACTTCATATCATGAGAAAAATGTTTAGTGCAGTTTAAATAAAATAAGAGAAAAAATAAAACTGTAAAGGTTTTTAAACTTTTTCAAACAACTGTAACTTTTGAACTTCATATTATGAAGAAAACGTTTTGTGCAGGTCAAATAAATAAAGAAACAAAATAAAACAGATATAAAAGTGTTTAAATGTAAATGTGAAATAATTAGCAAGTAATAGCTAAATTCATCTGTTTTGCTACGATTACAACAAAAGATGATTTGGTAATGATACAAATAATACGAACTGAGAAAACATAATAAAAATCCTGAATGTGTTAAATTACTAATAACAATTTGTGCATAGAAGTTTGTGTGTATAAAAAAGGTTACAGTTCCAGCAGGAGCTATCCATAAAAACTCTGAGAATGATGATATTGGTAGCTCTTGATACTAATAGGTACAAATGTAAAAATGAAATATCGGACTGTCTTTGTCTGGTACTCTGTATGATTGAACGAAGAGAGAATGTAGAAGCTATTCATACTCAAAATAATACAATTGACCACGTGAAAAGTATTAGCCTTTACTGAATTAACAGTCGAACCTTACAAAAAACCAAAAATAGAAGTGTACCATACATCTGAAATTGAAATGACACTTTTAAAAATTACAAATTGAAAAAACAGGTGATAGTAGCAAAAAATTAGTTATTTAAAAATTAAAAAAAATAACAATTTTCAAAGGTAATATTAGTTAATAATCAAAAGTGTACATTTAGCGAGTACATATGGTATATGATAAAAGCATTGCAATGCTAATGACTGTATAACTCAGTTGTTAAATGCGTGGTTTAAAACTGACTTTTGCAATCTCCGTGAGTTCAAATCCGTCACGCGATGAGCTTTCCATTTTAAGATTTTAATAGCTATAACTAGATAAATCATTTAGTTTTTTGCGCATTTACGAGCATACCCACATACATACAAACTTTGAGATTTATCTATATATTTATATATATTGATGTATATATTATTAGTGTATATTATATGCAATATACATAGTTCTAACTATACATACTCATCAAAACTTTAAGTAAGAATATACAGCCAGCAAAGAGACTAGCTAATTCATAGTGAACTCATTTATATCAGACTAGAACTTTGAAGCATGGGCTCGAGATAATTTGGGTAAATATTTTTCCAGTTGATTCTACGCCAAAATAGTTTTGCTGTATTTTTCTGTACTTACAATTTATGCAAGATTACTAAATTTTAGCCGCTTTGCTTTGTCCACTTTGTTGCTTTAGTCACTTGGTTTACAAATATTAGTTGAAAACAATATGTTTTTGGTATAATTTCAAAGTTTCAAATTGGTTGGACAATTAGTTTTTGAGATATTGCCAAAATACTGAAGACATTTCTTAAAAGAAGAGAAATAAAAAATCTTTGCTGTGAGAGCATAAGTTTCTAATAAAAAACTAATTGTTAGTAATGAAGATCAAAAGTAGACAAAACTAGAAGACTTCTTCTAACAACAAGTGCTTTATAAAAAATTATTTGTTTTTTATCCATAACGATTATACACACTCCATCAGGCTCAGCGAACATCAACCATTATGTTTCTTCAGTTACCTCTGAATCATCACTTTTTTAAAAAACATGTAACAAATAGGTATTAGCCATTATTGATTTGTGTTTTCATTACATTTACAGCCGTAGAGTTTCAATATAATATTTAGTTCAAAAGAGTTGTGGTATCCTAGGTACTTTTATGTTTGAAAAAAAGCTGATAATAAGATTTAGAATCAGGAGACTTCCTTGTTTGTTCAGGGTTAGGCTTCAGAGGGATGAAAGTGTTTAGCTACACAAAATGACAATGATCGATAAGGAGGCTCTTATTTGGATGCATAAAATAAAGAAACAATCTGATGTAGCAAACTTTGAATGTATCATTTTCAATAGTTCCAGCTCAGTATTGCAGAATGAGCAGATTTTAGACATTCAAATTTAGTGTGTTTGTTGCCATAGCAAAAAATAAAGCTAGTGTAGAAAATGATAGCTGAGATCCCAGCCAGGCAATGGCATGATCAACCGGCTGGGACCAGGTCA
Source organism: Watersipora subatra (assembly GCF_963576615.1). Lineage (NCBI taxonomy): Eukaryota > Metazoa > Bryozoa > Gymnolaemata > Cheilostomatida > Watersiporidae > Watersipora > Watersipora subatra. The sequence goes on from NC_088709.1 coordinate 65,047,024, forward strand.
GCTTTGCATGATCAAAAAGACGGTTTGGCATGGTCGGGCCAAGAAGGAGCCAACCAGGCCAAAAGTACGACTGGCTGTCTGCCAGACAGTGATGAGACAACTGGCCAGTACCGAGCCAGCACTGAGAGGACTAGCTGGCCTCAAAGAAAAAATACGGTATACCTTGTCCATATATAAGGAGGTGCAATAGCAGGCAGAGAAAGGAAAAAAACATCCTATGAAGTTTATTGCATGTGCTAATTGTTGACTGTATCTTATGTACTTATTACCAATATATGCCTTATACTCGAGAACAAATTGGCTAGTTCTTAGTGAAACAGTAAAGGTTCATGGCAGATCCTTTATAATATTTTCATAAATAATATAATAAAAAGACTATGGTTTACTTTATAAATTTAAATAACTTTTAATCTAAAGTAATTTTAAAGTTTTAATCAAATTCTTAGTACAGCTTTAAATAAAACGATAGTCTTTATGATTATTTAATTTTGTAACTCACCGGTAGTGTTTGTGGTCATTTCATAAGTAGCTAAAAATAAAAGAGAAACAAGTTAACAAACTAACAAATACAATTTTGTCAATTGCTACACAAACATATTTATAGCTGAACATTTAAATAGAGTATCATGATAACCTATAATCAAGATAAATTCAATAGTTATATGTAAAACCCTTACATACTTGACTCTGAGCTAAGTTAAAAACTAAACATCAAAATGCAATCAACTCCATGTACGTTATACAATTTTTCTAAAATTGTAGAGTTATGTAAAAACTATTTTTCTGTAATATATAAAAGCGTTGCCAAAGTGTTGAGCAAAGATTATTTGGCAAAGGAAAAATTTAGCCTATCATTTCACGTGACAGTACATTATGATTTGTTTGTTATTTAAAGCTGCCATAAAAACTGCTATCAATAATTACAGGAAATAAAATGAGTCTTAATGTCTTGACTTAAAGTGACAAATATTTTGACGCAACAGCTCACATATCTCTCCAGAAACTTTATACTACAAAGTGATGTGTATTACAGAAAGGTAAACATAAAGTTCTGACCGCCCAAACAAGCTTTTCAGGTTACAAATAAAAAATCATAAGCAGCCTGAATAGCATGATTGTACAACAGAAAGCTTTGCAGTGCGTTTACACAGTTGGTCTTAGCTACTAAAAATTCCCTAGCCAGTTTTGCATAAAAAATCATAAAAATTTTCCATAAACTTAAAGCCATTCCATATAAATAAAATTTGCAAACCCGTGATATATCACTGTCAACGAAACCAATAAATGTTATTAGACAACTAAACACAAGTGGAGATGTAGCATGTCAGAACAACTGAATTATTTTAACTAGTACCCTGGCACCTTTGTAAATCGTGAGAGAGTGTCCAGTGCGCTAATGAAGCACTGTGAATTCAATTCTGTGCAATTATTGTGGAGCTTAGCAAGGCCGTCAATCAGTGCACAATCAGTGCAGGTGTTAGAGTGTCAACCAAGCAAATTGAGTGACAGGAGTTCGAGTCTCATCAAAAGGTGTCTCAACCTCTAAATACAGGCTTCGGACAAACGCACGGGTGGACAGACGAATGAGCAAAAAGACACTAACCTTATTATGGCAAAGATGTATTTATGTTTCACTTTATTTTAGAAGTATATAATATTTTTCTATTTATTTTTTTGCAGCATAGACCTTGCCGTGCATGAAAAATGAAAAAAAATGATGTGAATTGAGATTGAAAGTGTACGATCTTCTTAACTTAATGTAAAATTACCATAATCATGAACCCTAGACCAAACGAAAGTGATAGGAAAAAGAGAAAAGTTCTCAATAAAATCCGACAATACCAGTTACTGTACAAGCCACTAAACTAAAAAATTAGGTTTAATGTTTTTTTAAAAAAAAACATAGAGGTGAGCTTGGGAAAATCTTGAAATAAAAGAGGCAATTTACATGTATTTTATAGTTCATATAATGTAAAATCTCTATGACATAAACAATCTTGGAACTAATCATTTATAGTGTGGAGACGTCTACCATATAACCAAAATGGAATGAAATTTTAGTTTAAAAGTTGTGGCAAATTTTTTTACTAATTAAATAGTTTTTACATCATATCAAAACCTTTTTTGCCTTAGATCTAAGTGAGGCGACATAGCAAGAAAGCTATAAAAATAAGAAAGACACAAACTGATGATAAGGCTAATGAAGAAAAGTGATATTTTTAAGAATTATATTGCAACAGTTACATTGTTTATGGTAAAATGTTCTATCTAATGTAACTGGTATCTCGCAAAAGGAAATGATGAAACTATATTACAAACATTTCAGTAACCTAACGCAACTAGCTTAGCTCAGAAGGCTGTTGAATTGCTGTTATTCAGCATTATACAACATAATAATATCCAGAATCACAGGCTAAAAAATGCAAACCAAGTTTATTACTCACATACGGAATTCCTTCACTAATAATTTATAAAAACACTAAAAAATGCAAAAAAAACTCTGAGTCACAACTGCTTTAGAACTAAACGTGCCACATGGTTTTAGCTTTTGCCATGTTTATGAAACTAGTTTGAAGATATGTGTAAAACGAAAGCTTTTGCTTCGGAATATGAACTCTCTTCCGACATGTCATAAATCAATTATGAGCCATATATCCCAATAATTACAGAATATGGTAGGCTCTTCCATAACATAAACAATCCATTTTCAGAACGTTTGCGTTATAGTGATTATATGTTATACAAACAGTAAAATACATGTAAATTGCCTAATCCATTCCAAATTTTTCCAAACTCATCCCTTTGGTCCTTCAAGAAATAGAAAAATTAGGCTTAACTTTTTTAATTTAATGATTGTACAGTAGCTGTAGTATTTTTAAGGATAATTATAAAACTCTTGTTATCTACATCAAATTTTAAAGCTCGAACTGACTTGATGCTTTATGTTATGGAATTATTGTTATGGAATTTATTGCGTAGTACAAAATAAAACTTTACGCAAACTCTTTATGGTACATGTAAGTGTACATGTACATGTACATGTAAGTGAAATTTACAATATTGGACATACACAATATAACAGTGTCTACTGTAATTATAGATGCTTTCGTAGTTTCAAAACAGTTTTTACAGTTTAGTTATTACCTTAGTTATATTTAGTTATAATTTTAAGTATTAGTTTCAAATTGGCTTTCATATTTCATAGTTTTAATAAGTTTTTATCACACACAAAAACAAGAAAGTTTTTTAGAAATTGTTGAACATAAAATTTGTTATGATTACTTTAGTAATAAAATATATTTGCTTTTGATTTAATAAAAAATATTATATCATACAAATTAAAGTGATTTCTGCACTGCCGTAGTTGTATGTACTTTAGATTTACATGAAAACACAAACTGACGCTTTGGTGATGGCTTAAAGGTTTTTGCAGTATACTTGTATGTTATTTGCTATTTTATTGGATTTAAAACTTATTGCAAAGGAGAGGCTGACTATTAAAATAATTTTATTCATGTTAATAAATACAATATTGTCTATTGATTATTGATTATTGGTATTTGCTTACTGCGTATTGCGTACTGCTTATTGCTTACTGCTTATTGCTTACTGCTTAATTTCTATTGCTTACTGTTTAGTGCTTTTTGCTTATTGAAGTTCTCTGCTATTATAAGGTCAGCAGAATTTGGAACATGGTAAATTCTTATAAAGCATCATGAAAAAAGCTTTGAATTACGTGACCAAACGCTGCTGTTTTCAACACTTTTGTAACTCAAACTCAAAGCAACTGCCTGTTTATGTAGCATGGGATCTGAGAATAAACTGAGCTCTACACCTTTCTGTAGAGGAATAATATTCAAGCCTGGAAAATCCTAAAGTTTTGGCAGTATCACATAATGTTATATTGTTTGAGCATTATAAACAACAATAAAGAAATATTAGAACCATAACAAATATTAAAGTGATAAGGAATATTAAAAGCGCTAAAAGAAACAGAAAGATTGTAAACCAATAGCAGCTTTCTCTGAGCTGGGTTAAAATTAAACTTCCTAATAGCATGAGTTTGTTCTAAATGTTAGTCTGAACCTCACTGTTAAAGGTCATCGTATTGGTTGTGATGTCAGCTACAAAGTATTATAACAGGTTCAGAGTAGAGAATTGGTAATAATATGTGTAAACAGAAAGAGAGAAACTCATTGCTATTAAATGTTCTGAACTTAAAAAAATTATGTTGTTACACAGACTACTTAAATGCTATCTAAAATAGTTGCAGCTCACTTTAAACTGATTCTTTTTATCTATTCTGGGTGGGAACATGCCAACTCCTTGTATTTATTAATTAAAACACTTTTGTTTAAATATGCTCGCTATTTGCAATCACTAACAAAAAATGAATTGGTAAGATGAATTCTGCAAGATGAATTGGTAAGGCATCAGACTGGCGAATGAGAGCATTTGAGATCAAATCTTCCGCAGCATGAATTCTTTATTCCACAAATTTAATAGCTATAGACGAACATATACAACAACAAATGGGAAAAAAACTTTGAGAAATATATAGATTGTATCAGTAAGAACTTTTGGGTTTAGCAAATCTAAGCAATGGGTTTTCTGTATAAATAAAATGGTGGATTATTCAAGGGAATGAATTTACATTATTTGTTTCTATGAGCTTTGCTGAATGTATACTTTTTCAAGCATTGTTCAAGCAAGATTTATGTGTTTGTGAATGAGTAACAATTTTCTTAAAGTTACGTAATAACATAAGTTGCAAATTTCCGCTTTTTAATGTCCTCTTTTAGTTCGACAAAAAAGGAGATCCGATATGTCAAAAAAGATAAGATGTACACTGTATGCCTGAATTTAATAGTTTCGAGTCTTCCTTTTATAACCTTTTTACTTTTGCATTTATAGTACTATATTGCACTCATCTTTTATTTATTGATTTAGTAATTAATTCTATTCATTTAAATAATATATATCAATACTAGCTGAACATCCGGCATTACCCGGGTACTAAAAGTTTTTGCACAAAAAATTATTTTTATTTAACATATAACAACCATTACCATTTGAACTTTAAAACTTATTATTAGAAAAGTGTTTTGTGCAGTTTCATTAAATTAAGAAAAAATAAAAATAAAACAACTGTAAAGCTTTTAAAACTTTGTCAAACAACTGTAACTTTTGAACTTCATCACATGAGGAAAGTGCTTCGTGCAGGTCAAATAAAATAAGAAACAAAATTAGACAACTATAAAAGTGTTTAAATGTAAGGGTGAAATAATTAGAAAGTAATAGCTAAATTAAGTCGGTTTTGCTACAATTACAGTAAAATATAATTTTGTAATGATAAGATTAATACAAACTGAGAAAACAAAATAAAGATTCTGAATATATTGAATTATTAATAACAATTCGTGTATAGAAGTGTGTGTGTATAAAAAAGGTTACTGTTCCAGCAAAAGCTATCCACCAAAACTTTGAATACTACTATACTGGTACCTGTTGTTACTGGTGCAAATGTAAAAATGATATATTAGACTGTCTTTGTCTGGTACTTTGTCTGACCAAATAGAGAGAGAATGAAGAGGCTATTCCTACTTGAGGTAATACAATTGTTTGTGTGAAAAGTATTAGCCTTTACTGATTTAGCAATCGAAATTTACGAAAATGTAGAAATGGAAATGTAATGTAAATTTGAAATTGAAATGGCACATTTAAAAATTACAAATTAAAAAAATAGGTAATGGTAGCAAAAAATTAATCTTTAAACAATTTCAAAAAATAACAAATGTAAAAGGTAATATTAGTTAATAACCAAAAGCTCACATTTAGCGAGTAAATATGGTATATGATAAAAACAGTAGAATGCTAAGGACTGTATAGCTCAGTAGTTAAAAGTGAAACTGACTTTTGCAATCTCCGTAAGTTCCAATCCAGCACACGGTGTGCTTTTCATTTCATGATATTAATAACTATAACTGGATAAACCAAAGTACAGTAGACGCTCCTATAACTTGTACCTCTTACAATGTAAATTCCAGATAACACAAAAAATCTATGTGAAGTTTTTGCTTCATACTCCGAAAAAATTCCATATAACGTAAAATGTCAAGTCGGGTGAATTTTTAAATTTTATTTGATTGTTGGTTTATCTCGCCGCACTTGTGAAAAAAACGAGATGTGCGTATAGCGTTATATCTATTAATCTATAAATCTTGTGACATTCTAGTTTTTAGAATAGATCATAAAATACGTCAACAAAACAGAGAGTAAGATAGATGCGCAATTGTCCATAGAAATTTGGAGGCAGCCGATTGGTGCAGGCGCTTCAGGCGTAACAGCGTCTGCCTACCAATGTGAATGTCTAGAATTGGAGTATTGTTGAACATTACTTTTTATCCTTACCTTGACCACTGGATAGAGATAGACGACAACCAGGTAGAACAGCTTTTTATAGTAAAAAGATTTTGTTGTTTTGCCATATTGTACACACACAAAATATTTGTTATTAGTTTTACTTTACAGAATAAACTTGTTTGTTTTGAAAAAAATATGAAAATCGTTGTAATTGAATGTCGAAAATGTGCAGTAACCATCAAATTGTTGTAAAATTACCACAATTGCGGTCTATATAACCAGTGAGACTGATCATAAAATGGAGAAAAGTTGTCGAGCAACCCAATAATACTGCAGTTACGGTGCAGCTCTCAAATTAATAGAGTTAAGTTTTTCCTCTTTGCATGGCCAAAGGAAAAGGTCTTGGAAAGGTTTAGGAAATTTACATGTATTTTACTGTTCTTACAATGTAAATTCCCTATAACATAAACATGCCTGGACGGAATTCCTGTAGGAGGGCCTACTGTACATGCACGCTCGTGTTAGTACATGCACATACATGCATGCATACGCGTGTACGCATGTATGGGCGTATGCGTACACGCATATGCACACATGCGTATGCACATACGTACAAACCTTGATATTTATATAATTATATTTATATATATACGTATACATATATTAATGTATCTGTATAATAATGTATATTACACATAATATTTATAGTTCTAACTATATATACACGTATACAAGCTTTAAGTATGATTATACAGTCAGCAGAGAGATTGAAAAATAGTGAATTCTTATAAAGCCTCACAAAGAAAGGATTGGTCTGTGTGACCTAACCTAGCTACTTTTAACACTTTTGCGTTCAACTCAACTCAAACTGCGCATGAAAAGAGGTCAGAGAGTAAACTGTGCTCGACACATTTCCATAGAGAAATTATAAGTCGTATGAAGCGATGCAATAATGCTTGGGTATTACAAGCTATAATAAAGGAATATTGAAGCAATAGACAGTAATAAACTAATAAGGAATAACAAAGCAATATTGAGACTATAATATTAGAGTGATTAAGAATATAAAAGCAAGCTTATTCATAGTAGATTCATTTATATCAGATTAATACTTTGAAGCATGGGCACAAGGTATTGCGAGGAAATGTTTTCCCTCCTGAACTTAAGCTGAAGTAAATTCGCTTTGTTTTACTAAATATTATGAAATGTTAGTCAGTTTGCTTGGATTATCTTTTTGGTACAATTTAAAAAATTAAAGTTGGTTGAACAACTAGTTCTTGAGATACTGCCAACATACCGAAGATACTTCTAACCGACTGATAAATGAAAAATATTTGCTGTCAGAACATAATTTTTTAATGAAAAACTAATTGAAAATCTTATTAATGAAGATCAAAAATGGACAAAATTAGAAAACTTCTTCTCAACAACAAGTGCGTTATACTAAAATTATTTGTTTTTTGATTACTAAAAAGTATACACACTCCATCAAGCTGAGCGAACATCAACCATTATGTCTCTTCAGTTACCTCTAAAGTATCACTCCTTTGAAAACATGTGACAAATAAGTAATGACCATACTTTATTTTTGTTTTTTTTTCATTGAGTTTTACAGCCATAGAATTTCAATATAATATTTAGTTCAACAGAATTGTGGTATCCTAGGTACTTTTATGTTTGATAAAAAGCTGAAAATAAGATTTAGAATCAGGAGATTTACTATAGATTATACTAGGATCCATGTAAAATAAAACATTTCAAATACCTATTTTTACTAATTTTGAGATTGGTAGGGGTCTTAGTGTATGTTTAAAGTTAAATATAATTTACCAGAAATTACGCGAACAACAGCCTTTTTCCCTAGTTCTTGATTAATACTTTGCTACGCCTACCATAAAATGATAGCCTTTCATTGTTATCACATTGTTTGACCTGGCCAATAAGATGGGACAGCAGGCAAAGCTGTGAAGTGTAGTTTTCATACTCAAAATCTAAATCTAAAACCAAATTTGGGCCATTTCACAATAGCGACTATTAATATCATGAATGCTTGTGAATGACAACTGACTGATCATAACGGTGACAATACTTGGCAAATATATTTATTTGAATATAAAATGAAACCAACGAATCAGTAAAATAACCACAATTTCTCATAATATTTGTAAATTTACAAGGGGCTTTATTCAGCATATTTCTTTGTTCTGGTGCCATGTTTGGGTTCATCCCAACAGAGCTCGACCAACAAACCCCACCCACGTGATGGCCGTAACCAATCCCGTGTGGGATAGGGGAGTTTATACCATTGATCTTATCTATTTAGTACAAATATATGATTTATACTTGAGAAAAAAGTTTCTGGTTCTATGTGAAACAGCGAAGGTTCATGGCAGATTCTTTGTAATATTTTTATAAATAATATAATAAAAAGACTATGGTTTACTTTATCAAATTTAAATAACTTTTAATCTAAAGTAGTTTTAAAATTTTAGTCAAATTCTTAGAACAGTTTTAAGTAAAACTATATAGCATTTATGATTATTTAATTTTTTAACTCACCGGTAGAGTTTGTCGTCATATCATCATCGGCTAAAAATAGAAAGAAACAAGTTAGCAAACTAACAAATACAATTTTATGCAAACATGTTAGCTGAACATTTGAAAAGATTTTTTCGATAACCTATAATCAAGATAAATTTGATAGCAATATGTAAAATCCTTACGTACTTAAAGCTGAGCTAAGTCAAAAAGCTAAACATCAAAATGCAATCAATTCCATGTATAAAACCTTTGTCAAGATGTAGAGTTATGTAAAAACTCTTTTTCTATAACATATGTAAGCTTTACCAGAGTGTTGAACAAAGATTATTTGGCAAAAGATAAATAAATCCTATACAGTTCTGGCAGTATCAGATAATGTTATATTGTTTGAGCATTATAAACAATATTAAAGAATTATTAAAACAACAACAAATATTAAAATGATAAGGAATATTAAAAGTGCGAAAAGAAGCAGAAAGATTGTAAACAAAAAACAGCTTTCTCTGAGTTAGGTTAAAATTAAACTTCCTAATAGCATTAGTTTGTCCCATATGTTAGTCTGGACCTTACCGGCAGTATTCATATTGGTTGTGCTGTCAGCTACAATGTATTACAACAAGTTCAGAATAGAGCATTGGTAATAATATGTGTTAACAGAAAGAGAGAAACTCATCGCTATTAAATGTTCTGAACTTTAAAAAAATTATGTTGTCACACAGAATACTTAAATGCTATCCAAAAATTATTGCAGCTCCCTTTAAATCGAATCTTTTTATCTATTCTGTGTCGGAACATGTTAGCACCTTGTATTTATTAATTAAAACACTTTTGTTTAAATATGTTCGCTATTTGCAATCATTAACAAAAGCTTGTGACAGATAAAATGGGAATGCTATTTGAGAGCATTTCAATACAAGCTACAGTGATGGAATACTAAGTTGAATGTTTATAGAAGAGCAGTGCTATGTTTTTGATTTGCTTCCTTTCAGACGCACAGGAAATTTAAAAATGGTCATGTAAATTCATTATGCTAGAACATGTTTGAACCTATTTCTTAGACAACAAACTTTACGTTCATAATATTTAAAAGACAAAGGGGCTAACGCTATAACAGATATTGAACTTTTACAGTTTACAGTAGATTTCAGCAACAAGACAATATACAAACATTTTTATTGTTTTTGACAGTATGCTTAGAAACTAAAGCATTGCAAATACTAAATATAAAATAGAGTTGCATATTTACTTTGTTTGGAAGTCGTATAGGGTACAATTTTTGGGTTTAGCAAATCTAAGCAATGAGTTTTCTAAAATGAATTGAAAATGGAAACTTATTTACATGCAGCATATTTTGAACAAAATAAGAAAGGAGTAAAAAATAAAATGGTGGGTTATGAGTGGCTATAGGGGTAGCGTGTACTAGTGTTAGGCCGGTATATAATTTTGTGCCGGATAGGATATTCTTGCACTTTTTTATCGGTTTTCCCGGTATCGGTATCCTCGGTATTTACCATCTTCGGTATCCTTTGCCAACTAAGAAAGTTTGGTATTGTCGGTATTGTAGTTCGGTATGTGGTTATCAGTGTATGTTTAACTTCAGCTTACCTACTGCCCATTTTTATATAACGCAGGGGGGGGATAAATCAAATATAAAACGTATAAATTTATCAAACGTATCAAATATCAAACGGAGGGTTTTATCAAATATAAAACGTAATATACGTTTTATATTCGATAAAATATAAAACATATATTACGTTTTACATTTGATCAATGTAAAACGTAATATAATAGATACCTATAGGTAAGCGCGGTAATGTTCGTTGAAAAAAGAATTATAATATAATTCGCATGTGTTGTGTTTTCAGAATGTCTGAGAAAAAAGTTGTGATTGCCAATGCGCGCTGAGCAACTCTCGTTGATTAGCGCGCTCCTCAAAGATGCGTTTTTTGCTATTAACCATAACATCAATTGACATCTTTCTTTTTCATTTTTCTCATTCCGTTACATAGCGATTGTGGGCGAGACGTCAAATGAGCTCTTTCATAAGCAGCTCATTATGCAGGAGATTCTTCCGCGCACCCGTCGCTGGTAATGCTGTAGCCTGTCAAATACAAAAATCTTTCCGGATAACCATTTACCAATAGGCTTTCACGGATAAATACCGATCATATCAAACCGGCCGCAGATAACTAGCTGTCACCGAAAATGATTGGTTTTCTGGATACCGATGATCATTCGGTGTCGGTAAAAACGGATAACTCCTTACCGGCTCAACCCTAGCGTTTACATTGAAAATAATAATGTGAAAATAACCACTATTAGAGTAGAATCTGAATTATAAATTTCCATATCGAATAAAACATAATTTCCAACTACGTTTGCTCATTTTGTTTCTTTAACCATGGATTAAATAATTTTTGCAAATCAAAAATCACAAATATGATTTTGAAAATAGCAGAATTTCATTCTAATATTAAACAATCATGTAATCGCCTGCAAGACGCTTCAAAGCGCAGTCATTTATTTCCCAGATTAAACTGTGGGCAAAGGATTTGGCTACAGAATGTCAGTGATTAACAAAAAGACTAAAGTTTTTTGGTTGCATGGAATATGCAAGCAATCTGAGGTAAATTTACCATTTTCATCAGTTCCAGTTTAGTACTGAGAAATTAGTTGAATTTGGGGTATTTAAATTTAGGGTGCATATTAGCATAGCAAATATATAGCGATTTCTCTGACTTTTAGAAATAATGCAACTGTCTACTGTATAGAGCAAGCCCCCCAATCTTAGACCGTATTATCAAATTTAATCAACTGTGGAGGTACTTAGAATGGCACAATTGTTTATACAAAATGTACCTTATCAAAGCTCTATACTAGTAGAACTCAACGAAAACACCAGAAACAGAATATAGTAAATAGTTTTTGCCACACTCTTTCCACTATGTAATGTTTTAGACTTAACTGATGAAACAAAATGGTTAATGTGAACTGAGCCTGATACAATGTGTATACTTTTTAAAAATATAAAAACAAATAGTCTCAGTGGAAAAATCTTGTTGTGTAGAAAAGGAAGCTTTCTAGTTTTGTCTATTTTTATCTTCATTATTAAGAATTTTAATTAGTATGTCACTAAAAACTATGTTCTGTCGGTCGCCATTTTTGATTTCTCAGTCAGTTAGGCACTTTCGTATTTTAGCAATATTTCAAAAGTTAATAATTACCTCAACTTGAAACTTGGAAATTACATTTTAAACATATGGTAAAAAAATGACCCCAATCTTGCAAATCTACGTTTATTGAAAAAACAAAAAAAAAACAAAGCAAAACTATAAAATTTAGAGAAAAAAACAACAGAGTTGACTTGGGCGTAGGATCAGGTAAAAAACAAGTTTCTCAAATTAGTTTTTGCCCAGGCTTCAAAGTGTTAAATAATTTAAAAGTTTTAATTTAACTCTTAGAACAGTCTTAAATAGAATGCTAATATTTATGATTGTATACAAATAACTCACCAATAGTATTAATCTTGGTAGCTTCTGCCTCGCTTTCAGAGATGACTGGAAAAGAAATAAATTAGTTAAGCCAGTTTTACCAATTGTCAAGTGAATATTTTTTAAGCCAAACTTAATCATGACAAATTTTATAGAAATATGTAAAACTCTTAAATGCTTACTGCTGAACCAACAAAAAAGTTAAACCTCAAAATTCAATCAATTCCACATATAGAAGTTTTCTGAACATGTAGAGTTATTTAGATGCTCTATTTCTATTACATATGATTGTGTGATGTAAGCACCTATGAAGTATTGAATATAGATTTTAAGGCAACTGATAGATTTAACCTATCTTATCATGTGACCGTAACTTGTGATTTGTTTGTTATCTTAAGCTGCCATATAAACTGCTGTCAATGATGCCGGTGATTCAAAATGCCTCGACTTATACATAAGTTACAATTTTATATTTTTAATGTACATCAAAGTTTATATTTTGACACAACACCACACACTGCTGTCATAAAAATTAATACTACAAGTGACATATCTCACAAGAAAGTAGGCATACTGGTCTGATCGCACAAACTAACTTTTCACTTTGTGAATAAAAAATCTTAAACAACCTGAACAGCACGAGTGTACAACAAAAGGGTCAACAGTATGCTCACACAGCTAGCCTAACTTACGTACAGAACAATTTTCTTAGCCAGTTTAAGCATCATTCCAAAAAGATAAAGTTTGCCAAACTGCAATATATCACTATGAAAGGAACCAACCCGCTCACAGTAAAGAGTGTCTCTCAAAACTAGCAGAGACATAGTAGTGAGTCATTGAGTGAATAGACAACTTGCACACAAGTGGAAGGGTAGCATGTCAAAACAACGGAATTATTTTAACTCGTACCCTGGCACCTTTGTAAATTGTGAGAGAGTGTCAGATGTGCCAATAAAGCTCTGTGAATTTAATCTGTATAATTATTCTGAAGCTTAGTAAGGCTGTCAATCGGTGCAAGTGTTAAAATATCGACCAAGCTTATTGAGTGACAGGAGTTGAAGTCTCGTTGAAAGCTGTCTTTTATCCCAATCTCTAATGCTGGCTTTGGACAAACAAACGGGTGGACAAACAAACGGGTGGACCGACACTAATCTTATTATGGCAAAGATATATTTCTCTTTCTTTTTTGAAGCATAGACGTTACCATACAGAAAAAAGAAGAAAAATTGATGCAGATTGACATTGAGGGTGTACGCCCTTCTTAACTTCTGTACAAATACCCTAATCATGAACCCTAAACTAAGTGAAAGTGATAAAAAAAACAAAAGTTGTCAACATAATCTGACAATACCAGTTGCTGTACAGTCATTAAAGTAAAAGGTTAGGTTTAATTTATTTTAAAAGATAAAGAGGTGAGCTTGGAACAATCTTGAAACCTATCAGACTATTTACATGTATTTTATGGTTCATATAATGTAAAATCTGTGTAAACACTGTGACTTTAATCTGTACAACTATTAGGGAGCCCTGCTGGTTAATCTATTGGTGCAAATGTTAGACTGTAGGTCTAACAATCTGAATATTGGGAGTTTGAGTACAGGTAAAAGCATTATTTTATTCCAACCTCTAACCTTGGCTTAGGACATGGCTCTGATACAAGTAAATATGTTTGATTGGAGTTAAATATAGCAGCATGTAAACTACATACAGGTAAAATTAGGACAAATGACTACACTCACCAGATATTAAAACCAGACTGCAAAGATATGTGAGTCTTTGACTGCATTTAAAAGTAATACATTAAAAGGTATTACAAATATGCAGTGTGAAACAACCATCTACATTTGTAGCTTTGAAAAAGCTACTATTGTAGGTGACTGCTTTAAAGAGGCCTTACTACTAGCCTCGATCCATTGGTCTCTCATCAGAATTGGAATTCATGAATAAAATAGTTTCATTTGCTAAACATCAAAAAATATGAACTCCAACACAACACAAAGAAGTATTTAGCTAAACAATAAAAAGGGAATGTAGTTGTTGTTGTTAGAAATTATTACAATAAATATTATTCAGCAAAATTACTTTGTAGATGTACATTAAATAAAGAAAACATTTACAGGATTTATCATGGTTCCTAAAATTGTAGCTTCAAATACACAATTATAAACACAAATAAGCCATGCCAATACTATGTATTTTAATAATAAACTAGATTAATAGTGTAGAAAATTAATATATTACTGGAGGCTTGTAAACGATGTATAACCATGGTGTACGTGTAATAGAATTTTAGCCTAAGCGTTCAGACAATTTCCTTTTATAATAAAGACAATTTAATTCTTTGAGGCAATTTACTAATTTAATAATTTCTATATTAAATGTAAGATTCTTTTTACCTTAAAATCTGAGTGAAACAAAAAGCTCCAAAAATAAGACGAACGCAAAAAGAACACTGTGCAAACGAAAAAAAGTATTTCTATGTATTATATTACAAAGCTATATAGTCTACAATGCTTTGAATTTTCAAATTCATTATTTATTAGTAAAAACGACTTATAGACATTTGAGGGTTGCCTGATTTTTTAGATAGATAATATATTACTAAGGATTGTCTAAAAAGATTGAGACATGTGCTTAAAGAAGAACTTACACCCAATTTTAAACGATTTGATCAGAAAGTATTGATATTTGTCTATCGTTTGCGATTGGTTTTGATGTTTGAGGAGATCTGACTGCCAGGATGTTTCAAGATTAAAATCAACATAACTTGACCGCTTTTAAAATGCCCAGAACAAAGGCATGTGCAATATGTTGTCACTAATTGTTAACATTGCAGTAGTTGATACTGGCTATTGTGACTATAAACGCCATAATCAAATTTTTGTCTGCTCTCATAGTTTCAACTGCAATCAAGTTTTGTCAATTTTAATATTGAAATGTCCGACAGTCAGATCGCAAATGATAGAAAAATACCGATACTTTTTAATGAATATACTAAAATTTTGTGTAAGACCATTTATAGGTGCATTTTGCTATGTATAGTTTTCAACTGTCACACTAAAATGATTCCACATCTGTTTTTAACAATTTTTTGCCCATTTTGAATCTTCTTTTAATACTCTCCAGTGCAAGTGCACTTACCTACGGCCTATTTCTTTCCAATGTCATTAAGCAAAATTGGAATTAATATCTGAATGCAAACAGTACAGGCTTCAATCTGTTCTTGTTGTTGTCTTAAATTTTACTCTCAATGTATTTTTATTCTTTATAAAATAATTAGTAGCTGTATTATTCCAAAAAAGTTTTTGGTTTCACCTATCTATTAACACTTTGCAGCGTTGGCCTGAGAAAATTTGGAGAAGTGTCTGCCCACCTGACCCCACGCTTGAGTAAACTTGGCCTTCTAGTTTTGCTTTAGTTTCCCTACTTTCAATTTAAGCCCAAAATTACTGAATTTGGTCACTTTGACTATGATGTGTTTTTAGTATAATTTCCAAGTTTCTAGTCAGTTAGACATATAATTTTTGAGATACTGCTCGAATGCTCAGAGCACTTAGAAACGGATTGAGAGATGAAAATGGCTGCTGCCATTGTAATATTTTCTAGTGACACACTGATTGAAGTTGTTGATAATTAAAGCTTAGAAAATAGACAAAGATAGAAAGCTTCTCATTAGCAACAAGACCTTTGGATTACAACCAGTTGTTTTTCTATTCATAGCAAATAAACACACTCTATCAGACTCGGTGTACGACACCGATGTATGTATGTTTTCTCGTATGTTGAGGCAATCGTATGTTGAGGCACTCGTATGTTGAGGCACTCACATGTTGAGGCACTCATATGTTGAGGCACTCGTATGTTGAGGCACTCACGTGTTGAGGCACTCGTATGTTGAGGCAATCGTATGTTGAGGCACTCGTATGTTGAGGCACTCGTATGTTGAGGCACTCGTATGTTGAGGCAATCGTATGTTGGGGCTCGTATGTTGAGACACCCATATGTTGAGGCACTCGTATGTTGAGGCACTTGTATGTTGAGGCACTCGTATGTTGAAGCACTTGTGTGTGGAAGTATGACTGCATTTGTTTTTACTCATAACGAATATACACACTCTATCAGACTTGGTGCACTGCAATCAATATGTTTCTTCAGTTATCGCTATAACATCGCTTTTTGAGAGAGCGGAAAAAGAACTTTTCCTTTTACTTGATTTTTTGTTGTTTTCATTGAGTTCTACACAGAGAGAAAAAAATGATTGTAATTTGATTTAGCCAGGCTTAAGATTTAATATTATGTTGATAATGATCTAAAAATCACTGTTACCCATAACACATACCCATACTGATTGAATAATGATTTGATAATGATAATTAATGGCAAATTAATCAAGAGCTGGAGTAAATAGTGAGTCTATCCTACATTCGACTGACAACTCAAACTTCAATCACAACTGATCATTCTTAAATCAGTGAAGCAAAATGAAAAAATCAATCATATGACACTGATGATTGATTTATTAATGATCACTAATTAATTGTTGACAGCCGGGACTATCAAAATTCAATCACATACTTCCTCATGAATCTGTTTTAAATCATTGTTGAAATAAATCAAATTTGAGACAGTTGCCATTTAATATTGATTCCACAATCCACAGCAGTTTAGACCAAGAGTTGTTCCCACTTTAATCTGGTTACACATATCCCTACCACTACTTCTATTACTACTAGTACTACTACAAGTACTACAATGGTGCTGCCACTACTAGTACACAATGAAATTCTATACCCCAATTATAAATGAATCAATCTTTCTCTGGTCCACCTCTTGTCGGTACTAATTTTGTTATGTGTCAGAGTTAGCCGGGGTCTTTGGGTGAGTGAGCCAGATCCTGGCCATGTCACAGAGATCCCCCCACCCCAGCTATGCTTCTGAATCTTTTGATTTGAATGCCAAATAGTCTGGTAGCCAAGTCCCAGCCAAGCTACAGAAAGCTACAGCCTTTGCATGTTACATGCATAGCTCAAACATAAATTTATTTCTATGAACAAAATATTTTGTACATAGCATTAATTTATCTATATACTACTACAAAAAAATACAACCATGTTCAATTGTCTCTGTATGAAATGCTTAGAAGCATTCAATTTGCTTGAGTCCAACGCTAAAAGTTGCCATGTGAGCTAAAATAACAATTGTTTTTCTCTGTATATTCCAAGAATAATGAAAGTTCAAAAAGTTTACATCATTTCTATCATCTGAATTATTTTTTATTCTGATCTGACAAAAAATCACTAACGATCGCAGGATCAAATAACTTTTATTTTACCATTTTAAAATTTGAGCCTATGTTGACTAGGTTTTTCAATTTTTATTCTTTTCCAAGAAGGCACAATTTTTTTAGCTTTTAGCGCAAAGCAACATCTCTCAGATAATCGTTTCATATTGTGATTCATCGAGTAATATCTTGTTGATGATATTTAAAACTTACTAGCATTCACATCCTTTGTTTACCGCTACTAGACGACAGCTTTATAAACGTCTATCGAAAGCGACATAAAGTTCGTTTTTCCACGCAACCGATAAACGACATTATAACGATAAACAATAAACGACACCCTTTCCCCAGCCCAAGGGTTGAAGTCAAGCAAAAATGACGTGAATTCCAGGATTTGTGCTTCAAAAAAAAGGTACTCTCATGGCAGAAACCGCAGTATAGAAGGATACGGCCCTGCATGGCAGTTTAGTGAACTGAGCTAAGAAATGTAATGCATTGTATTTTGAACCGCATCAAGCTGGGGTTAGTTCATGAAATTATCTGTTCCCTTATTGGAACTAGACAGAAGCGTTGGATTTGAACTTGGTAGTGGAAACTAACAGTCAATAAATAAAAAGTACTGGACATTCTTCCTTGCTGAGATCCGGGCACTGCCCCCTTGATTGATTCATGTGAACAATTTATACATTTGGAGTATTATAAATATATTCATTCGTCAGTTTGTTTAAACCTAGCTAGACATTCTCTTAAGAAAGGTTTTTAACATGGCATTGTTGAGTTCACTGAACTAAGGTTTCTTTGCACAACTTTGCGGAAATGGTGTGTAGCCAAACACCGTTTTTGGCCCAAGACTGCTTTTGTCTGATCGCTGGGATAATGAAATGCTGGAATAAGACTACACAACAGAGTAAATTATTGAGAATTGGGTAATTGCATTAACCTGTTGCCTAAAAATTGTAAAATGGTAAAATATGAAATTTCCTCGAGCAACTTATCTCATCATAATATGTTTAGCTTGGATGTCAACAGTCTAGTAATATAAGGGCCAAGACTGAGATCTCATTAATAAATCCAGACCACCATATCATCGACTTAGCTGCACAGACTGCAGCAAGTCATATCTCACGTTCTGCCAGCAACACAAAATTGAGCTGTCATTCACAAAGCTGTTTATTAACGAGCTTATGCAGAAGCAATGAAAGCTCTTTAGGCATGCTCTCTATCTAATGAATTCAATGAAATAGCTGGCCAAGGACTGACATGATCAACTTGCAATAGTTGTTTTAAATTTTCTATTAAACCTTGGACTGTTGTAGTGAGGAAATAGCTATGATCAGAATGTTGTCGAGTTTCAAATCTGGAGTAATTGAAAAATTGCCTTATTGCATATTATTGGTCTACTCTGGAATGTCAACAGTATAGTTATTATATACTTTTTTGATATTGAAAAAATTCATTTTGAAGCAATTGAAATTTCACAAGCATGACTAAGTTGTGTACATATTAATAATTAGAGCTTTGTATATATTCTTCTTGATAAACATAGAATTGTGTTGTGAAGCTCTTGACTAAATAGTTGTACATGTAAAACCAAGTAAAATTATAGTATCACACCTTTTCACACTTGCAGAAAATTGGAATGAGCTACAATAAAGGAATGTTGAAAACGGGGCAATCAGCCAAACATTGCTTTTGTAGACAGTTTTAGATATAATTGATATCAATGGTAAAAACCCTCTATCTAATATTATTGGTTTTATTGTTTTATTTATTATTTTGTTTTATTGTAGCCTAAGGTCAGCCTGTCTCAGGTTAGTTGCAGTTGATATATTTTTATATACATGCTAGATGGTAAACTCATTGGCTGTTATGCTACAGCCTTCCTAATTCAGCGAGCCCAATAATATCTACTAGCCAATGCCCTAAAACCTCTGATGGATTGTGCATAAAATGCTATCTTCCACAATCTTCTACTACAATTATCTAATACTATTTGATTGCTTATTTATAGCCTGGTTATACCTTGTCTTATTATTAACAGATGCTATGAGTTACATAACTTAATTCAATGATGGGATTTATGTTGTATATGAAACAATGACGCTGTGAGTTATTGGGAGTGCTTGCTTTCAGTATGGGCCAGCGCAACAACTAGAGCGACCTGGTAATATTACAACCACAGCTGAGAAGAACATTTTTATAGACAAGCATTTAGTTATTATTGTTGGTCACTTTGTTCTTTTAGCTATCAGGATGCTTTGCTGAGCACTATACACTATGATACCAAGCAGTCTTAATACTAATATTCTGTAGTGGGCTTTTGCAGTAGAAACAGGTAGTTGAAACCACCCCTTGACCGACAGCGAAACTCATGATGCCTTGAAATGAGTATGATTTAAATGTAAATTTCTATATGGCTTGGCACTTCAATTATGGTGGCCTTTTGAAGAAAGTGGTTTTTGGTAGAGCTTATTGTATGTCAGGTTTTGAGGCAACTGAAGCCATTCTCCCATTATCAATGAAAACAAAAATAAAGTTTCAGCTAATCATACAAAATTATTGTGCAATGCAGTCACAGTTGTTTAACCAATGCTTCATGGATATAATTAATGGCCAATTGATGTTTGTCACTAGTATGACTGTATTTCACCAGATATACAATAGCTAAGAAAACTTACCATCTTGTTAAAATTCAAGGATAAACATGACTCTGAATTCCTCTAATTGTAGCATGTAGCTAATGTATCCAAACTGCTGCAATCTAAGCTTGAGGCTGTACTATTGACAAAATTTCATCACCTTACTATTTGAATGATGGTGAAACAACTCATTCGATGGCCATTGTCTGACTTAAATCTCCTAATTCCACTTTCCTAATTCAACAAACAAAATGTAGTTTGTGGAGTCGAATATAAGTGAATAGTATAGTATTAGTTGAGCCATCTGTAAGCTTTCTACTAGAGCTAAAAGGACGAAATACAAGATTAAATTACTACATTACACTTATTTAGGATTTTTTGCCTTGCCTGATATCGATAAAATGCACTTATTATCAGTGAAACATTTAGTTGGGAGCAATGATCTGGTAATTGTTTTCACTTAATCTGATACATAGAAACCTTTAGTGTATTTTATTTTACTGAGTGAAGATTGATTTCTCCTATTAAGTTGCATCGTCATTTGTAGTGCACAGAAGATCTGTAACCTGTATGTTTATTTGACTTTTGTAAGTGTTGCTTAAAACATGGAGTTAAGATGGTTATATGTGAGCCAAGGGGGTGGCCATGGTTTTCCATGAGCAGACATTTATACACAGTATCACATAGATATCGATTTTGCTGTTTATTGGTGCAATACAGTATATACACAAAATTTGATTTACGTGGTAATAAGGAAAAAACATGATAGTAATGCATTCCTAACACCGCACATCTTCGCCACTGTTGCACCATCTATCTGATACTCAACCCAACTGAAATGATTAATGTATCCATAATACAATATTCAGTATAAGATAAGCTATTTGTTTTCAAGTCAAATCAAGTAGCTGCACTACACATATTGTGTGGTGGGGTAGAGGCACGGTTCTTTCCCTCTCCAAGAGAACCTATCCAGACTAACTCATATTAATTATGTCTTTTTTTACTTATGTTGCCATCTTGGGGTTTTTTAAATTATCTGTATTCCTAGCTTAAAAATACAAACTAAAATCATTGCATTCCACGGTTATTTTTGCTCAATACGTGTACAACAAATTGGCCATGTCTTGCTTTAAAGCTATAAATGCCTAATATCTATGATGATGAAAAGCGGCTCAGGCGCTGGGCAGCCTATTCATCGCATTGACCAATGAAAACAAGGGAGGCATTTTCAAATCATCCTTGTAGAATTAAAGCTGGCAATGGTCATTTTGCACTTGATACTGTTAAAGCGATCACCTAGTAGGATACACAACACAATTGACAACTATTCAGATAATTAAAAATATATCGTAGTGACGACATAGATAATATTGAAGCAAGTAACCACGAAGAGCTTGAGTCATCTGTGCCATCACACTTTCTGCAGTCATTTGGATAATCAATTGTGAAAGCCTGCCATGGTGAGTTTGTATAACATACAACATGGCACTATTTAGCCAAAAATTTATAATAAATGTCATACTAATGTTTCTGTCACTAAGCAATGTAAAATTCTTGAGAACTACATCATTGGATATCACAAAAAATCATAGAACACACGCATACCCCTTGGAGCAAGAGTAATGGTGGCTGCATTGGGATTTTTAAGACTATATTCACAATCTCAAATCTTTTATAGTTTAATATATATTGTCTGTTGTTTAAAACATATAATATTTAACCTCACAGAAACAACAGAACAACTATGAAAAAACTGCTCACATATTCAACCAGAATATATCCTTTAAATTTTTCTATCAATTTTAGACCAAGACGTCGATGAAGATATTTTTTAGAACTGATGGAACACCAGCTGGCCAACCTTCAGCCTAACATGCTCTCAAGAACTCAAACTCTCCTTATTAGGAAACAGAAGGAGTTAAAACGAGTAAGTTGAAAAACATTAATTCAAATTGTAAGAGTATGTTGAGTAAATCAATATTCCCCATTGAGCTAGATAACTCCGAATCATTAACGCAAAGCTAGATAACTCCTAATCATCTACCCTACCTACCCACATAAATATATTACTAGTTGTAGCCCGAGCTATTAGTTATGAATTGTATTATTATCATCACCCAGACCTTAACACAGAGTTAGATAGCTCATAATCATTAACGCAGAGCTAGATAACTCCTAATCATTTACCCTACCTACCCACATAACTATATTACGAGTTGTAACCAGAGCTCTTAGTTATGAATTGTATTATAATTATCACTCAATCCTTAACACAGAGTTAGGTAACTCCTAATCATTAATCCTACCTACCCACATCACTATATTGCTAGTTTTAGCACATTTACATGACTATTAGTTATGAACTGTGCTATTACCTTTATGATTTTTACCTTTGTACCAATTTTTACCAATTTACCTTTGTGATGTTATAGGTGACAAGCTTGATGATGAAAAGCAATGTGTTTTGAGGGGCAAGTCGACAGCCACCAGCCTGTTTATGGAGAGACTTTCGCAAAGTACCTTGGATGAAACCAGCAGAGGAGCCATTGTATTGACAAATGAACAGGAATGCATCTACCTGGTTTTGTCAACAGGAGCAGTGTTCCTGATGGCAACTGAGGTAGATGCATGTCTGGCCTATGTTAAGTGTTTGTTTGTGGTTAACCAGAGGTACCACATCAAAGCCCATTCATCAGTTGGGGTTCTGGTGGAATGTCTGTTACGGCTGCTCTCATCATTGATGACAACAACCTCTGCATTGCAGATGAGACTTCTTCAAATGATGGGGATAGTCAAGTAACAGCTTCTCTAGAACGCTAACTGATGGTATCTCAACTGGTGTCGCTAGTACTCAATTAAAATATTTTCTCTTTTATAATTATTTGTAAACATTTACATGTAAATAATTCATTGCAAAACAGTTCATTTTTAACCTTTTTATTCGTATTATAGCTTTAAAGTTATCATAATATATTTTGCTTATACATATATTTAACCTCAGTATTTCATGAAAATAAAAATAAGAAGTTCATAGTAATCAGTTCACTCAAGTGTGTAATTGTCTTCTCCTGGTATAAAATTACAATTTTATTCTGATTTAAAAATGATGGTACCATGAGTGAACAGGGAGCATCCATAGCAGCACAGCACTGAATCACAGAATGATTTAGTTTTGGTTATTTCTACAAAAAGCATCCCTGTACAACAACTCGACTATCAATCATAATATGATTGAACAAGCCTTAGTAGGCCCCTATACCTGTACCACAGCTCAACAATCAATCATAATATGATTTATCAAGCACTAGCAAAACTGTACAAAAGCTCAACTTTCAATCATTATATGATTTATCAAGCACTAGCAAACCTGTACAAAAGCTCAACTTTCAATCATAATATGATTTATCAAACACTAGCATACCTGTACAAAAGCTCAACTTTCAATCATTATATGATTTATCAAGCACTAGCATACCTGTACAAAAGCTCAACTTTCAATCATTATATGATTGAACAAGCAATAGTATACCCGTACAAAAGCTCAACCATCAATCATTATATGATTGAAAAGGCACTAGCAAAGCTGTACAAAAGCTCAGCTATCAATCATAATATGATTTAATAGCCACAGTATGCGTTGGCATAGGTAAATCATTATTAAATGCAAATTAAATCAATTTTGAGTACAGTTTTGTCACCCTGAATTTAGATTTATTAATGATTTAAAATTCAATCAAAATTTCTCTCTGTGTACAAGCTTAAAGCTTCAATATGATATTCAGTTAAAAAAGGATTGTGCTATTCTAATTACCTTCACATTTGATGGAAAGTTTTAATACTGTCTAGGATCAGGAGACTTATATGTAAATGCAAGACTAGACTTTAAACTGTTAAAATGGGTCTTGTGAAGGACTTTTCAACAAACATACTTGATAATATTAAAAAATTCTAGCTGATATCAGCAATATTTAGTTTTGGAATAAACTACATTTTCTAACTTATATGCACTCATTTATAATATAAGTCAAAGAAACCATAAATAGAAGTAAAATAATAAATTTTTACTATACTAAGAGCCATATTTGACTGCCTGTTTGCCGAAGCCATGCTAAGAGTGTTAAGAAAAAAATTACACCAGACAAAAATCAACACAGATATTCCGATACTTAGCCACAGGTGTAGTCATCTGCCCCAGTCAACTATCCCATATCCAAGAATAATTTTGCACATAGTTATTGCACATGACGACCTCTCAAGACAATTGAGGCTGCCAGCATACTAGTTAAAATAATTTAAACTGAAATGAAATTTTTTAAACTGATTGCTATGAAGACTTGACATACAAATTTGTTGATATCATAACCTAATAGCAATATACAATATTCAGTTTGTCAGTTCAAAAAACTGCATTGCTTTGGCCATAAAAACAATTTGACCTTTTCTAATCAACTGAAAATCTAAATGAAATCTAAATAGGAAAGCCGACTCTTCTCAAAGCTATCCTTTGTGTGTACAAACTACAAACACCCTCCATGTAGATAAGGAAGTGTCTTGTAAATAGGTCATCTGATAGCATATAGCGCTTGTTGATGGTCATTATCTTTGAGGCCATCAACCAGTGCTATATGATTTTATTAAATACAGAAAGACAATTAATAACCTTTTTTATTAGCAAAGCTTTTACCAACTATTATTCATATAATGAAAATATGCATTTTCATGCCTTTTGAATGCACAGGGGTGATTACGTTGTAAATAAGATGCTTTCAAAAGTGATTATGAAAGACGTAAAAGACAACCTCAGAATGATTAAGGATCATGAATCAATCTCATTTGATATCAGAAAAATCTTTGATGTAAAAGTCTTTTATGTTCATATTCTAGAGCTTTACAGCAAATTAACCTTAAAAAAACAATGCCTGCATAATTTGCCATAACAAACCTTGAAAACACAATATATTGCAATGGTTTTAAAAAGTTTTTATTAGCTAAAACATGCTAAATTAATCAAAAGCATTATTAAAAATTCTCCCCAAGTTTGGCCCATACAAAGCTACAAATAAATCTTTTTTGCTAGGTTAGCTTGAGATAGCTAGATATGATTTACAAAAATATTTGTTGCTCTTAGCCTGCTTGTGAAATCTTGAACAAGTGATTTCATGAAGCATTGTAGCAAAAAACTTTTAACTTTACGACATCATCAACTCATCTAAATTAACTTCAACTATTTTGCTGTAAATGTTTTAAACAGTTGAATGCTAAACAAAGCTCAAAACGGAGAGCTCTACCAATAGACCTAACATCAATAGAACATAACATAAAGCTTGCACAAATTTCTTTACATCTGATGTCAAAACCACTTCCTCTTTGGTATTAATCATGACACTGCTATGTTGAGTCTATCATAAACATAGCTCTAATGTCCTTCCATCAAACAATTTCCCTGTGGTCAAGCAGCTTCATGCCAAAACAACTTCTATGGGATTGATAAAGCTGTCATAGCTAGAGCACTTGCTGTAACCCTTCACTAATAGTCAGCATTACAAATAGTACAACAGAAACAACCAGCTATATGCACAGCATCGTTTCTTCCAGTTTTATATAGATAACAGCCTAAATAACATTTAGTTTGAAAAATGGTACCAGGTGATATAAATTTTATGTATCTCAAGCTAAGTGTGATACTGCTCGTATTTTCCTTGGTCTTTATGATTCTTAAGTTATACTACAAAAACATGCTTTTGAACATCTTAAATCAAATGGCAAAACACTTCATGGTAAAAATAAACCATAGTTGACAAATGTTACTGGCACTCATCGACGTGAATTATATGC
The DNA here is from genome assembly GCF_963576615.1 of Watersipora subatra. NCBI lineage: Eukaryota > Metazoa > Bryozoa > Gymnolaemata > Cheilostomatida > Watersiporidae > Watersipora > Watersipora subatra. The sequence goes on from NC_088709.1 coordinate 65,073,180, forward strand.
ACAACAATCAACTGCATACACTCTCTTTTTGAAGTACAGTACTATTTTCATGTACCAAATTTGCAACCCCTTTTAACAACAACAAACATCTAGCGATTTGATATCGAGGTTTCAGCAATTTAACCCGCACTCACTAGTGAGTACCATAATTTCAAAAGACCTATTGAGGCTTAAACAACAATACTGAATGGCCATTCATTGTCAGTGCTTTGGGTATAGTTTCCGCGACGCAATGAAAGTTTTTAAAAGTGAACTAGCAACTGAGATTTGAGTAATAACAAAACGCACTTACTGAAGAGGGAGTGAGTCAAGTTTTGAGAAGTTTAAAATCTACTGTAGCTTTGCTGTTGCAACACCGCAACAAATAAACAACTCTTTATGCTAATAAAGTTTTTTATTATCCGTTCCGTGAAGCACTCAAAAAAATTTTTCCGCTTGCCCTTACTTCACCTTAAACCACTGAGAGTATTTTATAAGCTAGGTAATATGGCTAACGGAGAGAATGGCTTGTTATTGTTTCTAGAAAGATGATAATGAGATGATTGTATCTGGAGATTATATTGATAAGTAATACAATAAGGTCTTTCATATCTTGATTCCTGAAGTAAACTATTGACAGCAGCTATTTGAACATTCGCTTAAAGATGAACTCACACAAAAAATTAATAGTATTTATCATAGAGTATTAGCCTTTTTCTATCATTTGATTGTTCCAGGTGATCAAACTGCCAGGATGTTTCAGGATAAAAATTGACTGAACTTGATGATGCTTAAAATGCTTAGGTAAAAAGGAAGTGCCATAAATATGTTACTAGCTGCTATCATTGCTATAGTTGATGTCGGCTTTTGTGTTCAAGTTGTAGCCTTATGTCTCTCTATTCTGTACGTCTCTTTGCAACTATAGACTTCATAATCACACCTTAGGTTGATCTGAGCATTTGCACCATGATCTACAGAAGTTTTTTCAATTTTAATCTGGAAACATCGTGACAGTCAGATCCCCTTAAGCATAAACCAAAATTGCAACTGATAGAAACATACCAATAACCTTTGATAAAGTCTATTAAGATTTTGTGGAAGTTCATCTTCCATTTAACATCTCAAGATAACTGATGAGCATGACAAGTTTGATTGACAAAAATTACAGAATATTGCTTGCTGATGCTGGAGTAGGCACAAATTAAGATGGCGAACCTACTAGGATCAACCTCCGTGGCAGCATATACCTCACTTGTTTTTAGTTTACTAATATGCCATCTTTAAACGCTCCTAGTTATGCTTTAAACAGAATACAAAAAAAAAAAATTACAACAAAATGAATCCATTTTCAACAGCAACTTCAACAGACAGCATAATCTTTGCTATAATAAGAGCTGTGTTTGTCTATCTGAAGCCAGGGTTGAAGCCACCTTATGAGCACTAAGAAAAAAGATTCCTCTTCATGAGAATTGAACCTGAATATTTAGTTTTTAGCTAAGTGCACTACATTCAACACCAGTGGAATACCTTACAGCATCATGGAACAACTGTGCACATGCTTATAACACATGATGATCTCTCATGGCATCAGGGACTGCCATCATACTAATGGTTACCATAATAACAGTCGTGTCGGTTCAGCCATCTGTCCGAAGAGAAAGTTAGAGGTTAGGATAAAATATTGCCCTGTGAATGACTCGAACTTGTGACATTCAGCGCTGTACATAAGCTTGTTCTGCCTGTCAAGGTCAATACTTTGTAGTCACGAAACTCATAGCTTGTGACACAATACACACATGTCCCATCCTATAAACTACAGTGAGGTGTATACATACTAACTACCCTGGCAGACTGGTGCTTTGTGAGAGATCGTCATGTTTGATAATTTACTGCAAGACTATTGCATAAACAGGAAGGTGGTTGACAGGTGGTTGACATGTGGTTGACAGGTAGCTGACAGGTGCAAATGGTAGAGTGCTAATAAACAAAGCTAAGGGTTGTGAGTTTGAATCTAGTTGAAAGAGAACTTTTACCGTAACCTTCAGACAGAGTGACGTATGGATATGGCCCTTATTATAGTAAATATATATCATGCCTGCCTTACAGTTTTTCTTTCATGTGCTTATGAGGAACTTAGCCTAAAGTTCTATCTATCAACTCATAGTTTGAACTTTGAACCCCTTCTAATGATATTTGCTGTAAGTGATACGATCAGAGCTGTACAGTTTCAATAGATCATTTTTATGCAGAATATACCACTATTAGGTCTCAAAATCAGTGCTTGTATTAGCAGCAAAAGATAAGTGTAGATATCAAAGATATCAAATGCTGAACAAAGCATCAAAAGATGAATGCCGATGTGAAGCGCAGAACCGCTGTCTTACAGCTATAAGTTAGTTAGAAACCAGTTAGTTGCTGAAGTATAACAGGCAGCGTACAGACTTCAGTTTTAACCTAGTACATTGTTCTCACCTGTTGCACTTCTCACCCAAAAGCACTTGTGAAAAGATGTCACTTACCCTAATATAGTACAAGGTATGTTCTTGCAGTCTAGCGTGCAAAGTCTTCTACCTCCATTGCTAACACTTCAATGAAGGAAGTATTTTAAATCCTTTAGCGAGTCTTTTGTGTGACCTTTAGGCATGTGAGAGTCGTTGGCCTCAATTGTGTTTAGGCATTGGCTAATAATTCAAGTCAAATCCCTGTACAAATACGGTTGAGCAAACACCATTCAGCGGGCTGAGCCTACTTCCCAGCTGTTATTCGCTTCATATTGAACCTGATTTAGTTGTTTGAGGAGAACAGGCTGAGGCAGAAGTAGGGAAGTTGGGATTTGTTTGCAGAGTATGTAACATTACGACTTAGGACAAGCCCTAGCATATGTTCAATGAGCCGCTATACAATCACAAGGCTTGCTTTACCAAAAGTTGACACAATTGTCTATCTTGAATTTTGCAATAGACAGCTTTAAGCAGTTCACTTATGATTTGGAAACTTGGAAAACAGTTAACTACCTTCATAATAAGTATGATGAAAATCAGAACAGTCATTCACAGCACAAGCAGTAAAGTTACCAAATATGTACATTGCTGGATCTGTTGGCAAGAATGCAATATATTAGATTTCGTTAGTTTGAGTATAGCATGAACATAATTTGTAGCTTCAGTACAGCGACAAAAGTAACCTGAATAAGATACTTTGTATTAATGCATCCAGTATCATACGCACTTGAACTTCCTTGTGAGAAAAGGTTGTGACTGTAATTAGACTGCCCGTGGCGGAACTCTAAGGGACGCTAGTACAGTGTACTAATGCTACAGGTGCAATCAGACACTTTATTTCAAGAAGGAAGTAAAATGCATGGAAATATCAGTGTGATGCTGTCTACGTTCCTCTAGAACTTGTTGCTAATTTTAGTTGAATCAGTTGCATTTATAATTTAGTACAGACAATGTTTTCAGGCAATCGTTCAACGGTTGGGAGATGCTTTTAAAGCTGTTCGCATTCATTGATATTTTTGAAGTCAAGTTGCTTAATTTATATAAAATACTTGTGTACCAGACTATAAACAGATACTATATTATTCAATGACAAAATGTGAAACTTGTTTTGTATCAATACGTCAAACAAAAACTTCGACAACTTGTTTTGTATCAATACGTCAAACAAATACTTTGACAACTTGTTTCACCAGTTTTAAAAGCTCAAAACCTGATTGTCTCATGTCAGCTTAGAGTTTTAAGTACAGTCAAACATGGATAACTTGTCCACGGATAGCTCGAACACATGGTTAATTCGAACATTTCCTTTGGTCCGTTCCCACGTAATGATAAATTGCTATAGATAACTCGAACTCAACACTGTTAATTCGAACTGTTTTTTTTGCCCAACAGCTACCGAAACGGTTGTTTTCGCTTTAGAAAATCACTTTATTCAAAGCCATAGAGGTAAACTTCATTTTTTCGTAATTCATAAGCGTCGTTATTACCACCATCGGCAAAATATTTTTGTCAACGACTTTTCTAAAAGTTTGGTGAAATTTGATTTATACTGCGATACGATGAATAGCACGAGCTAGCCGGGTCACGCGCGCAAGAATTTTTGCCACGCACATACAAAACAAAAATCGCATGCTGTTTTGTATGTGCGTGGCAAAAATCCTTAAGTGCGTGACTCGGCTAGCCCGTGATGAATAGTTTTCCGACGTTGATTCCGTGTTGAATCAACGTCGGAATGTTAAATGTTTAAAACGTCTTAAAAAATGTTGTAATTAAACGTATACGTTGTCTGAGCTACAAAAAACTATTCATCGTTTGACCTAAACACAGAATACGTGTGTACATTCAATAAGTATCTATTAAAAAAGCGTGAGTGATATAGAATGTACCGTAGAACCTCGTAAAACTTCTAATTGAACTGCCTCGGAGTGTTGCTCTTAACGAATCCCAGTTAAAGTAAGGTAATCTGCATAAACTTCAAGAAAAAACGGTAAAATTGATCGTGGGTAAAACCCCAAAAGAAAAAAATGTCTTTTCTTTTGAGCATTTCAACAACGATCAAGTTTTGCCAATGTCAATCTGAAAAACGTCCTGGCAATAACATCACCTCAAACAACAAACCGATCTCAAGTGATAGAAAAATCTCTATACTTTTTCATGAAAACGTTTTAAACTTTACATTAGAAGCATTTAATTTGAAACAAGCCATTTGTGCTTTTGATTTATATTATAGTTTGTATATGTACATGTATCTACTAATAAATAAGTAAATATATGGACTTGTGACAGTGCTCTGATAACTTGAACACTCTGATAATTCGAACACTTTTGCTCGGTCCCTTGAAGTTCGAGTTATCCATGTTTGACTGTAGATGTATTTACTGGCTGAACCTATTTGAAGCTTTAACAGGTATGACAAAGACAACTTGAGAACTGAATGACTCATTCACTGGTTTCCATGATCCAGATGAATTTGGAGTTAAGCTCTGCAGACAAATTCACACTTTAACATTTTAATGATTTGGAGTTGCACTTTATCAATGTTTCCAAGACTTGCGATGTATTCCTAAAAACAGAACTTGATAAAGTAGACTCGTTTTTGGATCTCGATCACTTTTCAATTCACGCTTTGTATACTTGTTGCACTAACTCAGCCAGGATATCACATCAGAGTTTTCTTTGTTATTAATAATATTAATATCCCTCTATATTATGAAACATTAACATAATTTACTACTTGCTATACGGTTATTCCTTCGACGGTCGCATGAATGAAAATCGCTTTTAGTAGAAAACTTTCTATGCTGGAAGAGTTGAGCTTAGAAAAAAGTCAGCACAGGAGAGATAGGAATCTGTACAATCGGTTGGTTCATTTGTTCGATGAATAAGGTAGTAAAACAAATGAAAAGGTAATTATATCATCATTGTCGTATGAGCGCCCTATTTTTGACAATATTAGTTATAATATACCCAGGTGTGATGGAATGCGCTGAATTATACCCGGTTGGTGGTGTGATAAATCAGTTGAATTTATTTACCTCCACTGGGGAGAGTTTAACTAAGTATTATCAATTCTAATCCATCGGCAGGGAGTGTTTCTATGAAGTCGAATAGTAGTCTCACTGCGATTGCCTTTGCACAAATTTTGTGAAGTAAAATGGAGTCAAATCCTTTCAGAGTTTACGGTTTCTATGATTTGGAGTGGAAGAAACTTGGAATTCATTGAAAGCATAGAAACCCAGTAATTATTACTCACCCTGAGCTCATCAGACCTTTACTGTTGTCAAAGATCTTCAATCTAGCCTTTTATTAATTGCTGTATTGGTAGCAATTATGAAGCCAGGAGTGAAAAGGGATGGGTAAAATGTGTCTCGATATAGATGCCTTTTGGAGATAAGGCTAGGTAAACAAATGCTGAAGATTACAGCCATTTAACCCAACAGATGATGAATCTGAGGTCTTAAGTACTATGCATAGCGAACGCGCATTGTATAACGAGGAACAACAAAGGGTCTGTACTAATCTAGCTATTGTCTAGCTATTGTCCGCTTTCTATTTAGTTTGATTTCACAAACCAGTCCTTTACTATAATGAGAGCCATGTTTGTCCTTCCATCTGTTCGAAACCACGGTTAGATGGTGGAAAAAAGATTGCTTCAAGCAGGGTTTGAACTCCATCATTTGCTTTAGAAGCCAAACACTCTACCACTTACACTCCTTAAACACCTTTCTACATATGAGAATAATTGTGCATATAGTTATTACATATTATAACGGCAGAGTGTAGTGAACAGGGCTGTAATAATAATAAACTTCTTAGTCACCACGGTCACAGGACTGAGACTGCAAAGAACAGAGACAGGCCTGGCCAACGGAAGAAGCTCGGGCTACCATGGGCAAACCGAGAGACCGAGAGAGGGTACAGAGGGATCGAGAGAGGGTACCGAGGGATCGAGAGAGGAGACTCAGGAACTGTGAAGAGGCCCAAAAACAAAGGAAAGAAGGCGGAGCCCAAGCTATGACCAAAGATTTAAAAAGGGAGAAGAAACCGTTTGAAAGTCAGAGTCGTAGCGCACATGCTCTCTGCATGTATGCTTCTAGCTTGTCATGCTTTTATATGCATTTGTTTATTAAATATATATATCTCGATGTCACCTAACACGCGGTGTTGTTATTTGAAAGTCTTGTAGAAGGTAAAGAGAACCAACAGTTTCCTTTATAATGTGTTGATCTCTCACGGCGTACCAGACTGCTTGGGTACCGCTAGTGCTAATAAAAACCAACCTTACCATACACAAAAATAATAACATGGGAAATCAATAATATGTAAAAAATTTCTTATTGTACTATGAAATTCTAGATGTAGGATGATCAATATGTTTCTGTCTGGTGTGTTCAGTTGTTTCTGTTAGTGATGTACAGCTATGAAGTGCTTGGCTGGATCTGTGGGAGTACATTAGACAGGACACAGTTAATGCTAAACAAATGTGGAGAAGCTTGTTTACTATGTAGCAACTCAAGTTTGGTAGATGTTTGATTTGACCCTGACATTATTTCAACAGCCTTTGCCGACCAAAACAAATCAGGCCATTTGGGAAAAGTAATTAAAATAAAACAATAATAATAAGAGACATCAAAAATTAAAGAGTAGTTGAAAACTAAATTCTTATATTATAAAGAAATTCTAGATATAGGCCTAAGACAGGCAAGTTGTTTATGTGTGCTTTATGTATCTTTAAACTCTGTAGTTGAGTGTAAGGGATATTCTGCATAAGTACTTTAGTCATACTTGTCTATATACATGTAAGGCATCATCATTTCAAAAGGAAGTTTTTGTAGTCTGTTCCGATTCTCAATACCTCCATCTGACAAATATTAAAACCGCGATGACGTGCATACAACAAGATGGATAACACTCAGCTCTGGTAAAACAGTGATAGACAATTTGGTTTTACACCATCTTTGTAGAGATTAAGGTACATGTATGAAAAGTAGCAAATCAATTTTGGATATTAAAGACTCTCTTCTGTACTTGCATGCTGGATTTTACAAGGGAAAAGTAGTGATGGATGACATTCAAATAGACATGTGTTTAAGGTCCTCAACCTTGTATTATGAAAGTTTCTAGTTTACAAAAAATGTTTCAGTTAAACTGCCTAAGTATAGGAAAAAGGTAAGTAAGAAAGATCCTGTTTAAATATGTAGATACGCTGATGAAAAGTCGTAACCTTTTTGAGAAAGTAGGCTAAACATTTTCACTAGAATTCCTAGTAGGACTTTTAGATGGCTATTTTTTGAAAAAAGGCCTACAAATATCGAAACTTCAGAAAATTAATTTTTTTTGGTTTAGCCAAGTTTATACATAATTTATTTGCATGAATATTTGATTATTTTCAAAATGAGCTTTCTACATAGCAAATGACAGCAATCCTTGCCAATCGGAAGTCTAAAAACGTTTTAAAATTCAGAAAGCCTGTCGCAATTCATTAAGTTTTTATGAAACCATAAAAAGCTGATTCAATAGTATGATAATATATTTGTATATTTCTATATGATCATCAACATACAGAACTGGTTATATGGACAACCATGAGTCAATAAAATAATCAGTGATTGAGCTCTTATTGCTGTACTCTGCTTACAGGTCGGGTTACTACAAAGTTTTGTAGTTTATCTTATTACTGTGTTTATTAAATAACTGAAACTATCGATTGTACATATTTTTACTGCACTGGTGCCAACCTCTTCCCAGGCTTAACTCTGCTAGCATAGAAAAAGTTAATTCTTATTAAAGGCAACTGTTGATCATGTGACTTCTGAAGTATTAACTGTATAGCAAGTAGTAAATTCTGTTGCTGTTTTGTAATTTAGAAGGATATTAATATTATTAAGAATAAAAACAATTCTGCTCAGGTATCCTGGCTGAGTTAGTGCAACAAGTATACAAAGCTTGAATTGAAAAGTGACCTTTATCTGAAAGTGAGTCTACTTTAACAAGTTCTGTTTTGAGAGAACATCACTAGTCTAAAAAAGTCGATAAAGTGCAACTTTGAATTGTTCAAACATTTTGGTGCGAATTCATTGACAGAGGTCAACTCCAAAACCATTCTGAGCATGGAAATCAAGTAATTGCGGCAAACAGTTAAAAGAAGCCTTCCCTTACTCTCAAAAGCTCCCAATATCACCGAACAAGTGGAACCTAGAGCCAATGCAATTGAAAACACACACAGAAAGGATGAAATAGCAGTCTGCATGAACATACTTTTATTCTCAGCTTGTTTTAACCAATCAATTTCCATAAACAAAAGTAGGTCAACTTTCTGCGACATCTTTTTTTGCAGAGACATAAAATTGGTATGCCGGACTTCGCATAACCTACCTTATGAATGATCTATGATGTACCATTCTATGCATTATAATAAAGTTTTGTTTTTCAGTTTACCAATTTATAAAATCATCTTTTCACTAGGAATATTTCATCACTACGCTTAATGTTTGAATAATGACTCCAAAATACTCTTTCTGGATCAATATTACATAAGATATATTTCCCCATGAGCAATAGAATTGACTTTTAAAATTGTATCACAACAATCGCATCAACCAACTTTTGTCAACCTTTACCAACAAGATGTCGGTCTGAGCTGCCTTTCACTTACCTTCTAGTGCATCAACATTTATCCACCACATTTGTGCCATGGAACGTGGTTTAATGTGACAGTTGAACATTCTTGATATTGCTTGATCTAGCTTTGCTACTCGCTACTCCTCCGACACAACTGCTCTATCAAACCTCCTTTGTATATATAAGAAGTGCAGCTACCAACATGTCTTACTGTAATTTATAAATATAGCTACTACACCTATTCTAGTCAGTAAAATAAGTCATTCAGTTTAGATCAACAAATACTTCTGGGTGGTAAGTGGCTTGGTAAGCTAACAGCCATTTGATTACAAAAGACCATTTGATTATGTCTCTGCGTGTTTCAAGTCGAATGGTGGAAACACACCGCAGCTCATTTGCTAAAAGCAATCTTCATCACTTCAATGTTTAAAGCTATAAACTGTTGAATAATAAATTCTTAAAGGCATTCAACCTGCTTGTCAATTACTGTACATATTGACGCAGTATACAAGCAGTTTGACCAATCAATAGCGTACAGGTCACGTGACCATTGAGAATATAAGGCTCTTAGTAACCTCGCTATGGCATGTGCTGGCTTAGCCAAAGGGTTACTTCGTTGAAGGTTTCATTGATAGAAATTTCTTCTGGGGTTCAAGCCCAGCCTACCCGCTGCGCCATCCAGCACTTTTGATCTTTTTTCGCTGCCAATAGATTCTTTAACTAAACCTCTAAACCTTTAATCATTTGGAGATGCCATGAACAAGTTCACTAACTTTTACTGGCTTAGTAACACTAGATTTAAGACAAATTCTGTATCAATCATTTAGCAGTGTAACTACTTTGGTTAAGAATACAAACTACTAGTGTTATTTTTCTTTAATTCTTATTGGACTATAAAAGTATAAGTTTCATTTTTTACTTTAAAAATTTATAAAATCATCTCCTTACTTGGAATATCTACTCACCTTTTCGCCATATATAATTATACCTACTTCAAATATACTCCTTTTGGATAAATATTACATCAGAGCTTCACAATTTTCAAAAATCACAGACGATTTGATATTGCAAATAGATGATTTGCGATATATTGTGATACTATTATTATGTTCAAAACTTGTAATTTTTTAAATATTTCTTTGTATACACGGTGGTATCTCAGTTCTCGAATATAAGCCATTTCAGAAGCTGGTTCAAAAACTGATGTGTTCGAGATTCGAAACAATTAGGCCTATTCCCATTAAAATTAATGTATGTAAATTTTAATACGTTCCAAGCTGAGAAAAAAATTTCGATAAAGTATTTTTAAACTGTTTTACACTATAAACTGTACTATATACAGAGGGTTCCCAACCTACGAACGAGTTACATTCCGAACGATTGTTCGTAAGGTGAATCTGTTCGTATGTTGCTTCAGTGCTATATTTTGTATTATAATTTATGTTTAAGGCCTATATAAGTATATTGAAGGTTTATATAAGTATGTTTAAGGCTTGTATAATATTTATTTATTTGTATATAACATTTAATAAAATGGAGAGAATATGTACAGTATGTATTTGTATATAACATTTAATAAAATGGAGAGAATACGTACAGTACTGTACTACGTATTTTATATCATGAGAGGGTCTTCGTCGTCACTGGAATGAGCTTCAAAAGATACTTCTTTCTCCGTAACTCCAATGTAGGAAGAAGATGAGGGTTGATGAGTATCTTCCTTAGAGGATTTACTAGAAACTGATGATTCTATGATTTTCCCTCTTTTTTTACTAATGATCGTCGATTGCATAGGCACTGCACCTTTCAAGTGTTCCATTATACGATCTTTCTGTTTATAAATGGTACCGACTGTCGAACGATTCAAGTTGTATGCTCGTGCAACGCTCACTATTTTCTCACCCGCATCAAGCTTCTTTATTATTGACACTTTCGTTTCAAATGAGATGGCTTGCCTTTTCTTTGCCCTACCACTCTCACTAGAAGCCTTTCGCTTTTCACCAACCGTATTGAATAATGGATGCCTGAGATATTTACTGTATGTAATGATAAAAATAAAAAAGGCAGAGGAAGGTGGATGCTGGGTGGTGCTTCTGAGTAGTGCCTCTTCCTGCCGGTAATACGTCGGTAATACCGACGGTAATTCATACGGACATACGAACGCGCGGACCCTGTTCGTGTGTATACCGTTGTTTGTAACTCGAATGTTCGTAAGTAGGGAACCGCCTGTACTACATATTATAAATAAAATGGGTAGATATACATGTAGATCATGTTTACTTTTAATAAAAGATTATCGATGATGATGAAAACAGAAAACAATAAGTAAACATTTCTTATGCCTTGTTCTTAAAACATCGAAAATGTTCTAGGTTAAGATACAATACCAAAAAATTGCAGAAATTGATAATGAAACAGCAAAAAATGCAATAGACCAGTTACATCAAAAATCATGTGAAACAGAAAATATAAACATCAATGGCTCATTTACTTCCCATATTTGAAGGAGAATTCTCTTTTAAAACAATTTAGGGTAACTCGACTGGAAGAGTTGTCTCTCTAGCAAATCTCTTCGCTAGAGGGATGTCGTCCCAAGTGGTTCCTTCCTTTTTGTAAAGAATTTATAAAGCGTAATTTGCTTTTCTCTTTGTTAAAGAATGTTTCCAAACTGTTTCCGGAGCTGTTTCGAATGTTTAATTCTAATGCGCATGCTCTGGCTTGGCCGAAAACCAAATATATGTTCGAGATCCGAAATGAACTAATCTCAATTTCTTTAGTCACATACCGAGTTGGTCGAGAACCGAAACGTTTGAGAACAAAGGTTTCACTCTAGTAACTTAAAGGGAAATGGTTTTGTGTTCATGGCATTTATAAACATTTGTTTCATGAATACCCTTGAGGGTAGAAAGTCATAGAGTGAGCTTATAATAAAACTAGAAGGCTGTGAGTTTTAGTTCCAGTATCGCTCACTCTGAACATCGTCAGGTACGAGATAAATTATACCATTGTATGATTATATGTCTTGTACGATTGGCAACATCTCTTTAAATGGTGGCGATTTTCAAGTTGTATATCCTAAAAATTGCCAACAAGCAGTTAACTTGCCATATTGTGAAGCACTATATTACATAGAAGACATTTCTCCATGAGCGATATTGTGTCAACAGATTTGGCTTTTAAAATCAATAATTGCATCACCCAACTTTTATCGACTCTTGCTGACAAGATGTCAGCCTATAGTAGTATTTCACTTACCTTTTAGGTTATCATCTCTTTAACTTTTATCAATGACATTTTTGCTATGGAACAGGATTTACTGCTACGGTCAGACATTCTTAGTATTGTTTGATCTAACATTGCTACTCGCTATTCCTCTGACACAACTGCTCTCCGAGACCTCCTTTGGATATATAAGAAGTACAGTTACCACCATGACTTACTGTAATTTATAAAAATTTCGACAATATACTTATGTTAGTCAGTAAAATAAGTCATATAGTTTAGATCTACAAATACTTCTGGGTGATAGGAGATGTGTTAATCTAATAGCCATTTGATTAAAAAATACCAAGCCGAATTGTTGAAACACACTGTGATTCGTTTGCTAAAAGAATTCTTGATCACCTCTATGCTTACAGCTACGAAGATCTGTTGGATAGTAAGTTTAAAAGGACATTCAACCTGATCGCCAATTGCTGATATATTGATACAGTATTTGAGCGGTCTGACCAATCAATAGCGTACAATAGGCCACGTGACCATTGAAAATATAAGGCTTTTAATAATCTAGCAAAGGCATGTGCTGGCTTAGCCGAAGGGTTACTTCCTCGAATGTTTCTCCGTAAGAAATTTCTTCTGGGGTTCAAGCCCAGCCTACCCGCGGCGCCATCCAGCACTTTTGATCTTTTTTCACTGCCAATAGTTTTCTCAACTAAATCTCTACACCTTTATCCAATCATAGACCCCATGAACAAGTTCAGTAACTTTTGCTGGTTTAGCAACCTCAGAAATACTGCCGTGCAATAATAAAACAATGATTTCCAATAGAGATCCATTATAAAGATTAGAGGCTTCAAATATGGCCGTCACTCTCAAGTAATATAACACAAGAAAACAGTCATTCATACCTAGTACTGCAGGAGTATATATCAGTACTAGCATGAAATCAGTGTAAGTCATATTTAGGCTGATACTTATACAGTTTATTGTTATAAACATTCATTAAAATGCTTTCCATGTGGTGACATGAAAAAGAGAACAATAATAACACAAATAATAGCCAAAGCTGTTTATACACTTATACTTTGGTGAGCTTTAAAGATTTTATATGACAACAATTTGAGTTGTTAGTCTGTGCTTTCTAAAAATATTTTTTTTATTCATAGAAATAATTGTCGCACTAACCTTTTTAGAAACTATAATTTAAAACCAAGCTATGACGAGGACAACCGATTACATATGTGCCGAGTTACAGAAATGAAGGATTTTTGAAATGAGTGAAAAGTTATTCCATATTTCAAAACAGAGATTCTGTTTTGATGCCAGTTGGTAAAAAGATTTTATGCAGAAACAAACGTAAGATTAATGTTGACTAAATGAAACCCCCTCAAACCAGTTGTTATGTAATATAAGATGATCAATATTGTCAACCACCAAAAACATATTAAAACATTTTAAAATTGTCAATTGTTGTTATGCAGTTAATTTAAATATTACAATTCAAGCTTAAAACTGCTTGAGTGCTAGAGCAGACCAAATTTAACAGATCTAATTCATTGTCCAAATTGTAAATACTTTGTTAAATCACATTGGTTCCAGATACTTGGTGATAATAACTCAAAGAATGTGACAACTATTATTAGAAGGTATTTGAAATTAGAATTATTGAAGTACTTTCAGAAATCTGATCAAGTATGATGTTGGGTTAAATTAATGTAAGCAGAGGCTTTGCCTGTTTTTAATATCATTATTACACAAACAATATCTCTGCGTTCTTGGTTGGACATGTCAGAGTCCGGTAGCAAGGGAATCTCAACAACTGGAAGCATGCCCAGTTGCAGGGAGCCATTCAAGGTTCAATGTCATTCCTGTCACTACCAGAGGCACTGTTGTTAGCAAATCAGGCGTTTTAAAACACTGGGCCACGACACAGTATTAAGGCACATCATTAGGCATCAATAGGCATATCATTAGGGAGTTTATTTCGACTATTAACATAACAAACGTCTAAAAGCCACAGCGATTGACAAGTTAGTTTAACCAAAACCATGAATTTAACATTTTGCATATTGAATAACAATTTTACAAAAATTATATTCAGGTCAGTAGGTGTTGATAAGTAAGTGCCTGACACCAATAACCTGATCAAGCGTGTTATCTCTGACTCATTGTGAAACTTCTCTCAATCTCTCACTGTGCATGAAACTATCAAAATACTAGTAGATATAAAGCTTGTTGTGTGAATGTAATTTTTATTAGGGCATTTAAGTATTACATTTCAGCTTGTGTGAGAAGCCATGTTCTCTGTGCTACCTTGATACTTTGAGTTGTCATTTAGGTATGGACGAAATCGCGTTTTCAAACACTGCCATCTGGCTAATCAGCACTTGAGGGTAGTCTAGGCAAAGAACACAAAGCAATTCATGCTAAAATGTTCTCCATTACCTCAATGCTTACAGCTAAAACGAGCTGTTGGATAGTAAATTCCAAAGGGCATTCAACCTGCTTGTCAACTTCATATCGACACAGTATATGAGGGGTTTGACTGATCAATAACACACAACAGGCCACGTGACCATTGAAAATATAAAGCTTTTAATAAGCTTGCTATGGCCTGTGCTGGCTTAGCTGAAGGGTTACTTCGTTGAATGTTTCGTTGTCAAAAATTACTTCTGGGGCTCAGCCCCAGCCTACCCTCGGCGCCATCCAGCACTTTTGATATTTTTTCACTGCCAGTACTTTTCTTATTCGTAACTCTACACCTTTAACCAATCATAGACGCCATGAACAAGCTCAGTAACTTTTACTGGTTTAATAATCTCAGAAACACTGCCTAATGCTTTCCAATAGAGTTCCAATAGAGATCAATTATGAGGATTGGAGACTTCAAAAATTGCAGTCACTCCCAACAAAGATAACACAAGAAAACAATCGTTCATACCTAGTACTGGAGTATATATACTAGCATAAAATCAGTGCAAGTAATGTTTAGGCTGATATTTATAAAGTTTGTTGTTATAAACATTTATTAAAATGCTTTCCATGTGGTAGCATGAAAAATATAACAATAACAATATATAATAATCATTACACAAATAATAACCAAAGCTGTTTATACACTTATACAGTTGAGTAAAATTCTGTGTCAATCATGTAGCAATGTAACTACTTTGGCCAAGAAGACAAACTACTAGTGTTAATTTTTCTTGAATTTTTGTTGTACTATAAAAGTATAAAACGTGAAACAAGGATCTTTGTGCAATTTGAGGGTCAAAATGAACAGTTTCATTAGATTGTTGTTCAGCAGCAATGTGTTGATGCATTAGAGCAATGGGTTCCTTCTATAATGACAGTTCCTGCTACAAATTTATCAAATATTAAACTTCATCTTCACGGTTAACTGACAATATTATCACGTATTAGGTTATCTCGCATTAACATACAGCTTTACAGATTGAGGTTCGAATAACTATTTTACTGTAATCATTTTATTAAAATACTATCTTTTAAAATTTAATCTAAGCATTTTCTTTCAAGTATTTGTTTTATTAGCATTTTCAAGTCAAAAAAATGAACAAAAAGATTTACGATCTTTGTACTTTGATCTTTGTCAATATCAATTTTCAATTATTACCTATATTAATAAATCCTACTAATTCATTGTGCCTGTCTATTAGTCTGTGTAAACGAGTTTTTATATTTTTTGGCTGATTTTGTCCAAACTTGACACGTATATGCTCCATGCCTTCCATCTCTTAGATTGATCGGTTTTAAACCCTTTATTGTTCCTGAGAACCAGCCTCCCAAACACCCACTCATGTTAAAATACTAAGAAGACCAATATGATGTCACTAGTTGCTATCATTGCTATAGTTGATATCGGTTATTGTGTTCAAGTTTCAGAGTTACGCAGCACTATTCTGTTGATCTCTTTGCAACTATAGACATCATAATCGCGTTTTAAAAAAATCTGAGCATATAATCCATGACCAAGCTTTGTTAATTTTAATCCTGAACCATCTGACAATTAAATCATCTCTAACATCTAAAACTATTACAAGCGATAAAAAAATACTGATACTTTCTGATAAACTCTACTAAAAACTTTGGTAGCTTCATTTTCAATTACGACTTTGTTATTAAGACATCGAAAGACACATTTGTTTATACCACAGCTGGTTTCTAAAACTAATTTTTTAGTTAGTATATTTGACACTGATACTAGTAATGATTGTAGCTCTTTATTTTAGCTGTAATATTGTGTAATATTGTTATTACTGCAATAAAGCTGGGGATCTTAATAGACTTATTGAAACTACAAACTCTCTCCTTTTTATAACGCAAACCACAGTCTACGTTTGAAAAAGTACAATAAGGATAGATGGAATACTTTTGGCCTCAATTGGAGTGCGCAGTGGTGCACCGTAAAAAGGTTGGAATAGGTTTGTTGACAGTAAATGCTTGCATGCAATATATCAGTAAGATAATTCAAAATATTTTAAAAATGCAAAGGTAAACGTTATTTAGGCTACAATAACCCAAAGCTTGTTTTTTTTAACAAATTTGTTATGTGTTTGCTAAAAGTTTTTCATTATATTCGCTTGCGGTTTTTTGACAAACATGTAGAAATTACAGAGCCAGCTTCATATCTTGTGAGTAGCGTGTAGGAGATCACTTCAAGTTTATAGATATGGAACTAAATGAGTATTTATTACAAACTCTATTTTGACTCTGATTTTTAAAATATATTTTTGACAAAATGAATTGAGGAATGTTTAGGAAACCTAAAATTCCTTGTGAGATACACTTGATAATTTGGAGTTGTTTGCTCCTTGAACACACGAGAAGTTAAACAGCAATATGGATGCTTTTTATCTATTGCTGTTGCTTGCTTACTCTATTGTTTATGCTCATTCCTTTTCAATCTTTAAGTGGTCAATTTTTTCATTTTACCAATTCTGGTTTCATTTATTTAGTTTTGGTTTGTATGACTGTTTATAGTAATTTAAAAGACTGCACGTAGAAAAATGAAAAAAAATCCTATATCACAAAAAGGTTTTTAACACCTACCAGAAAAACTTTTTATAGACATCTTTGTAAACAAGAGCATATTACCGCCTTTATTTTGACTGATGAGCTTTTGAGACGAACTGTGAATTTGGAGTCTGAATGAATAATTTTGATTTAAAATAAGATACAGACATAGTATTCTGATCTATTTGATGACCAAACAGTTAACAGTTTGATTCTAGCGAAACAAGTTTTTAAGCTTGAAAGGATTCTATTGCCACGTGAATTTTCACTTTAAAAACACACATGCAGTTTTTCTTCATAATGGCAGATGCCATGACACAAACCAAAAGTTTAAACAGGCTTTTCCGAAACTGAGGACTTGGCCGATTTAAAAATAATAGATATGTTGCCGGAGGTCACAATGCCATTCTCAATGTTTTGACTCAGATTTATAAAGTAACCAGTTGAAGGCAGTGAACAATTATGGCTTAAAAAAAGTTAACTGATGATATGGTAATCTGAACATGCATCTCACAAATGTTAGTGAGTAGAGAGCTAGACACATGTTATATAAGTACATAGAGTGTGAAACGTGTTTTATATAAGTAAAGAGATAGACATGTTTTATATTACTAGATTATGTTATATAAGCCATATAATTAATTATAGAATTAACCATAGAATTAACCATAGAATTAATATACCCTCAAAAACTTCTTGATCTGCATAAAGTTCAGAAAGATTCTGTATGACAAAATAAAAGAAATAATATAGTTTTATTTTTGCCAGTTTACAACGTTTTCACTAAGTGGTTAATTTTAATGTGTTTATTGTATTTATTTGGTATTTCTGGTACTCGTTTTAAGTTTCATTTTTCTACTTTTTAAGTTTTGTTCATTTTCAAATCTTTTCACTTTTTTAATCATAATAATTATTAGAAAATCTTGAAGATTTTGTCTACTTTGGTGAGCTTTAAAGATTTTATAAAACATCAATTTGAATTGTTAGTCTGTGTTTTTTAAAAATATTGGTTTTTATTCATAGAAATAATTGTCACACTAACATTTTTAGAAACTATAATTTAAAACCAAACTATGACGAGGACAATTGATTACATATGCGCTGAGTTACAGAAATGAAAAATTTTTGAAATATGTGAAAAGTTATTCCATATTTTAAAACAGAGACTCAGTTTTGATGCCAGCTGGTTAAAAGATTTTATGCAGAAATAAACGTAAGATTAATGTTGACTAAATGAAACCCCCTCAAACCAGTTGTTATGTAATATAAGATGATCAATATTGTCAACCACCAAAAACATATTAAAACATTTTAAAATTGTCAATTGTTGTTATGCAGTTAATTTAAATATTACAATTCAAGCTTAAAACTGCTTGAGTGCTAGAGCAGACCAAATTTAACAGATCTAATTCATTGTCCACATTGTAAATACTTTGTTAAATCACATTGGTTCCAGATACTTGGTGATAATAACTCAAAGAATGTGACAACTATTATTAGAATGTATTTGAAATTAGAATAACTGAAGTACTTTCAGACATCTGATCAAGTATGATGTTGGGTTAAATTAATGCAATCAGAGGTTGTGCGTGTTTTTAATATCATTGTTACACAAACAATATCTCTGCGTTTTTGGTTGGACATGTCTGAGTCTTATGACAAGGGAGCCTCAACAACTGGAAGCATGCTCAGTTGCAGAGAGCCATTCGAGGTTCAATGTCATTCCTGTCACTACCAGAGGCACTGTTGTTAGCAAATCAGGCGTTTTAAAACACTGGGCCACGATACAGTATTAAAGCACATCATTAGGCATCAATAGGCATATCATTAGGGAGTTTATTTCGACTATTAACATAACAAACATCTAAAAGCCACAGCGATTGACAAGTTAGTTTAACCAAAACCATGAATTTAACATTTTGCATATTGAATAAAAATTTTACAAAATATATGTTCAAGTCAGTAGGTGTTGATAAGTAAGTGCCTGACACCGATAATCTGATCAAGCGTGTTATCTCTGATTCATTGTAAAACTTCTCTCAATCTCTCACTGTGCATGAAACTACCAAAATACTAGTAGATATAAATCATGTTGTGTGAATGTAATTTTTATTAGTGCATTTAAGTATTACATTCCAGCTTGTGTAAGAAGTCATGTTCTCTGTGCTACGTTGATACTTTGAGTTGTAATTTAGGTCTGGCTGAAATCCTGTTTTCAAACACTGCCGTCAGGCTAATCAGCACTTGAGGCTAGTCAGTACTACAAAATCTTTATTCAACAGTTTTATAACTGTGCCAGTACATTCTTGATTAAATTGGTTGACAACTTGTTTAACAATTAGAAGCCTGGGTCTAAGATAATTTGGAGAAGGATTTTTCCACCTGATTCTATACATGAGTAAACTTGACATCCTAGTTTCACTTGCCTCTCCACATGTCTGGTTTACATAAGACTATGACCTTTTCTTGCTGTTTAAAATATAGGCTATAAGTGAAATTCCACAGTTTTATATTGATTGAACCATCAGTTCTTGAGATATTTGCAAAATACCAAGGGTTCTTCTAACAGACCAGGAAATTAAATATGGCTTCCGACAAAGCATACTTTCTAACTATATACTGATTGAAATCCTTAACAATAAAAATAAAAATAGACAAAAATAGAAAGCTTCTTTTTTAGCAACAAGGGCTTAACCCTGAAAATATTTGCTTTTCTAAAACTATTTGCAATATAGACTAAACTTTTTCCTAATAATGATAGCATGGCTTCAAACACACGAACAAACAGAAGATGAACAAACATGCATCTTTTCTGAGTATAGTAGACTTTTATCTTTGTCATGTCACCACACGGAAAGTATTTTCTTTAATGAATGTTTGTAACAAACACACTGTATAAATATCAGCCTAAACATGACTTACACTGATTTCATGCCAGTACTGATATATACTTCTGTACTATGTATGAATGACTGTTTTATTGCGTTATCTCAATTGAGAGTGGACTGTCATTTTCGAAGTCTTTAATCTATATATTGGATCTTTATTGAAAAGCATTAGGCAGTATTTTTGAGGTTACTAAACCAGGAAGAGTTACTGAACCTGTTCATAGGATTTATGATTGGTTCAAGGTGTGGATTTCTGGTTAAGGAAACTACTGACAGTGAAAAAAGATCAAAAGTGCTGGATGGTGCCGCAGGTAGGCTGGGGTTGAACCCCAGGAGAAATTTCTGACAATGAAACATTCAACAAAGTAACCCTTCGACTAAGCCAGCACATGCCATAGCAAGCTTATTAAAAGCTTTACATTCTCAATGGTCACATGACCTGTTGTGTGTTATTGATTAGTCAAATCGTTCAAATATTGTGTCAATACGTAGGCCTACAGCAATTGACAAGCGAGTTGAATATCCCTTGGTATTTGTTATCCAAAGACACAGTGTTATGTGCCTCTCTTTTGTCGGTCTTTTTGCAACTATAGACATCAAAATTGCACTTTCCCTTGATCTGACCTATTTAACCATGATCAAGTTTTATCAATTTCAGTCTTGAACATTTTGGCTGTCAGATCAGTTCAAACATCAAAAATAATTTTTCTATTTTCTTTTTCAAAATAATAGAATAATACCGATACTTTCTGATAAAATCTACTAAAAGTTTATCCTTGAGTTGTTGCATTATCAAATCATCCTTGAATTGTGATATTATTATTGTGTTCAAAAACTTATAATTGTTTATATATCTTTATTTGTATTATTCAACTGACAAAGAAACTTTTTTGTTCATGATAATTAGAAACATTTATTTCATGAATGCCCACGTGCGTAAAAGGAGATGTAGTGAGCTTATTATAAACTAGAAGGCCGTACGTTTTAATTCCAGTTTTACTCACTCTAAAAGTTGTCAGGCACAAAATAAATTGCTATTACACAATTTTATGGCTTGTAGGATTGGCGAGATCTCTTTGAATGGTGGCAATTTTCAAGTTGTCTACCTTAAAAAAATCGCTTTTCAAGAGTTAAATTATCATATCCTGAAGCCCTATATTACATAGAAAACATTTTTTATTAGCGATATTTTGTCAACAGATTTGACTTTTAAAACCAAAAATTGCATCAGCCCCTTTTTATCAAACCTTGCTGACAAAATGTCAGTCTATAGTAGTATTTCACTTACCTTTTAGTGTATCAATTCTTTAACTTTTATCAATCACATTTTTGCTATGGAACAGGATTTACTGCTACGGTCAGACATTCTTAGTATTGTTTGATCCAATATTGCTACTTGCTATTCCTCTGACACAACTGCTCTCCAAAACCTCCTTTGTATATTTAAGAAGTACAGCTACCACCATGGCTCACTGTAATTTATAAATATGACCACTGTACTTATTCTAGTCAGTAAAATAAGTCATTCAGTTTACAGTAGATCAATAAATACTTCTGGGTGGTAAGTGATGTGTTAATAAAATAGCCATTTGAGTCGAAAAGACCTTTTGATTACATCGCTGTTTGTTTCAAGCCGAATGGTTGAAACAAACAGCAACTCATGCTAAAAAAGTTCTCCATTACCTCAATGCTTACAGCTACAAGGAGCTGTTGGATAGTAAATTCCAAAGGGCATTCAACCTGCTTGTCAACTTCATATTGACACAGTATACAGCGGTTTGCCCAATCAATAACACACGACAGATCACATGACCATTGACAATATAAAGCTATTAATAAGCTTGCTATGGCATGTGCTGGTTTAGTTGAAGGGTTACTTTGTTGAATGTTTCACTGTCAAGAAACTTCTCCTGGGGTTCAACCCCAGCCTACCAGCAGCGCCATCCAGCACTTTTGATCTTTTTTTCACTGCCTTTAGTTTCCTTAACCATAAATCCACATCTTGAACCAATCATAAGTCCTATGAACAGGTTCAGTAACTTTTCCTGGTTTAGTAACCTAAAAAATACTGCTTAATGCTTTTTAATAAAGGTCTAATATATAGAATAAAGACTGAAAATGGCAGTCCCTTCTCAATTGAAATAACACAAGAAAACGGTCATTCATACCTAGTACAGGGGTATATACCTGCGCTAGCATAAAATCAGTGAAAGCCATGTTTAGGCTAATATTTATACAGTTTGTTGTTATAAACATTCATTAAAGAAAACGCTTTCCATATGGTGACACGAAAGAGACAATAATAATAATAGGATTAATAACCAAAGGCGTGTGTACACTACCAATGTAGATTAGACAAGTTCTGTGTCAATCATGTAGCATGTACTTTAGTGATAAATACAAGTTTGCAGTGTTATTTTTCCTTCATGCCTTCATTGCTTTTGAAAGTACAGAACGCAAATCAAGGATCTTTATGCAATTTAGTGGTCAAAATGAACAGTTTCATTAGAATGTTATTCAGCAGCAATGTGCTAATGCATTAGAGCAATTGGTTCTCTTCATAATGACTGTTCCTGCTACAAATTTATCAAATATTCAACTTCATTTTCAACACACACCAAGGATTTTTTATATATCGCTGTTGGTTTTTGAAGCTGAGTTTTTAAAAATATATTTGACACTGCTACTAGTAATCATTGTAGTTCATGCTTTAAGCTGTAATAGTTTTATATTGTTATTACCGAAACAAAGATTAGGATCTAATTACACTTATAGAAACTACAAACTCTATCCCTTCTACAACAAACACCGCAGTCTACCAACAAAAAGTTACAACAGGGATAAATATAATACTTATTGCCTTGATTAGAGTGCTCAATGGCACTCTAAAAAGTTGGATTAGGTTCGTTGACAGTGAACACTTGCATGTAATATACCAGTAAAAAAGATAACCCAAAATCTTTTAAAAATAATGAAGTAAACGTTTTTAGGCTGCAATAACTCAATGTTTATCTTATAACAAACTTGTTACATGTCTGCTAAAGGTTTTTCATTATATTCGCTTGCGGTTTTTTGACGAACATGTAGAAATTACTGAGCCACCAGAATCTTATATATATATATATATATATATATATATATGTATATATATATATATATATATATTTATAAATATATATATGTATATACAAAATAATTGTTTCCTCACCCCAGTTAGCTCAAGTGGGTGGTAATTTCTGCTCAAACTCAGGTCTCCTACCAGAAACCTGGGAAATTGAGAACTCGCCTCAACGTCTTAGCTGTTCCCAATAGTGCACTTTTCTGCAACTCACCTGAGTTGACTGCTGTCGGTATCTGGGCAAGCCACATTTTATGCACCGATGTTATTGCGTCCAGTGCCCCAATGACTACTGGAATTACAGTTGTTTTTACATTCCAGCATTTTTCAATCTATTCTCCAAGAGAGAGATAGTTCTCTACCTTTTCTTTTTCTTCGCTGGCTATATTGTAGTCATTGGGTACTGCTATATCTATTATAGTAGCCCTTTTGCTCTCCTTGTCCACCACCACTATATCTGGTTGGTTTGCTAGGACATGCTTGTCAGTCCGGATGTAGAAGTCCCAGAGGATCTTAGCGTAGTCATTTTCATTGAACTTACCAGGAGCTTTCCACCAGTGTTGTGGTTTATTAAGGCCATATATATTATATATATGTGTATACGCGTATACGCGTATACGTGTATACGCGTATACACAAGTATACGTGTATACACATGTATACGTGTATACGTGTATATGTGACACTTTGATAACCTAATCGGGTGTGTTATCTCTGATTCATTGTGAAACTACCAACGAGCGAAGGCTGCAGCCATTTTCATTGTGAGAATTGCTGCTCCAAAATGTGAAAATCCAGTAGCTTGGTATTCACCTATGAAGGTGTTCAAAGAGGGGTCGGTAGAAAAGACTCTTCTTTTTCTTGCAACTAAAGCGAAACTGTACATAGCTAATTTATGTACCATCTATATTGTTGTTTCTATAGTCATGCATCTTTATTAAGTTAAGAATTGTGTTCATCTGTCAGCTTGTCCGTCTGTTTGTCCAAAGTGAAAAGGTTAGGAACAAATGCATCAAATTTAACTCAGCTATTCGGCTCAGAGGTTTTATGCATACTACCAACTGCATCACTAGACCAAATTGCAGTGTTGTAGAATAATTGCGTGGTTACTTATTACACTTGATGATTTCTCACTGCGCATGAAACTACCAATGTTCTAGAATGTTCTAGAAGATTTAAAGCTTTAGTGTGAATGCAATTTTTATTAGTGCATTTGAGTTTTACATTCCAGCTTGTGTGAGAAGTCATGTTCTCTGTGCTACCATGTGACTTTGAGTTGTCATTTTTGTCTGGCTGAAATCCTGTTTTCAAACACTGCCTTCACGCTAACCTAATCAAATTTTGTGTGAATTATTTTGGTTCATCTTGGTTTGATCCACTTCACCTCTAGTCATGTTCCAGGACATAATTAAAACAAACATTAACATAACCCAATATTAAACTTCTCTTGATGCATTTTTTATAACCTTGCTTGGCTCCTGCTACTATGAGCTATGAGCAATCTCTTGAAGATTTAGTACAAATGGTGTCTGCTTAGGTTGTATTTGTTTTTAAAAGCATCATTGCATTGTGATCTTGGATGGTAATATCCTTGTCCAGTGACAGTAAAACCTCGATGACTGGAAACATGCCCAGTTACAGAGAGTAGTGTAAGGTTGAATGTCATTTCTGTCACCACCAGCGGCCTTAACTCGGAATCGAACCCCAACCTATTGTTTACAAGTCAGGCGTTCTCGACAACTCAGCCACAGTTGCTGTGCCGATGCTGCCATCACTGCTGCGCCAGTAAGGTAGAAATAAATACCGCACTAACTTACTGTTTGACTGTATCTTGCCTATGTAACAAAACAGCTCAGAGAATGCGACATGGTGCTTTGCATTTACAGTAGTCTGACTTGGGTATCTTGCCTTTCCTTTTAACAGTTATTAGTACGAAGTCTCT
The DNA here is from genome assembly GCF_963576615.1 of Watersipora subatra. NCBI lineage: Eukaryota > Metazoa > Bryozoa > Gymnolaemata > Cheilostomatida > Watersiporidae > Watersipora > Watersipora subatra. The sequence goes on from NC_088709.1 coordinate 65,098,482, forward strand.
TGCGCCTTTAAAATCATCATGAGTAATAAGTATTTTCACAATTATTCTGCAGTTGGTTAAGTGGTGCAGAAGGTAATGTGCTTGGCTGGTGAGCCAAATATCCAAGTGTGATTCCTGTGAAATGTTTTTTCCAACCCTTGAGTATGGCTTTGAACAGACAAATAAGATGGTGCTTGTTGTAGTAAAGATGGTTTCAAAGGGCCACAACTCTTTCAAACTCCACATCCATGACTTATTTAACAAACCAATGAACCAAAATAATTGCAACAATACCTGTTCTGCAGATGGCTAAGGTACCCTATTATATCAGATTGTTCCTTTGCAGACTACCGACTCTTAAAATCTGTTTCCATTTTAATTCTTTCAGCGAGTTTCAATTTTTTTATTCATAAAAGGGATTTGAAGATGACTCTGTCATTACCACAACATCAAATGGCTTTAATATGAGTGGAGTTATACACTTTTTGAGAAAATGTGGGCAGTGCAGATGATGGTGACACGGTTTCGATGCAAGTCATCAGAAGTTATCCTGCCTTAGCAGCTGCACAGGTGCTCTGAATTTTAATGTATTCATAGAAATACAGTTTAGCTAGCCTTTCCTGCTATCTGCACATAATTGACTAACAAACCTACTAATGAAGTTTTTTATATTATTTTTCATAGTAGTTAAACACATTTCAGATTATTAAACGATATGTTTATAACTTTGAATCCTAATCTTGTTGGCCTAATATACAAGCAGGCCTCTGACAGTGTTAAAAACTTTTCATCATCTGTAAAAGCACTCAAACTAGCAGAGTTAATTTTAAACCTAATATCATTCAGAAAATCTAAGTTTGTAGAATTCGGTCAAAAAATGGAAATCAGTTAAAGTCATTTTTTTCACACGCTTTCCATAAGTTGATGTTTGGAGGTAACTGATGAAAGATAATGAATGCAGTACACCGAGTCTGCTAGTGTGTATATTAGTTATTAATAGAATAACAAATAGTTTTAGAGTAAAACTATTTTAGATGAAAATAAGTTTTCTAGTTTTGTCTATTTTTAAAGCTTTATTACCAAAAATCTCAATAGTTGATTTTTGACCATTAGGAAGAACAGTTCTTTAAAGGTTGATTCACACTATAAGGCCGCTTGTCATTGTTGTCCTCTCTGCGATTATTTGTCGATTATGTGCACCATAGGCAACGATGATACTTTTAGGAAACTTTGCAGGTGTCAAAACTTCTCGATAGTTTGCCAAGCATTCACGACAGCCTTCAGCAGTAGTAATTGGCCATTGCAGGTTGCTCGATCTATTTTTTCTTTCATGACAGTTTCTGCGAGACTAGCATTTCATCGTTTCCGTGACTGCATTGTGTAATGAGAATGTTATACCACTGGCTATTCACTGATGTAATCGCAGATGGGTTTGTGACAGTGTGAACATTAGTATCACAGAGGGTCAGCAAAGTATTGTGTGCTGAACACTGATATGCTGCTATATAGTGTGAACAGCCTTATGGATAAACATCTATCTATTTCAGAATTCAATGAAGAGATAAGCAGAAAGCTGTCATAATTCTTATCAGGTGTCAATGATTTCAATAGAATTCTCACCAAAGATAATATTTAATCTCTGTTTATCTATACATGTCATGAGAAATATTTTTCATCTTGAGCAAGAACAGTTCTTTAAGGGTAAACAGATACCTATTTACAAATTCAATAATGTGTGAAGTATTTAGGCATGCTGGGAAAGGCATTGATCAGCGTTCCACTGCAGAAAAATCTGTAAATGTACTATATTCAGATACAATATTAAATGGAGTACTATTGGTAAAAGTAATAGCAGAAGTTTTATGGCTGGTAACACAACTATTAAAAATGAATTTACACACAAATGTAGTAAATTTTATTAGAAAGTGTCGATATTTTTTATCATTTGCAATTATTTTAGATGTTTGAGGCGATCGGACTGCCGGAATGTTCCAAGATTAAAATTGACAAAGTTTGATCGCGATACCAATGCCCAGAAAAACACCTGCAGAATGGCGTCAAAAGTTGTTATCATAACTATAGTTGATATTGGCTAGTGCAGCATTCTTTCTATTCTGCGCCTCTGTTTTGTCAACCTCTATGCAAATATAGATCATAATTGCACTTTCCCTTGATCTGAGCATTTCAACAGCGATCTAGTTTTATTGATTTAATCTTGAAACATCCTGGCAGCCAGATGACCTCAAACACAAAAAAACAACTGCAAACAATAGACAAATACTGATACTTTCTGATATAATTTACTTAAATTTTGTGCAAGCTCATCTGTCAGCGTGGCGACAAAGCAATGCACCTAGCTAAACTGAAAGAATTAGAAACAATGTAAGAGAACAATACCGTGAAGGATATCACTCACTCGAGCTATTGATCTGCTATAGAATGCTGTTACAAACAAAGAACTTCATGTAATAAAGAAATGACAGCTCCACCTCTACTCAGCCAACCAGCAAGTACACATGCACTTTGTCCAAAAGTGCATTACATGATCTTGCATTTGCCTATTCCCTTTTTATAAACATGCATTACAAGGAGTAATTCAACACATGTTTATAGTTGGTCTGTTGTTTACTCTTTGAATATGCAAACAGACACGATTCTTATTTACTGGATAAATTTCGTGACAAAATATTTTTGTACAGACAACCTATATTTAACAATTTGCACAAAGTTATAGAAATACAAAAATGATAAGCAAGATGGTAACTACGCAATTAGGATTCCTTTTTGAAGAGAGCTTAAAGGGTTGAAATCCCTGGAGCTGACGTGTAACCTGCAGATACCACCCCCAAAAATAGTTTGCGATTAGATCGATTGCAGCCCAACTAGGTGTTACAGTTGTTGTTATAGGTAGGCCCTATACTGGTGTAGGCATAGTTGTTGAAAATATTGTGGGTACTGTTGTTGTTGTAGGTGCTGTTGTATGTACTGTTGATGATGTTGTTGTTGTTGTTGCTGTTGTTCTAGGCACTCCTGTTGTTGTTGTAGGTGCTGTTGTAGGTACTGTTGTTGTTGTATGTACTGTTGTAGGTACTGTTGTTGTTGTTGTTTTAAGTACTCATGTTGTTGTTGTAGGCACTGTTGTAGGCACTGTTGTTGTTGTTGTATGTACTCCTGTTGTTGTAGGTGCTGTTGTAGGTACTGTTGTTGTAGGTACTGCTGAAGTTGTAGGTACTGCTGTTGTTGCAGAGAGTGCAGCAGTACTTCCTGCACAGACACTGCAACAACATTGTGTACTGCTTTTGCTGCAGGTACTGCTGTTGTTACAGATACTGTTGTTGTAAGTACTGCTGGTGTTGTAGGTACTGCAGTTGTTACAGGTTCTGGTGATGTTGTCTGTACTGCTTTTGAGGCAGATAATACTGTTGTTGTAGCTATTACTGTTGTTGCAGGTACTGAAGTTGTTGCAAGTATTGCTGTTGTTGCAGGTAGAGTTGTTGCAACAGGTACCACAGTTGTTGCAGGTAGTCTGGTTGCGGCAGGTGCTGTTGTTGCTGAGCCTAAACACTTGGTCCCACAACTTGCAGAAGGATTGTTAGAAAAACAGGCTTTCTGGGGAAGGAAGTTGTAGCATATTTTCTCCGATGACTCGCTTTTGAGTTCTTTGGTCTCTGTTTGATCTAAAACAAGCAATTACTTAAAAAAGCAATGAACTAGAAACCAACAATAACCACAATGTTCAATTAAAAAAGAAGGACATCAGAGCAATTGACTCATTGCAAATTGATAAGTTCTACTGAAATTTTTGTGATGTTCAACTATGCATTTCCATTTTTCTAATAATATATTTTAGCAAGAAACATTTATATATTTGATAAACATCATTAAAATTGAGTAGTAATTAACTTTGTTAAAGTTTCAAACAATTTGATAGCAGCATAAGGTGTATTATTTTGTCAATAATTATGTATATATTAAACAAATACTTACCAAAACATTTACAAATAAAACTTACCAAGGTTTATAGTTAGTATAATTAATGCAACAGTCAGTATTGGTAAGTTGAATACTATTCTTTATTGTAATAGGAGTCGTGTTTGTCTGTCTGTTCGAAGCCACGCATAAAGCGTTTAAAAATAAGTTGTCTCACACAATAATTGAACTCGAGTAATCTAAACTAAAGGCATGTGCATTAACCACAACCCCACTCTGCTACCTGACCACATTGTGAAATAATTATGCACATACTGATTATTCATTACAATCTCTCATATTACACAGGACTGCCAATCATAATAGTAAATATAACTATTGAACATTAACTACTAGCAATTTCTTGAGTATTAGTGTAGCTAAGTAAAGGGTTGTGCTATCTCCTTTGGCAATAGGAAGCAATGCTTTCGGATTCCCCACTTGTATACGGAAATTGAAACACTGGCCTAAAAAGGAATGTGATAAACATTCGTTCAATCAAAGATGTATGAATAAAATTAGAGTTATTGGATATATGCCAATATGAGTGCTGTGGAACCGCCACACTACCCAACTTATCAATGGCCGCTAAACAAACCAGTTAAAATTTTCAGCATATTCCGAATACATTTGCTATGAAGCAAGTGTTCTGTTATCCTAGCCTACCAGCTATTTATAAACTGTTTGCAAAAATCTTGAGCTCCCCTTTTGATAATGCATCGCTAAGCTTGCACTCATTCACTGCCAAAAAGCCCAAACTGATTTGGTTATCATGACAGAGGCTACAATAGTTTTAATAAAGTTGTGGAAGGTACATGATTAGATGCCAACGTCTAAGTGTAACTAATTTTTATTAAAAATCTAAAAACACCTTTAGAACAGTGGTAAAGGCTTTGATTTACAATATATTTCTCAAGTTAATCTCATACAAACTGGAGATATAGATGAGGTATTTATATTGCATTATATAAACAACGTTATATTATACAATAAATTATAACATAATATACTACAACATGGAATAATATAACAACACATAACACAATATTATACAATATTATATAAAATAGTACATCATGACGCAATATAATATAGCTTAATATATTCTAATACAATATCATATATTATACTATAAAATTACATAATATAATATAATAATGTACAGTATAATGTAATAATATAATACAACAATATAAAATAGTTATATTAGATCTCTTGAGATGGTAGATACTTAAATGAGAAGGTAGATAAAACATTTTCTTACTTTTGAGTTCAGCAGGCTGCATAACCGCCGATTCTATGTACTGAAGCTGTTCACTCAGTGGTCTATCCGCTTGGTTCTGGGTGATTTTGTTTCGTTCGTTTATTTCATCTATAATATAACTACAAAAAATAATATGAAGAGTGTTTCTCACAATAAAAAAAGACAAAAGAAATAGAAAAAAATGTCACTCCTGGGAAGGTGATGATGAGGTCCCTGTGCGCAATGGCAAGGCTAATCAAGGCACGGAACCAGTAAGCAGAGTCAGCAGAAGTTTGTCTAGTTAGTTTAGTCTAGTCTGGTTGTCTGAGGTAGCGCTTCAGCTCATTTTTGAAAGAATTAGCATTTACAATTTTACGCAGTGTGACCGGTAGTAGCTTCCATAGCAATGACTCTTGATAATCCAAACAACATTGACAAGATTTTGATTCAAACAATTGTATTTTTAGGTTTATGTGTGTTTGATGAGTAGTTAAATGTTTTATCGTATTGTTTTGGTTTGTTTCATAAAATGTGTTGTGTGCTTTAATCAGTACTTTGTATTTGTCTAATTTTTTAATAGTTAAAATTCTATTTAGGTTGAATAGGGGATTAGCAGAAAATTCATAAGCTTTCTTATTAATTACTCGGTGTAACCAGTTTTGAAAAACTTTAATTTTGTTTAAGTAGCAGTCTGGAGCATTTCCCCATGCCTCAACACAATACGAGAGTTTGGAATTGATGAAGAGGTTGTACAGAATTAGCAAAACAACCCTAGAGAGGTACTGAGAGAATCGAAAAGACAACCCAGCATAAGGTCTAAAGTCTTTTAACAGTTTGGATATATGGTTGCTCCAAGTTAGCTGAGGGTCAATAAGTACTCCTAAAATTTTATATCATCAGATTTATTTATTGGATGACCATTAATTAGTAGGGATTGTTCATTAAAGTGGTACGAGTTCTGTGGGTTTTTTAATAAAATGTAGCAAGTTTTGTTGAAATTAATTGTTAGTTTATTTTGGTTGCACCAACTCTGAAGGATTTTTAGGTCTTTATTTATCAAATGTATTTGCTTGTGAAAGTCTTTGGATTAAAAAAAGATTAGTATCGTCTGCATATAATATTGTGGCAGATAGCGTCCCCTTGCATTTAGCCAAGCCAAACCGATGTACAGCCAAGCCAAGCCAGCCGAGTCAAGCTACAGCCAAGCCAGAGCCGTACCGACTCAACACCAAACCGAGCTGGACCGAACCAAGCCGGGCCGAGCAGTGCCGGGTCTAACCAAGCAGAACAAGGGCTGCGTGAGAGGCTGGTGCGCACTGCGTACGGGGACCTGCCGAATCGCCACCAAAATAGCATGGCTATGGAAACTTTCTGCAGCTCGCTGAGGGACCCAGCCCTGCAGAGACATCTGTTGGCCATACCTACGCCCACACCGGCGAACGCTGTCCCAGCCAGAAATGACTATCTCCAAATCCAAAAAGGTGAGCGTAGGCCCGCCGGATTTTTGGTGCGAGTCCTGGAAGGAAGAACCTCTGACCAGGTGAACTCGGCCGAGACCGATGTCATAAGACAACTAGCCCGGCTGGTCCAAACTCTCACGAACAAGGTGGAGCGGCTCCAGGAGCTGGTGCAGGCCCCAGCTGAGAAAAGGAGCCAGCCAGCTACTCTTTGCTAGGGATGTGGCCAACTGAGGCATGTACGAAAGAACTGCTCTTGCCTCACCAGACTGGCTTCGGGAAACGAAGAACGGCCACAGCAGTAGCTCCGACTACTGGCTGTGCCAAGGCCAAGCAAACACGGAAATGTACTAGGATTTCGCGAGACTCAATGACGGCTGATGGCTGGTCTCAACCAGCAAGGACTAGGCCAAGGAATTTGTGTGCAGGAAGGACCTGTGGTGACACAGAATTATTACCAGCCCTTGGGTGAGATTAATCTGGACAGCCCCCTGTCCCAGATATTGCTTACGCCCCTCTGTGCAAACGGCAGGGACGCAACCCGAAGCGCCGGAGGGTGACCCCCAAATCCCCTCTGCTCAAGACACTGACAACCATACCCACTGGACCGGACAGTCAGAAGGCTGCATTCAAAGCGGCAGGGCCGACCCTTTCTCGTCTTGGGGGTGGCAATCACGGGAGCAGTAGAAATGCTCCAGGTAGGGTACGGCCCGAGGTACTGACCTCGCCCCACCATGAAAAAGAAGCCTTCTAGGTCTTACAGAGAATGTCCTGGAGGACACCACTAGGAGGCAAGCCCTCAGCTGATCACACTCCACCAGCTATTTCTTCTCAGGAAAAGTGTAGAGGCAGCCCATCCAGTTCCTTCTGGACACCGGATGCACCACCAATCTGATCAATAAACAGGTATTTGATCGATTGCCAGGAACAGTGCGAGACCGACTCGAAGAGAATGACAGCCGCAGACTATTGGCTGACAGAACACGGCTCCCCTTCTACGGAATAATCCATTTAACTATCCACTTGAGGGACGTGAAGACGGATGAGGTTTTCGTAGTGAACCAATTGAGCGAGGATGCAATTCTCGGAATGCCGTTCTTCGTGGCTCATCAATGCGCACTCGTGTTTGAGCAGCTGGTGATTCAAGTAGATGACAGACAGCTGGTCTGCACAGACCGGCATGGGCGGTTGCTACAGAGCAAAGTGCAGGTAATAAGGGAGCTAGTGGTTCCCGCCCAAACAGAGATGGCGATACACTGTCGCATCACCACACAGAACTATTGCCCCATGGGACTAATCGAGGGATTTCTCAACGGTCCTCCTGTGGCCAGTAGTCTGAACCAGTCGAGACTCAAACGACAAGTCATCACCCGCTGCATGAACACTACGGAGCGGCCGCTGACTTTTTGGTTTGGAACCACTATTGGTAAGTACACGGGAGTAGAGGCTCTACAGGTCAAAGAAGACGATCCCTTACTGTGTGACGCCAGTCAACTTTAATCAATGTAATGCCAGCTCACCTTGAGGAATTGTTCCAGTTGGCCTGGCCGAACTGTGAGGACAGGAGACAAACGTACAGGTTGGCAACCTTGCTGCGTCGGTATGCCACCGTATTTAGTACGGGTGACGATGATGTGGAAAGGACCTCAGAAGTAGAACATTCTATTCCACTTAAGGAGGGTACTCGGCCAATCCGACAACCCCCTACCAGGCTCAGACTAGAGAAGGAGGCAGAAGCTGAGAGGCAGGTCCAGGACCTGCTCAAACGAAGACTCATCGAGCCCGCCAGAGGAGCTTTGAGCTTCCCCGTAGTGTTGGTCTTGAAGAAGGACAGGAAATGGCGCTTTTGTATTGATTACCGGCCTTTCAATGCTGTCACGGAGCAGGATGCCTACCTGCTACCGAGGATTGACGACAGCCTGGACGTCCTGTCCGGCAGTCGCTATTTTAGCACGCTCGATCTGGTGAGCGGGTACTGGCAGGTGCCCCTGGATGCAGAAGCGCAGGAAAAGTCAGCCTTTTCGACCTAGTCCGAGCTGTGGAAGTGGAAAGTGTTGCTTTTCAGATTGACGTCCGGCCTGCCACTTTTCAAAAACTCATGGAACACCTCCTACATGGCCTCTACTGGAGAACGCTGCTGCTATATCTTGATGATATTATCGTCATCGCCCCCAATTTCGATACGCATCTACATCGGCTAGAGGAGGCCTTCCAAAGACTCCACAAGGCCAGACTAAAGCTGAAGCTCTTCAAGTGCAAGCTATTACAATCCCAGGTTCACTACCTGGGGCACATAGTAAGCTAGAACGGAGCCTCTACAGATCCCAACAAAGTGGAGGCAGTAGCAAAGTGGCCGAGTTCGCGCGGAGTAAGGGAACTCCAAAGATTTCTTGGGACGGTCAGTTATTACCGACAATACATCCCAGAGTTCGCCACTATAGCACACCCCATGCACCGACTGACTGCAAAGGGAGAGTCCTGGATATGGATGGAAGGAGAGCAGGCCGCTTTCGACATGCTGAAGGAAAGCATCAGCACCGCCCCGATCTTGGGCTATCCGGATCCTCGGAGGCAGTACATTCTGGACACGGATGCCAGTGAATGTGGAGTAGGGGTCATGCTGTTCCAAGTGCAGGAGAGCTGCAAGAGGGTCATTACTGCAACACTCGATGGAAGCTACTTGCAGTAGTGAAGTCGGTCAAGCATTTCGGCCGTATCTGTATGGCCAGGAGTTCCTCCTGCGGACGGACCACGCGTCACTTCGGTGGCTATGCCAGAGGAAGAAACCCTCAAACCAAGTAGCTCGGTGGCCTGAGATCTTGGGGGAGTTCTGCTATATCTTGGAGCACCTGTCAGGGACTCGCCACGGGAATGTGGATGGATTGAGCAGGCTAACCTGCGAGGACTGCCAGCAATGCGCAAGAATTGAACAGAGAGACAGGGTCCCCCCACGGAAGTAGCTGGCAAAAGAACAAGGGCCGTTAGCCGCGGGGGTACCGACCAGTTGCCTGGATGGGACTCTTGCCCTCGATAAAGCGGGATCGACCCTGGGCAACGTCGCATACCTCGGGGGGCCGGCCGGCAACCTGCACGGGACTCCCGCCCCAACAGTGGCGAGATTGAACCCGGGTGGATTAATGGAGGGGCTGATTAACCCCTCCTGGGTTCCCCGGAGGGGCTATCAGCCCCGCCAGAAGTGACAGGACCAAAGGGCGATCTAGCAAAGACACAGGCTATCGGTCAGGGACCAGTGGCCATCATTTACCGTGCCATCGTCACAGGAAAACAGGTGCCAGCAGAACACCTGGAGGTCGGAAGCAGAGAGCTGGACATCCTGCATTACATGCGGGGCTTTCTGCGCATACTACAGGACAGCGTGCTAGAAGCACGCGTGGCCCCGCAGGGCCACGCTAGATGGTGCACCATCTGTCCCCCAGCCATGCGGGAAACAACGGTGTGGCAAACGCACACCTTGGCTCACTCTGAGGTGGAAAAAACGATAGGTTGCCTCCAACTGACGTGGTACTGGCCCTGGCTGACATCCACAGTCAGGCGGCTCATCAAAAGTTGCGAGGTGTGCCAGGCCACAAAGCATGGTGGGACAAAGGCAGCCGGAAGAAAAAGGAGGCTCTACACAGGATGACCCTGGCAGAAGGTGACCTTGGATCTGGTGAGGCCATTTCCTGTCACACCAAGGGGAAACAAGTGGGTGCTGGTTCTCACCGACCACTTCACCCGGTAGCAGGACGCATTGGCACTACCTGACGCCTCGGCCCCGATGGTCGCCAACGCACTGGATGAGCGGGTTTTCTACTACCTGGAATTGCCCAAGCAGATCAACACGAACCAGGTGGCACAGTTCGAGAGCCAACTGATGGCCGAACTGTGCCAACTCTTGAACATAGAAAAAACCCACATGACTCCGTATTACCCGCAAGAAAATGGAGACGTGGAGCGGAATAACCGGTGACTCGGGGATTCCTTGAGGGCGCTGCTCTTGGCTCGGGGAGAGGATGAGTGGGACCTACTGCTTCTCCAGTTGATGAGGGCATACAGAGGCACCCCCACTCTGCAACTGGAAAAACTGCCAACATGCTAATGTTGGGACGGGAGCTGAGGTTGCCAGACTAGCTGGAAAATCACCCCCACCGACCGAGTTCTTTCTTGCCCACAAGCATGCTTTTAAGGTGCAGCAAAAACTGCAGACAGTGCATGAGGTGCTCCGGTGAAGCCAGATGGAGGTGCAACAAGAGGATAAGGAAGAGCCACGGCTGTGCGCCCCAGGCAACTGGGTATGGCTCATGAACAAACGCCGGAGAGGAAGAGAAAACCCCAAGCTACAGGCGAAGTTCGTGGGACCACTCCAGGTCTGGAAGGCCTGGGGGAACCAAACATATCTGGTGGAACAGCAGGAAAAGTCTTCCATCCAGAGCGAGGGAAGGCTGAAGCCTTATCGCGATTGCTCAGAAAGGTTCGGGCAGGTCCCAGCCACTCTGGAGCCAAGGAGAGGCCCCAACATAAAGGGCGCTCAACCCAGCAGGCCGGAGAGAAAGCACGAGGAGGACAGGATAGATCCTGTACCAATAATGCCACCTCCCAGCTGGGAAAAGTTGCTAATAGAAGCTGCAAAGAATCGAAAGGAGGAAGTAACTCCTGGGGAAAGTTCGGCCGGACCGGAGAAAGCAGGAAGTCCAGGACGCCCTCCAAGTTTCGAGGAAACCAATCCGGTCACACGGAATAAAGTTCCAGAAGAACCGGAATCGAACCAAGGAGAGGCCGCAACACCAGATTCCATCAGCCCCGCAATCCAATCAACTCTGGTCCGGCACAATCCTAGGTCGGCTCAGACCACTAGGAGGCCGGAACAATACGGAGATAGTGTATGCTACTCTATGGAATTAACGGAAAACGGTCCGAAGGTCGCGCAGGAAAGAGGCAAAACGGTTTTCACGGACGCAACCAAGGATTTCTTATTAAAGCACTCGTTTTCTTTGGACAACATCAGGGCACTGAAAATGATGGAGAGCAAAGGAAACAGATCTCTACAGGATATACTGACTTCGGTCACAATTAGCTTGAGAGCAACTGGAGAGAGAGTGGGTAGGCCAACGTCGGCAAACGTGGTAGCCTACAAAGGGAGTGACACAGAGAGGAACATGGCACGACGGCCAGATTTTGCCGTGTTGGAGATTACAGAAGAGGGAGCAGAAGCGCTGTTGGATGCCAATTTGACAGAGGACAGCGTAGAGGAGCTACTAAAAAAAGTCATGCCAGAACCAGTGGAAAAAGAGTGCCGGGAGGCTGCTGTATGCACGAAGAGACGGGTCAGTCCCCTTTCACTAGAATTGTCTTCATCTCCGCCGGCTGTTGCTGTGAGGGAAAGTACACCCGTGAGTCAGCCGGAGCCAGAGAGAGTCAGGCCACGGAAGAAGACCATCGTAAGGACCATTACGTACTCGTCTTCCCGGACTGTAACACAAGCGGAAAAGCTGGTGAAAGATGGGAGCTGCCGGATCTGCCAGTTCACAACCAGCACCCGGCGGATTCAATTTCACGTGCTGCAACACTATGCCGTGTTTGTGTGCTCCTGCGATTGGCAGCAAGTATCGAGGGACCAGATGTTGCTACACCACGCGACTCACCAGCAAGAAGGAGTAGAGCCGGTGGTGTATCTGGTAGACCAGGACTCCTCGGAGCAGTTCTGCCAGGAGAACATGAAGGGCTCTCTGACGGTGGTTGCCTGCACAACCACGACCAGAGGATAGAGACATTGCAGCCTCAGAGAGGGGCACAGCGGGCTAGGACACCACTGTGCCTCCCAGCCCGGGTCTGTCCGGCTTCGACCAGAAGGAGCAAGATGACTGTGGAGCCCGTCGGGTCACGCACCATGGCCGAAGAAATAGAACGGACTCCAGCCAGCCATACCCTCCTACAGACACAGCACAGCCAGGCCTGGTTGCTAACACATAACGCTCAGCAGTGGACGAGGGCTGCAGAGACTATGCAAGCAGTCCTACGGCAGGGACACCTGGAGGGCCGGGAATGCCAGCTACTATTGGAGGAAATAGAGCGCCTCCGCTAAGGAGCCCGCCAGCATGAGGCTCTGGCCCAGCTAGCCCTCCCGCAGGATGTGAATTTGAGACTATAGTCGCCAATGGGGTGGGGGGAGTGTGTAGTGGATGGCGTCCCCTTGCATTTAGCTAAGCCAAGCCGATGTACAGCCAAGCCAAGCCAGCCGAGACAAGCAACAGCCAAGCCGCAGCTGTACTAACTCAGTACCGAACCGAGCTGGACTGAGCCGGACCGAGCCATGCCGGGTCTAACCAAGCAGAACATGGGCGGAGTTCAGCAGCTATATAAGCACGAAAATTTGCAGAAGAGAGTAGAGCTGTTCTGGGCCTGTTCATTACCTGTTACTTTATTCTTTCTTGTACACCTTGATGAACTAAGAAGAAATCTATGTATTGTACTCATGCACGAGTCTTGTACTAGTGGAGGAAAGTGAAGGTTGCACAAAACCTTTACAATATTGTTGAAAGTACTTTTAATTGACATGCCAAGTCATTAATATATATTAGAAACAAAGTTAAACCAAATACAGATCCTTGAAGAACACCACATTTTACAGTTTGTGGTGTTGACAGGGTAGCATTTATTTTTGTTCTTTGACTTTGATCTTTCAAGTAGTTTTCTATCCATTTAATAGCTGTTAATTTGAAACCAATAGACTTCAATTTTAATAACAATATATCATGATCAGTGGTATCAAATGCTTTGCTGAAATCTATAAACATACCAAGTACACAATGTCCCTTGTTAAAAGCTTGGAATGTTTTGGTTGTAAAGGAAATAATTGCATCTCTTGTTTCAATACCTTTTCTAAAACCAAATTGATTAGAGTCTAGAATGTTATTGTGTTCAAGATAGTCCATGATTTGAAAGTTTCTTGGTAGGCTGTTAAATATTTTAACAAATAGTTAAGGTGTCAACTATAAAAATATATTTCATCACAAAATTCTGACCATCGTAGCTAAAGCAGTGCTTTTTTAGCTAGAATGGTCGCTGTCTGACACTAGGAAGCAGTGCTCTATCAGGTGAGGCAGGCTACTGTTTGGCACCATGAAGCAATAGTCTGTCAAGTGAAGCAAGCTACTGCATGACACCAAAAAACAGTATCCTATCAAGTGAAGCAGGTTATTTTTTGACACCAAGAAACAGTGCCTTGTCAAGTGAGTCTGATCACTGTTTGACATCAAAAAGCATTGTCCTGATTAATTGGATTGGTCACTGCTTGACCCCCAGAAACTGTGACCGATTTAGCTAGCCTTGCCACTGTTTAACACTAAAAATCAGTGTCAAGTCAGCTGGTCACTGTGGGACACCAAAAAACTGGACCCTGCTTAGCCAATATGTTAGCCTGAAGATAGAGCAATGCACCTAGCTGAATTGAAAGAATTACAAACAATGCATTAGAACAATATCTTGGAGCATATAACCCACTTATGCTATTGATCTGCTATAAATTGTTGTTACAAACAATGAACTTTATGTAATCAAACAACAAGACCACCGACCCTACTCGGCTTACCATCAAGTACACATGCGCCAGCTTTGTTCAGTAATTCATTACATGATCCTGGATTGGATTATTCACGTTTCTATAGAGATGCATTATAGGTAGTAAATCAATGCATGTTAATAGTAGTATTTGTTTATTTACTAGTTAATAAATTTACTTTGCTAGATGAACTTTGTTACGTGAAATATTTTTACACTTGCAAGCTATACTTTGCAATATGTAGGAAATACTAAAAGTCCAAGAAATTGTGAGCAGGCTTATAATTATGCGAACAATGCTAAGCAATTTTATTAAAAAAAGTTTTTATGGCGAAACATAAAATTAGAAGGAATTTTTTAGCAGCAGGGTAAAGCATATAAGTTGGCCCTGATACATACCCAGTTTGAGGCTGAGCCTGGACCTTTGATGATTTACTTTTGAGTTCTTTGGTCTTTGGCTGAACTAAAATCAATCAATAACTTACACAGGAAAGAGCAATGAATTAGAAATAAAAAATAACCAAAAAGTTCAATTAAAAAAACAGGCGATCAGAGTGAACTAATTCATAGCAAATTTATAAATTCTACAGAATTATTTGTAATGTTCAACTATGCGTTTTCATCTTTCTAATAATATATTTTAGCAAGAAACATTTATAGATTTGATAAATATCATTAAAATTGAGTACTAATTAACTTTGTTAAAGGTTTCAAACAATCCGATAGCAACATAAGGTGTATTATTATGTCAATAATTATGTCTATGTTAAACAAATACTTACAAAAACATTTACAAATAAAACTTACCAAGGTTTATAGTTAGTATAATTAATGCAACAGTCAGTATTGGTAAGTTGAATACTATTCTTTATTGTAATAGGAGCCGTGTTTGTCTGTCTGTCCGAAGCCACTTTTTGAGGTTGTGAAAAAAGATTGCGTCAGCCAGAATTTACACTCGTGAAGTTTTACTTGATAGATCAACACTCTAACACCTGTATCACATGACCCCCTTGGCATGATATAAAATAACTGTGGCAGCTATTTATTCTATAGTGTTTTATTGGCACACAGGTATTTTTCGGCACACCTGATGATCTCTCATGGCAAATGAGATTGCCAACGTACTAGTTTTACCAATTTGCCTTGAAATTATTACTGCTCCTGTTATAGAATACTAAACACCAAAATTATTTTGCAATGTCAGATTGTAAGAAACAGAGTTGAGTGTGGCTTTTTATAACTAGTTTTCTCACCTCCCAAAGTGCTCATGGTTGCACCCATTCATATGATTTGGTGAATTGTGTTCAGAATTGCTACAATAAACATTGAGGGGTGAGTACAACTATTTCACATATAACATGAGTAAGTTACTCTCTAACCATTGCAAATAAAATAGTGTGGTATGATCCAGCTAGACCATAATTAACTAATACACATTAATAGCCAGATAGACTCTAGCAGAGTTTCATGAGTTGGCCCAATGTGATGACTTGGCTCAAAACTTGTAATGGCCTAACAATCACTGCTGATACGGAATGACAGACTTTCTCATCTTTTTGCTGCATTTTGACCGTGTATGCTTATCTGTTTCTTTATTTTAATTTTTAATATAATAAAAGCAATGTTTATTTGTATGTCTGTCCAAAGCCATGCTGATTGCATTGGAAAAAAACTGTCTCACGTAGGAATTAAACTAGGGTCATCTACACTTCAAGCTAGCGCACTAACTACCACACCACTCTGCAACCTGACCACTTTACAAATTAATTATGCAGATACTGATTACTCATTACAATCTCTCATATTACACAGGACTGCCAATCATAATAGTAAATATAACTATTGAACATTAACTACTAGCAATTTCTTGAGTATTAGTGTAGCTAAGTAAAGGGTTGTGCTAACTCCTTTGGCAATAGGAAGCAATGCTTTCGGATTCCCCACTTGTATATGAAAATTGAAACACTAGCCTAAAAAGGAATGTGATAAACATTCGTTCAATCAAAGACGTATGAATAAAATTAGAGTTATTGGATATATGCCAATATGAGTGCTGTGGAACCGCCACACTACCCAACTTATCAATGACCGCTAAGCAAACCAGTTAAAATTTTCAGCATATTACAAATACATTTGCTATGAAGCAAGTGTTCTGTTATCCTAGCCTACCAGCTATTTATAAACTGTTCGCAAAAATCTCGAGCTCCCCTTTTGATAATGCGTCGCTAAGCTTGCACTCATGCACTGCCAAAAAGTCCAAACTGATTTGGTTATTATGACAGAGGCTACAATAGTTTTAATAAAGTTGTGGAAGGTACATGATTGGATGCTAATGTCTGAAGTGTAACTAAGTTCTATTGAAAATCTATAAGCACCTTTAGAACAGTGGTAAAGGCTTTGATTTACAATATATTTCTCAAGTTAATCTCATAAAAACCGGAGATATAGATGAGGTATTTATATTGCATTATATAAACAACGTTATATTATACAATAAATTATAACATAATATACTACAACATGGAATAATATAACAACACATAACACAATATTATACAATATTATATAAAATAGTACATCATGACACAATATAATATAGCTTAATATATTCTAATACAATATCATATATTGTACTATAAAATTACATAATATGATATAATAATGTATAGTATAATGTAATACAACAATATAAAATAGTTATATTAGATCTCTTGAGATGGTAGATACGTAAGTGAGAAGGTAGATAAAACATTTTCTTACTTTTGAGTTCAGCAGGCTGCATAACCGCCGATTCTATGTACTGAAGCTGTTCACTCAGTGGTCTATCCACTTGGTTCTGGGTGTTTCTTGGTAGGCTGTTAAATAATTTATCACATAGTTAAGGTGTCAACTATAAAAATATATTTCATCACAAAATTCTGACCATCATAGCTAAAGCAGTGCTTTTTTAGCTAGGATGGTCGCTGTCTGACACTAGGAAGCAGTGCTCTATCAAGTGAGGCAGGCTACTGTTGGACACCATCAAGTAATGTCATGTCAAGTGAAACAAATTACTGTTTGACACCAAAAAAGAGTGTCCTCTCTAGTGAAGCCGGTTACTGTTTGACACCAAGAAACAATGCCCTGTCAAGTGAGTCTTATCACTGTTTGACATTGCAAAGAAGCGTCCTGTTTAGCCAGACTGGCCACTGCTGGACCCAAAGACGCAGTGACCTGTGTACCTAGCCTTGTTACCATTTTAGTACAGAAATTAGTGCCCTGTTAAGTTAGCTGGTCACTGTGGGACACCAAAAAGCTGGACCCTGCTTAGCTAATCTGTTTAGCCTGAAGATAGAGCAATGCACCTAGCTAAATTTAAAGAATTACAAACAATGCAACAGATCAACATCTTAAAGGATATAATTCACTTAGGCTGAAATTGATCTTCTAAAAAATGTTGTTACAAACAATTAACTTTACGTAATTGAACAGCAAAACTAGCGCCCTTCTTGGCTTACCAGCAAGTACACATGTGCCAGCTTTGTTCAGAAATTCATTACATGATCCTGGATTGGATTATTCACGTTTCTATAAAAACGCATTACCGGGAGTAAATCAACACATGTTAATAGTAGTATTTGTTTATTTACTAGTTAATAAATTTAATTTGTTGGATGAATTTTATTACGGGAAATATTTTTACATCTGCTGGCAATAACCAGCAAATTGCAAGACATACTAGAAATCAGAGAAATCGTGAGCAGGTTTGTAATTATGCAAACATTGCTAAGCGGTTTATTAAAAAGACGTTTTTATGCCGTGAAAAATAAAATTAGAGGGGATTTTGAGCAGCAGAGTAAAGCATATAAGTTGGTCCTAATACATACCCAGACTGAGGCTTAGCCTGGGAATTTGGTGCCATGGCTTGCTGAAGACTGTTAGAAGCACAGAGTTGTTGAAGTTTCAGATTGTAGACTGTGTCCTTTGATGATTAGCTTTTGAGTCTTTTGGTTTCTGTTTGACCTAGAGTCAAGCAATAATCTAAAAAAAAACAATGAACTAGAAACTATCTATAACCAAAAGATGCAAACAAAAGCCAGGCAATCAGAGTGAACTAACTCATAGCATTGATAAATATTTACAGAAATATTTTTGATGTTCAACTATGCATTTCCATCTTTCTAATAATAATATATTTTAGCAAGAAACATTTATAGATTTGATAAACATAATTAAAATTGAGTAGTAATTAACTTTGTTAAAGTTTCAAACAATCCGATAGCAACATAAGGTGTATTATTTTGTCAATAATTATGTCTATGTTAAACAAATACTTACAAAAAAATTATACACATAAAACTTACTAAGGTTTATAGTTAGTATAATTAATGCAACAAACGGTTTTGGTAAGTTAATTACCATTCTTTATTGTAATAAGAGCTGTATTTGTCTGTTTGTTCAAAACCGCGGTTGAAGGTTCTGAAAAACATTGCATTATGCAGGATTTACACCCGTGAAATTCTTCTTGAAAGACCAACATTCTAATGCCTGTACCACATGGCAATTGTCAACACTTTGAAATAGCAGTGAAGACGATTATTTGTCAGTATACCCGATAATTTCTTATAGCAAACGAGATTGCCTGGGTACTAGATTTATTTATTGGTTAGAAAATTTTCTCTGCTTCTGTGATGGAATACTAAATGGCAAAATTATTCTGTAATGCCAGATTATACGAAACTGTTGAGTTTGGTCTTTATAAATGATTTGCTCAACTTCCATGATTTGGTGAATTGTGTTTATAGTAGCTACAATAAGCATTGAGGTGTGGGAAAAATTACATATATTTCATTTATATCATGACAAAGTTACTCTCGAACCATTGTAAATAAAATAGTGTGGTATAATATAGCTGGCCCATAGTTGTACCGATAGGTTACACTTAATAGCCAGATAGACCATAGCAGAGTTTAATGAGTTGGCCCAATGTGATGACTCGGCTCAAAACTCGTAACGGCCTAACAATCACTGCATATATAGAATGACAGACTTTCCAATCTTTTTGATGCATTTGGAAGCGTATGCTTATCTGTATGTCAATGCTGCACTATATTTATTTTAACTTTTACCATAATAGGAGCAGTGTTCATTTGTCCGTCTGTCCAAAGCCACGCTGATAGCATTTGAAAAAAACTGTCTCACCCAGGAATTAAACTCGGGTCATCTACACTTCAAGCTAGCGCACTAACTACCACACCACTCCGCAACCTGACCACTTTACAAATTAATTATGCAGATACTGATAACTCATTATGATCTCTAATATTACTCAGAACTGCCAATTATAATAGTAAATATAACTATTGAACATTAACTACTAGCGATTTCTTGAGTATTAGTGTAGCTAAGTAAGGGTTTGTGCTGACTCTTTTGGCAATCAAAAAGAGTGATTTTTAATACCCTATTCAGAAAATCTAAAAGCGCCGTTAAATACCATTAAAACACTGAATTGAAACATATTTCTCAGATAGAGACAAGGTGTTTCTATTTATTTATTTACTTCAAAACTAACTTTTATAGAAACCATATGAGGGTTAGCCACCTTTTGTTAGAATATAAATTGCTAACAACAGAAACTTCATAAATCTCATTTTGCATATTATAATATAAAACAGCTGGATATTAATGGATAAATTATTAAATGATACATTGTGATGTAGTATAACATTGTATACTATAATATACTATATTATAATATAATATATATTTGAAAATATACTATAATAATATATACCATTATATTATATAGGCCTACTTTAGTATGCTCCAATATGATAAAGCATTGTATAATATAATATATTATAATACAACATTATATATAATATATGACATAAAAGTTAAAATTTAATTTAATATAATATAACAATATAATTCAATAAATTATAGTATAGTATGATATAATATAATACAACTATGCAAAAAAGTTATGACTTAAGCTGGTAGATCGGTAGATGCGATATGCAGATAAAATGTCTCCTTATCTGACATGTTAGCTGAATCGCTCCTAATGCTAAAATCTGAAGGCACTCGCTCAGTGGCTTATCAATTCTACTCTGAATTTTTCTTGAGAGGATGCTAAATAATTCATTCCATAATTTAGGTGTCAAATATAAAAATATACTTTCTTTGAAATTTAATAACCAAATTTTCAAAAAGATGTCAGATAAAGAACAATATTTTCAAAGTGTTATATTGAAGCAGCATTATATTTGAGACAATACACATTATGGAGATTTTTTTCTGATTGTAACCAATTTCAAAGTGAAGGTAAAACAAGATTACATCCTTACATAGTACGCAGTTGTGATCTGTGAGAATTCCCAGGTTAGTTTAAAAATTCTAGTTTACGTTTAAGCTAAATGTAACAAAATAGGGTCTATGGCTATTTGAGGTACACCACTACAATTTTTTCCTGACACCAAATTAGCAATAATTGCCAGCAAAAATTGAATTTACGTAAAAGCTGTATTTCCTTGATTTCTGTGAAAGATTTTACATAGAAAATGTTACAAGCTGAAGATGCCTGCTTGAAAGATTGTATGCATTCCTAAAATATGATGTGTCTGATAAATTGTGTAAACCCGGTATGTTTCCACATTATTTGGCTGATTTTATTCAAACTTTTTAAACATGCATATATGCTTCTTGCCTTCGGCAAAATCAGCAAAACACGCGGCTTTAAAATTTTTTGGTTTTCTGAGAAACAGCCTCTCAAACACCCACCCTATCTGGTCTATCTGAATAAAAATAGAAGAA
Organism: Watersipora subatra; assembly: GCF_963576615.1. Classification (NCBI taxonomy): domain Eukaryota; kingdom Metazoa; phylum Bryozoa; class Gymnolaemata; order Cheilostomatida; family Watersiporidae; genus Watersipora; species Watersipora subatra. Next base: position 65,119,482 of record NC_088709.1, read on the forward strand.
ACCTCAAAGCTAAAACACATTCTAAATTACAAACATCCTGTGGATCAGAATCTTTTTGATAAGCTGAATGCAAATGGTCTGAAATAAAATAATGATATGAAAATGAAATCATTTGCAAAGCCAATATAAAACAAACAAAACTATTTTATCGATTTGAAGTTTGATATACATGTACCTTAATAGATTACGTGTCAAGTATTCAGTCACTCTTGCACTTGTGACTTGCTACACCTTAAGGTACACTGTAATGGACTCCTTGTTTCTTTGTCATGTGGTGTCATGTGATGTGATGTGATGTCATGTCATGTCAAGTCAATTGATAGTAGATAACTTGTTACATGCTAGTCACGTAATCTTTATCTCGTAGTCTGGACAACTGTTGTCCAGACTACGAGATAAAGTATGCACACAAATACCACTGCAGATCAAATTCCATGAACCTATTATAAAAAAATGAAAAAGCACTTACTGTTCTCTCTTATTTTACATTCCTTAAAAATGTTTTGCAGAAGCGACCAAACTTTGTCCAAAATTAATATTACTCAAACAAACTATCCTTGCTCACCATAAAAAACTCCGAAAGTTTTTCAAACGATGTACAATAGAATAACAATACGAAAATCTTTGCCCAGCAAGATTGCACCAATTTCCTAAAAATATAATATTTTAAGGCCCCAATTAGAACTCAAGTACTTGTTTTCAAAGCGAATGCCACGGTGCAATCAAAGCAGTACCAAGCATATTGTTTGACAATGGTATCATGCAACTAACATTTTTGTCCTTTTTCAATGTTTAGTGCACTTTGAATAGTGTCTATCAGTCAGTTTAGTTTGATGATATTAAAATATTTTTTCAATGAATGTGTAGTAATTTGTCAAAAATTCCTATGAAACAAAAATTCCTTGAAAAAAACCTATTTAGTGACTGTTACATAATTCTCTTAAAGGTTGAGATAAAATTATGTGTAGCTTTTATTGCACAAAGAATAGATTTTGTGCTTTTGTACGTATGTGTAACAGAACCATCAAGCGCCAAATCTGCAATGCTTCATATAATGATCATGTTGATATTACTTCCTTTTTGTTCAAATATTTTCTAAAAAGTTAATTATTTAGTAAAAAATAATAAACTGAAGTGGTTATTTTCAGCGCTGCACGTAACCAGCTTCCATGACAGCACATAACCGCTGTGTGGAAAATAAACACAGTTGGTCAACAACGATTTGTAAACAAAGAGTGCTAGAAAAAGGCCATAATTGATATTTTTGGTAGTATAAAACTGTATATTACTATCAGTAATATACATTTTGATTGTCTTATGATTGTCTGAAACTGTATATTACTATAAGTAATATACAGTTTGATTGTCTTATGATTGTATGAAACTGTATATTACTATCAGTAATATACAGTTTGATTGTCTTATGATTGCCTGAAACTGTATATTACTATCAGTAATATACAGTTTGATTGTCTTATGATTGTATAAAACTGTAGATTACTATTAGTAATATACAGTTTGATTGTCTTATGATTGTCTGAAACTGTAGATTACTACCAGTAATATACAGTTTGATTGTCTTATGATTGCCTGAAACTGTATATTACTATCAGTAATATACAGTTTGATTGCCTTATGATTGTCTGAAACTGTATATTCCTATCAGTAATATACAGTTTGATTGTTTTGTGATTGTCTGAAACTGTATATTACTATAAGTAATATACAGTTTGATTGTCTTGTGATTATCTGAAACTGTATATTACTATCAGTAATATACAGTTTGATTGTTTTATGATTGTCTGGAACTGTATATTACTATTAGTAATACACAGTTTGATTGTCTTATGATTGTCTGAAACTGTATATTCCTATCAGTAATATACAGTTTGATTGTCTTATGATTGTCTGAAACTGTATATTACTATAAGTAATATACAGTTTGATTGTCTTGTGATTATCTGAAACTGCATATTACTATCAGTAATATACAGCTTGATTGTTTTATGATTGTTTGAAACTGTATATTACTATTAGTAATACACAGTTTGATTGTCTTATGATTGTTTGAAACTGTATATTACTATTAGTAATACACAGTTTGATTGTCTTATGATTGTCTGAAACTGTATATTACCATCAGTAATAAAGGTGTTGAATGATAGGAAAAACTCTAACAGGCCTACTACTTACGAAAACCCTAAAATTCCAAAAAAACTTATTCGATTCAGAAAAAAAAACTTGAAGGGTAACTCCCTATCTCCATTACCTCCATTATCTTTGTTAAACATAAATCTGGTCATAATAACAACTTTATCAGAGAAATTACAATCTGAAGTATAGAAGAGACAGTTATCAGTAGAAAAAACAGCATTACAGTGGTGATAACATCATATTTTCAGTTAACAGCTGTGTTGCCACAAAGCAGTGATAAGAACATCTAGTTAGTACCCAGCTGCATTGCAAAAAATCTCATGTTTGTTAATCATGTCACGATGTGCCTAATATAGGAAATCTCTCAAAGTTTTCTGGTGAGTAAGTAAAGTTGGTTGACCTCCTTTATGAAATGAAATGATGCGTGAATGTATAAAATTATCTGGTAAAGAGGTGTACTGTATTGTTTATTAAAGCATGTGGTGAAATATCACATTGACTGAATCTTGATTAAATTATGTATTACGGTATAATACCATAGTTATATAGTTATGGGTTATAGTCATATAGGGTTATGCCATATATGGTACCACATTATTTTATGTCTTATCATATAAAATTGTTTCATACCCTTAAAACTACCATAAACCAGTAAATATATCAAAACTAACAGTGCCATTCTCCCCAAACAAGAAATGTTAGAGCTACCAAGGAAGGAACTCGAATTTGTTTTTGGTCTAATCTTTGTAAAAATTGGCTTTTTATAACCTCTTTTATTTTTGTTTTATTACCCTGTCCTATTACTCAATTTTTTATTCGCTCTATCTTCTTTTTTCCTGTTAATATTCTGATGCCTCTACTTCTCTATATCTCGCCCACCGCTCTTTACTTCTGCCATGTTATACTTTGGCTCTCATCAATGATATACAGCCCCCACAAGGTTAGGCAACGGGCATCATGTGGGCGGGGCTTAATGCTCAAGCTCTGTTGGGATGAGAGCCAAAGTTTCTCATTCTCGTTTCTCTTTTGATTCATCCTTTTCTTCCTTCATCTTCCACCACTCTTTTGTCTGTTCATTTAAATCCTATCTTTGTTTCTTTTCATTCTTTTTTCTTCTTAAGATTCTATTTTGCCTTTTTCATACTTTCACACCTTCACTCTCTACTTTTCATTACTATTTTAAATAACGGAAATTACATACATAAACTGAATATATAGAATTTAAACTTCTTGAATAAATATTTCATACAAATAGTTGTTAAAACAAAACAAACAATAATATATTGATTTTTTTGTTTCCTTTTATTTTACATAATTTTATAGTGATAGTATTTTATATTGAGTTTTATTCTTTATACACCACATTTTCAAACTGACTATAAAAGACTCCCCAGATTAAACTAAAAAGTTTACCCACCATTCTTGCTTCAAGTTCTTACGAGGTTTTATGAAACCAAAATTAGCAAACAATCAACAAGTTTACCAACAAGAACTCTTGTTGGTAAACTAATACATGATGTTTAGCGCTAGCTGTGGGAAATGACGAACTTGCCTCTACAGCTACAAAAATGTTTGTATAATGTGAGTATTATATTAACACAGAATATGCCACTACACTTAACAAGAAAACAAAAATAATAATTCTTTGATAGTTTTGTGACTTTCAAGTAAGCAAGGAAAAACCCTAGTCAATATATGCACTTTGATTATTAAAAACCTGATATCCTACACCATCATGTCTAGCACTTGCTGTTGAATGAAACAAGCATACATTTATACCTGCAGAAGTAATTATAAAGGGGTTATCTGATGATTCTGTGGCACCAGCTTAAGCAAAAATCTAGAGTAATTAAAATGTGAACTTCTATTGTTAAATATTTCTGTATATTGATTAGTTTAGGTGAAACAAAAGAGAGATAGATTAAAGAGTTTGTAGATAAAACAACATCTAATGAATGTTCTGTATTTAGACGTGTCTACATGTAATAATTAAAGAGAACCAGCATGTCATTAACTAACTATTAATAACCATTTGTCTCTTTAATAAATATACTTAGAGGTAATGGTTGTCAGGGTAGCGCTGTTCTACAGCAACCAATTACTTGCCATTCTGCATCCGCCAGGAGAAGACCTACAAGCTCAACTGCTTCCTCTGCAAAAAAATGGAGCTTTTGTGTATTCTTTCATTCTGCTATGGTAAGTTGCTAAAGCAACACGTACTAAAAATTTGCATTATAAAGATTTATTTAGCACTTGAATATAACACACTTAGGCTATATGTATTTTTAAACAAAATAGTTATTTATCATACAAGTAAGGAAAAAAGTCACATTGTTCTCAAGTCCATCTTTTTAAGATGGCTAATCATGCTATCCAAACATTGTTATTATGACACATAAATAAAAAAACTTCATTTGAACAACCTTTTACAGGAGAACAATGAGACATGATTGTTTTGAGCCAACCAGGAGAGTTTAACCAGCCATTTGAAAAAATTCAGTCTCCGTATTTTTTTTAAGTTGCTTTATAGCCTACTTTTTACACTTGCAATTACTTTCCCTCCTCTTTCTCACCTTTTCTTATTGCTGTTCTCTGTCTCTCATTTTTCCTAATTCTCTCCTATTCTGCTTCTTTTTTAACTGTTATCTTTTACATTCTCATTTACCCATCTATATTTTATTTATTTAGGTCTAATTTTGCTCTGAATTTTCTCTCATTTTCAACCTATTTGTGAGCTTTTCTTCTTTTTCCTTTTTTTTCCCCAATTTTATATAATTCTTGTTTGCTGTCTTACGACTTCTTCTCTTTTCAATTCATGCTCAGCTTATTTTGTCCATGCTTCTTTCACACATTATTTTTCATCTACCTGCTTCTCACTCTTATTCACTAATTTTTTTATTAGTTATATATTCACTTCTCACTTTGTTGTTATTGTTTTATTATTTTTATTTCTCTTTTTCTACCTTGCTTTACAAAATCAAGTGATCAACAAGCAATAGCCTCTAATTTGTTTTGTGTTAATTTATTAATTTCTTTTTGGTCTCTTTTTATTTCCACTTCTTTGTTTTTTTTCTCCATTCAATACACTTGTACTTTTTAATCTCGTTTCATTTTTTTCCATTTTGTATTTCTTTAATTTCTTTTTAGCTACTAGGTCTTCCCTTTTATTCTCTTCTTTTTTTCTCATTGCTCCTTTCACTTTACCTCTCGACTTCAAATTCTGAAGAGTCCTACTACTAACAGATTATTTATTGACAATGTCATATAACTTAGGTATATAAGTTAGTTATATTAGGCATTTGCATCATTTCTATCAATGTTTCTCTTGTCTTCATTCATGATTTTTGTTTCACCCAAACCACCTCTCTTGCTGCTTTAGTCCATTTATCAATAGACGGTTTATCTTTTCAGCTATTTTTTGTTTTTATTACTTCTCAGTTATTTTTCAAACTATTTTTATCCAATTCCTTTTTTAGCTTTTATCTTCACATCATTTTATTTTCTTACTTCATTTTTCTGGTTCTATTATTTCTCTTACCTCCTTTTCTACGCTTCAATAATCTTTTTGTTTAATTGTAGTTAAAGCGGCTAAACTAAATATTTAAAATGTGCATCACTTATAAACTTAATTAACCAAATGGTTTTTCTAAAGCTGAGTAACCAAATGAACTTTTAAGCACATTATTAATTTTTTTTAAACTAATTAGCATACCATGTGGAAATTAAACTCTAAATAAAGTGTTTACAGCTTTTTGTTTTAAATTACTGTGTTGTTTCATGAATTCAAATTAAACCTGCTAAACTACAAGAAAAAGTGCTTATAGCCAATTTTAAGATTTCTAAGACCAGCATTGGATTGAGATAGACATCCATATACATGCATAAAAGAAACTAAAGAAGGGCTCATGTGATGAATCTATAATCATGCCACTCAAGCAAATAGCCAAGTAATTAAAGCTTTCACTTTCGTTGTTACATGATTTTCAATTTATATTGATTACTAAAACTAAGACAAAAGAAATATAGATTAAAGAGATTGTAGATGAAACAAATTTAATCATCTTAATGTATTTCAATATCAATGTGTCTTTTATTATACAAATCAAAGAGAACCAACATGTCATTAACCAGGTATCAATAACTATTATGGATTTGTGTTCTCTTTCACTAATAACCTTTGAAGTATTCTTTGTAAAATGGTGCAATTGTACAGCTAATTATGATCTACATGTATCATTCTAAGAACCTCGTGAAAAGGTTGTTCCTCACAATTGACTGCTTTTATCTGCGATAATGAAAAGGTTTTTGTATTGTTTGATTTTGATACGATGAATTGCTAAGGCTATCTGTATTATGACTTCGTATATTTAAAACCACTTCATTGCTTGCATGAATAGTCTCACATTTTTCAAATTGTACGAATGTGATCTTGCTGTTTTTATTTAAACATTGTGGTTTTAAAAAACATACATATGCTTGTAAAAATATGAAATTTTAGTATTCATAAGCTCTCTAAACGTTATAAGATGCGAGAGACTTGATGATAAATCCTGCAGTAAATTTTGATACTTCTTGTGTTTACAAAAAAGAGACACACAAGCAAACCAAAACCTTCTCTTTTGCTTCTGATACATTTTATAAAATATACAGAGTCTTTATTCTCTTCAAACAATTTATCCAGTATATAAAGTTCAAACGAATCATCTGTTATACAAGTTTTTGCCTCAGCATGGATCCACACTTTCCTGAGTGGTTTTTACTGCACATGAGAATATTTTTACTTTGAGCTAAACCTTTTTTAAAAAAATCCTCTCATTTATGACGAAATGCCTTTTTAAGCACAATCAGCTCAGTTGCTATTTACTAGTTAAGGTCATTTACCATTTGAGGTCTTTGAAGTCCTCAAACAATTATGGTATTTTCTGGATAAATGATCAGCTCACTTTAGGCAGTATAGTAAATTCTGAACCCTCGACCTGCTTTATCATTTTTCTAACTCTGTTTTTTGTTCTATTGTTTTGATACATACTATTACTTATAATATGAACACTGCAGCAGTGGCTATACATGCAGGTTGAAAGAGAAAGTTTGAAATCTTCTTTGAATTCCTTGTCCTGAACAGGAACAGTTCCTTATCCTGTTCAGGACACAAACCTGTCCTGAATGTCTTGCTTGTCCTGAATGTGAGAATATGAGGTTTTCATAGCTGTAAACAATAAACTCACGAGATTAAATGTTTAGTTTCACAAGTGGGTGTGACATGATGTCAAAATTTCGAAAAATGTTTCATTTAGTCAAGTTCTTAAGAGCTTTCTTTGTATGATTCAAAAGTTCCTCTCATTTCAAAGTCTCTTTTTATAGGCACCACTTCACTTCAAGTTTGTCAAACAAAAATTGTGCATGTTGGAAGCAAAAACATTCAGTGGCACTGTGCAATGCAACTAGCAACGTGTATGTGCAGAGTTTGTTTATGTTTACAGGAACTCGATAGCAACTTATCACTTTTCTAGGTACTTTACTCAAGATTTTCATGTCTCAAACTCAATACCTGATAGCACCTCTTTTACTTAATCAAGCACCTGTTTAACTTAATCAAGCACCTGTTTAACTTAATCAAGCACCTGTTTTACTTAATCAAGCACCTGTTTAACTTAATCAAGCACCTGTTTAACTTAATCAAGCACCTGTTTAACTTAATCAAGCAGCCAGATGTGTTACCTTTCTCTATTCTAGCCATGTTTAGCACAACGCTGTGTGGATGACACAAGTTTTGAATAAAACCTTTATTAGAAAAGTGAAATAGACAAACTTAGACACAGGCCTTTTGCATCAAATAGTGTGGGAACTTAAAAATACTTAAAACTTCCTCTTTCAACCTGCATGCAAAGACACTGTGGCAATTTTCGTGTGATTGTTGGTAAATATTTTTATATGCCAGTATGTTAACTAGTAAAAGTACACTAACATAAAACTAAACATCCAAACACTTGCGTTTTAAAACAACAACAACAATTAAAACATGAAAATATTTGCTTTGTTATGCAATACTCGAATGTGTCATATTAATTGTTAGCCGTTAATTGCAAGTAACTTTTAAAACAAACATTATGCAGCATTTGATACATTTCTATTGACCTTGGACAACCCTTTATTTCCATACTAAACAGTGTTACTCTAAAACTCATATATATAGAAAAAGTAGCGGAATTCCTGGCGTTGCTTGTGTATTTAAAATCATCTTATAAACAGTGGCTGGTAATGTAGTTGCCTGCCACTTTCCATTAGCCTGGCAAATGGCGAGTGGCTAATTTGAGCAAGCTAGTAATTTAAACTTACTGGTGAGAGCCATGAGAGCAAGATTTGGTGACGTCGTGCAGTAACGTAATGCCATGCGTATCTTAACCTACATCGATCATTACTCATATCGCCTAATGAATCCATCAATTTTGCATAGCTTAATTGGTAAGATATTTACCTGGCAAACAGGACGTTTTAAGATTCATCCAGCAAGATAAGAGCTTTCAATTCTAATAATTTAATAACTATAGCTGGACAAACCAAAGTAAACAAAGTTTGAGATTTATATATATAGATCATCTACAAATAAAATAATATATATAATTAAATAAAATATACATATAGAAAAATCATTTACTATCTTAAGCAATACTCTGATTTTACAGGACTTCTATGCTTTGCGCTTTCAACCGAAGGAGAAGGTGACAGTACACTCACTTTTTACGAGACTGATTTGTCCTTTGATCAAGTAGCAGCCAATGCTAAAATCATTTCGGCAACAACCAAGATACAGTGCGCTGCTTACTGCCTTGCTGATGCTGATTGCGTTAGTGTTCACTATAACTGCACTCAGAGAACATGCCACCTGCTCTCATGTTTCAACCCTGAAAGAGAAGTTGAGTTTATAAAGGAAGAAGACAACTCTGTGTATGCAGTAGCTATTGATCATTTACTGGCTAGAGATAAATTTATCAACCAATGCCATAAAGTGTACCATTAGTATTTTGAAGAACGGTAGCTCGACTCAGTTTAATACCCTTCACGGTTAAACCCTTAATCCTTAGGAACCCATTAATACTAGAATGAAATATTACTTAAAATCACACCATAAAATAAATCTGTGAATTTTATTTTTCAATTAAACATATTAATATGAAAATGTGAATTAAAATAATTTTATTCCAACTTTAGTCTAAAAATAAATTTTAAACATCACCATAACATAATAGCCGATGATACTGATATTTGTGATGATTTGATTCCATTTTGATTCACAGTTAAAACTTGTGGTAACCCTTTATTCTATCTCACAGAACATCTGAATGTCATCAAGCCATACAATAGTATCAATTTACTCATGTACAACAACAAATCGATCTGTAATGCTTTCTTTGAAATTTGACAATTTTAAACAAATTAGACTATTACTATGTATTTAAATTTTTATATTTCTTTGATGAACGTTTTTACTTGGATGAAATATTTAAAAAAAAATTTCAGAAAATTATTTTTGAAATAAATAAATGAATATATATAAATTTAGTTTTACTCAACCAACCTTTGTTTGAATTTTTTAATCTCCTTCTATTTTAGCAGTTATACATGTAAATGCAAAGCACGGAGCAAATCTTTGAAAGCTGATATTTGTTCAACATAAGCAAATTCTATTTAAGAAGTACTTTAATAAATTTTATTTTTATTGAAAGCTGGCACATAACAATAGAAAAGCTACCTACTCACCAAATTATGACTTTTCAAAATGATTTCTGTCATTATTGTGTAGCGTTTTAGTCACGTTGTGCATGTATACTATCTTAAAGTTTGAGAAAACTTAAAACAAGTTAGTTCAACTTCCCTCTTTCAATCAATAATGAGCACAATAAAAGGAATTCGTCATGAACCTGTGCTTATCTTGATAGAGTAGACACTCCTACAACATATTTCACAAGTGTTTATGTAAAATAAAATTCACAAAATAAAAACAATAAATTACGTTTAAATTGCCAAATATGTTCAAAATTCATTTTAAACTCACCCCCTCAGCTCTTCAAAAGTTAATAAAAAACCAAAGGTATTAATTTATTGATGCTATTGTAACTGTATAATTATTGGTTTGTATCAAAAAGTTTTCTCTTTTTTTAGCTCTTGTGCTCGGTTTATGGTCCATTGCGGTAACTTTATAATAAATTGAGAGGAAAACTCATTTCTATAACGTCTAATTACAATGGTGTGTTCATTTGTTTAAAAAATCAAAAACTTTCATTCTCTGATGAAAAAGTACTAAAAATATATTTATTTACAAAATAGCAATACCAAAATATGGTTTACTGTAATAAGAGAGGTGTGTATCTGTGCATCTATATATTTATCTTTAGGGTTTAAAGTTATAATAAAATATAACTTTTGATGATAATCCCACTCGTTATATACTCAGATTGGTAGATCGAAGCGCTAACACCTGCATCGATTGATCGTCTTAAAGTATTACTGAATAGCTGTGCGACTACTTATTCTCTCTGCTTTATTGACACACCTGACGATCACTAAAAGCGCACAAGACTTCCAGGGTACTTGTATACATGGTCGTTACACATGTCATTTTCTATCTATCTAAATATCTATATATCTATGTATCTATATATAGATATATATATATATCTATATATCTAATCTACCTATCTATCTATCTATCTATCTATCTACCTATCTATCTGTCTATCTATCTATCTATCTATCTACTTAATTATCTATCTATCTATCTTATCTATCTTATCTATCTATCTATCTATCTATCTATCTATCTATATATCTATCTATTTATCTATCTATCTATCTACCTATCTATCTATCCATCTATCTATCTATCTATCTATCTATCTATCTATCTATCTACTTAATTATCTATCTATCTATCTATCTATCTTATCTATCTTATCTATCTATCTATCTATCTATCTTATCTATCTTATCTATCTTATCTATCTATCTATCTATCTATCTAATCTATCTAATCTATCTATCTATCTATTTATCTAATCTATCTAATCTATCTATCTATCTATCTATTTATCTAATCTATCTATCTATCTATCTATCTATCTATCTATCTACTTAATTATCTATCTATCTATCTTATCTATCTTATCTATCTATCTATCTATCTATCTATCTATCTATCTATCTATCTATCTATCTGTCTGTCTATCTATCTATCTATCTATCTATCTATCTACCTACCTATCTATCTCTCTGTCTATCTATCTATCTATCTGTCTATCTATCTATCTATCTATCCATCTATTTATCTATCTACCTATCTATCTATCTATCTATCTATCTATCTATCTACTTAATTATCTATCTATCTTATCTATCTATCTATCCATCTATTTATCTATCTACCTATCTATCTATCTATCTATCTATCTTATCTATCTTATCTATCTATCTATCTATCTATCTATCTATCTATCTATCTATCTATCTATCTATCTATCTTATCTATCTTATCTATCTATCTATCTAATCTATCTAATCTATCTATCTATCTATCTATTTATCTAATCTATCTATCTACCTATCTATCTATTTATCTAATCTATCTATGTACCTATCTATCTATCTATTTATCTATCTATCTATCTATCTATCAATCTATCTATCTATCTATCAGCAGAAATGTTAAATATATTTTCTTAAGTTACAGTATATGCAATTTGCGGCATTGGAGGTGTACATCATAGGAACATATGCTGTATTCCTATGTGAGATATGTGAAATAAACCTTCTAAGCTAGTTCCAGCTGCATCACTCCTTTCTGGAAAGTCATTTACTTCAACTCAACTTCCAGTATTTTCCAATAAATAATGATGTTTTATGTGGTTTTAATGATATTCTAGGATGAAAAGATTGGAGAGCACATTAATTACTTAATTTATAGTGTTTTAGCTACCTGCAGATAAAAATGACACCTTATGATTACTCATTAATCATCTAAATTTTTAATAGAAATAGGTGTTATGTTGTCTTCCATCTGTCACAAACATGTCAGCCAACATTTTACTTTAGCTCCTAACCAAGCAGTTAACCAACATCCATCAGTATTACTGTTTAATGATTTTATATTGTTTTAGGTAAGAATGTAACCCTTTCCTCGGTTTACCAGAGTAACTGTCAACCAATTCCGTACTTCGGCTCCTTTGCTGTTGACGGAATCTACCGACCACCAGCGGATAGAGAGGGCCTTTCAATAGCTCACACAAACAAAGAGCCTAATCCTTGGCTAAGAGTTGATCTGCAGAAGGTTTACTGCATTTGGGCTGTAAGGATTCTCAACCGGGGAGGTAATGCTGTTAATTATTTATTTTAGCTAAACATGCTCTAAATAAAGCAGTCCAAGTTAAATAAGCTGTCAATCAAACCGGTAAATGAAAACTTGTTTCCTCTTTTATTTACTTCAACACAACTGAATTACGATTAAATTTAGAGTTTGGTGAAAACAATTTCTTTCGTGAATTAGATAAGATTCAAGTTTTAACCGTTTAATTCTATTTTACTGTGCCACTTGGGAATAAAGCATCGAACCATCTAACATACTTCCACCAGCTTTCCAAAACTCTGTCAAACTTTTTATAGGAAGTTTTCAATTTAGAGCTGAAAGCTAAATACCTTGAACAAGATCATTTATCTGAGATGCATAATAGACATCAGTCAACTATGTAATCAATAGCTTTTTTATATCTGAAAAAAAAGTGTGATGCAACCCTTGCACGCTACTCTGCTGACTATTTTGTGTGGCCAACCGATTTAACTGCAACATGTACTATTTTCAAGTGTTTATAAACTGTTTGTACAACGCAGTAACAATTTATATACATTTCTCAAAATTTGTCGTCATTATATGTGCCCAGCTATATCTAATAAATTTATAGAATAAAGAATTTTTATCAATGAAAATTTAATCTTGGATCCTCCCATTCACCAGTCGGACACTCTACCAATTTAGCCACACGACCTTGATAGATTCGTTAGGCGATATATGGGAGCAAATACGCTATGCGTTTGGTCACAACGCGTAGTCACAGCGTAACGTCATGAGAAGACGTAGCTTTTATTAGCAAGCTTACACACATTATCCATTGGCAATGTGTCAGGCTAATAGCAAGTGGAGGGCTACTCTAATTACCTCTCAGTGTTTATAAGCTGGTTTTTAATACCCGGGCAACGCCGGGTAACACAGCTAATATATACATAAATCTCAAAGTTAGTGTGTATACGTACGCGCATGTGCACTTGCGCGTATGAGCGTGCACACACACATGATTTGGTTAGCTTAGCTATAGCTATTAATATGAAGAATCCGTATCGCAGAAATTTTGATCTCGGAACTTCCTGTTCCCAAGATGATATGCTAAATCCTTGAGCTATGCAAAACTGATAGATTCATTGGGCGATATGGGTTGATAGCTGGGAGAAAATACCCATATTGCTATGCTTTACCCAAATCATTAAAGCTTGCTCTCATGGCTCTTATTAGTAAGTGACAAGTTTACGCAAACTAGTGCCAGGATAATGACAAGTGGCAGGCAACTACATTACCGGTCACTGTTTATAAACTGATTTTTATACCTGAGCAACACCGGACATTCCTATAGTTTACTATAAACCGAAATGTTAAAGGGCCCCCTAAGTAGCTAATGATATGATTCTTACTAATTATTTCATTAGGTAACTCGTTAACATAATTAATACTGAATTTATGCTAATAAACGACTCGTATAAATTAAAATAAATACTATCAGTAAGTGATGACTTAGTTGTAACACAGTCTAAAATTCTTAAATTAGCCTAACACAATTAAATTTAACGTAACCTGAATAAATAGCTCAACAGTCTATACTTATATTAATGTAGTCAGTAAGAATAGCAAATTTGAGTTACAATAACATTAAAATATTTTCTAGCTGGTTTCAAAATGACTAGAGCAAGCAAATCTTGTTAGCTTAAATCTTAGGAATGTTAGGAAATCTTTTGTAAACCTGTTTGCTCATAAAGGTTTTGCGTTTTATTTAATTTCAACCAAAAGCTCTAATATATTAGCTTTCTATATAATTCAAGAATGAAACAGATGTTGTACTTGGTTTAACAGCCTTGTTGAGATTTATAGAATATTGTGGTAACTGTTTAGAATTGCACTTACCATTGACCGTCGAAGCAGATGCTGAGTTTGCAAGTTGAGTTTGGGAACTTGATGTCTGAAAGAATTCTGAAAGCAAGAAAGATTGGATTTAGTAATGAAAAGTAAATTGGTTAATTTTTACAACGCCTGATGATTTGGCCCACCTAGTGTTCTTTTGAGAAAAAAGGTTCAAAATGGGATTTTAAACATTTGATTTAAACCCTGCTACTCACAACTAAACACATACATGTACATGACAAAAGGTTTGTAGTTTGTGCACTGAATCTTGCAAGCATTACTATTGGCTTAGTAATTCAATTAGATGTTATATGTTTTTTACATCTAATTCATACCTGTAAAATTAAAAGAAGTATAGATCCCAAGTGCTCATAGAGCACTATCTGGGCTATTGCTTTAAACACTACATCTCTTTGAACAAACAGAGTATGTACAGTATGATGGCTGTAGCATCAAACAAGCCTGGTTCATTGGTTAACATCTGCAGAGCAAGAGTCGTTCTCTCAATGTCTAATTTGAAGCTTTCTACTTCAATCTATAGCACAGGCAGCAGTTGTTGGCAATGACCAACATAGTTAAAATGAATGATAACTATTTCTTCTTTTGAAAATTTATTCTTTTTTAGATTTGAATAAACCGAAGGTATATCAGAGATTAAGAGATGTCATCATCACGGCTTCCAAGACCAAAGAACAACTGTTCTACAATGTCAACTTTGAATCTCTCTGCGCAGTTTATGAAGGCATCCTTAATCGGTACTTTACTACCATCCCCTGTCTTCAGCCAATGAGAGCTCAATTTGTGCAGCTGCAACAACCTGGAGAAGACGCCTTGAACATCTATGAACTCGAAGTGCATAGATATCGAAGAGGGTAGCATCACTTACTCTTAACCCAGATAAACAACACTGTTTGGAGTGTCTTTTTGTTCTTAAAGCAACATTTCGTCAAACCTTTTTTTCTTTAGAAAGAACAGTTTTCAAACAGTGTGCTTCTGACTCATTGTTTGTTGTGAAACATGTCATCTTTATTGTATTAGACTGTCGTTCAAGAATCATACCAATAAATGTATGCTAAACTATTTACGTTGCTAATAAGGTATTCCTGATTTTAATTTTTACACAACATTCAAGACTTTGATTGAAAAATTTTATGCAACGGTGGTGAACTTAAAATACCTTGCTTAAAATCAAAAGGATAAAATGTCAACAGAGTTAACTATTAGGTAGATTGAGTTGTTAGCTATTTTACTACCTTGAATTAATTTAGAATGCATAGATGGTAGTATGTCTAATTCAACTTGGACCAATTTCTGTAAATTCATAAAATAACTATCCTTGACATCTGTGGAAGAGCATTTTGTCAGACAAATTTTTGAGTAAAATTATTATTACCTGATAAGCTTAACTAATCATTCTTTAAACAGTGTGTTACTAATTTTTTTAAGAGTATGATGATATATTTGAAGTGTTCAGAATCAAAATAATTAAAAAACAACATTTTATCATGCACTTTGAGGTGATTCCTATATAAAATACAGCATTGATTTTTTTGCTGTTGGAGCTGGATTTTTAGTTGCATTTTGTAAGTAACAAACCATGAACTAAGGGTTTGGAACTAATTTGGTGGCTAGTTTGGTGGCTGATCACCGAGACCTCAGCCGAAAACGAGAGGAGAGAGAACAACAAGACTGAAACAAGCACCGAGTCGGGCAACTAAAAAACCCAAAAATGTTTAGGGTCTCTACAACTAAGATATTGAGCTTGTAGCCGTGTGTCAAAGCATGGATACAGCAGATTCGGGTGAGGAAGCAGGTTTCTCTAACCACGAAAAAGCCTGAGAGTCTCTTGGATAGGCTGCTTCCGTAAGCGACCCTGCTTTAATAGCAGGGAAAGTTATGTCAAGCCACACCTGGTTGGCGCTCAAACTTATGTCGACTCACCAGAGGCAGCCCAGATTGGACTTTGTAAAGAGGTAGCCAAAGGCACCAGCCAAATGAGTAAAAGAAAGTCTTATTAACTCGAGATTCACAAAATTTGTTATGATGTATAATATAAAAAGTACTTAGCTATTGTTTAATCACTACCGATCTGTTTGAGCAGACATAGGCCTGGTCTCATCAGGTAATAGTTTGAGAAAGATGGACTACAGGATGACTACTGGTGAGTGTAGAAATGACTCATCAAACACATGCCACTGGTCAAAGGGGTGGATCTCTTATGCACTTATTAAATGCAAACAGAGAAATAATCACACACGCTAAGACATCACTGTTATTTTACAACAACAAACCTGGGAAAATAATATACAAGCAACTTATTTGATGTAACAATGGCTGGTTATGACAAAGCTAAAACTAGCAGACTAATAGACACACACTGACATTGCTACCTCTAAAAGCTAAACATAACATTGGTTTTCACAGAGACGATTGACTAGCATCATGCAAAGCAACACCAAAAAATAACAGAACATTTTTTTTCAGTATTTAAGAAGTGCAATTTAAAAATCTCAATTAAAGCAAACAAAAATATCATTTACTTTTTAGATGTAACTTTTGAGTTCAAAACTGGTGACTACAGGCAATACACAAAACCTATCAACACCATATTAATTGTCCAAAATGAAAGCAACATCACACCCAACATACTGAAAAACATACCTAAAAATGTAAGCTAAAAACTGACAAGCATATTCTTAAATAAAGACAATTGGACTAAACAGAAGCACAATATGAAAAGCATAAAAATATAGTGGCTACAAGTATCAACTTAATAACAAATCTAAAAACTAAACAGGAAAAACTGAAAGCGACACAGACAGACGATTGAGTACGATCATCCATACAGTGCAAATGTGAAAACCAATGTTAGCAAAAGCTTTATCAACATCGTTAAACGGTGCTTTCTTACAAATCACTAACTCCACAAAATATTTAACACACACACTTTAAGACTTGGCTATTCTCGCATGCCAAACATGAAAGCAAAAATCGATGCACTCAACTAAAATATTATCAAAACGCCCAAAAACAAGACAAATACAATGAGAAAACTTGCTACTGTGGACAAAAGTAGATGGCCGCTTGATGGTTAATGCATGAAAAAGACCATAGTGTATCAAGTTACTGTTACTAAAATAGACAACGATACAATTGAAACATCTGTAGAACTTAGTGAAACCATCTTTAAAGCTAGGTACAACAACTACAAAGCAGCATTCAACCAGGCAAGTAAAAGAAACCAGATTGAACTCACAAAATATGTTTGGCGATTAAATGACCAAACGGTAGCGATCAATGTCAAATGGAACAAAGTTAGGCAATGTAAAGCCTACTCAAATGCAAGCAGAGAATGGAAATTTTTGCGTTATTGGAACATTCATGATTATTTGCAAGCCAGCCCAATGCACATTAAATAAACATAATTGACTTTACGTTATTGAACTTACATATAGCAACATATATTTATATACATGTATATATTAATAATAATAAATATATGTACTGATAATTTATCTTCCTAATAATTTGATGAGGTATTTTCAAAATACAGTACCACCCTTTATTTGAGCGCCACCTATAATAAAGTGCAACTTTAAAGGGAAGGTTAAAAATAGAGCCCAATGGTGTTAAAATAATAGTTTTACGGTACATGTATTTTACTGTTTGTATAACGTAAAGTTTCTATAGCGTAAAAGTTTCCGGAATTGATTATTTATGTTGTAGGAACATCTGATGTACTTTATTTACTGATTTGCTCAAATTCCTGTATATATATATAAATAAACTTTGCCATATATATATATATATATATATATATATATATGGCAACGTATATATATATATTACGTATAATATATATAATTATATATATATATAACAATTGTTTCCTCACCCCGGTTAACCCGTATGGGTGGTAGTAGTTTCTGAACTAACTCGGGTCTCCTACCAGAGACCTGGGAGTTTGAGCACTCGCCTCAAGATCTTAGCTGTTCCCAGTAGCGCACTTTTTTGCAACTCACCTGAGTTGATTGCCGTTGGTATTTGGGCAAGCCACATTTTATGCGCCGGTGTGATTGCGCCCAGTGCCCCAACGACTACTGGGATTACAGTTGTTCTTACATCCCAGCATTTTTCATTCTCTTCTCCAAGAGGGAGATATTTCTCTACCTTTCCTTTTTCTTTGC
Organism: Watersipora subatra; assembly: GCF_963576615.1. Taxonomy (NCBI): domain Eukaryota; kingdom Metazoa; phylum Bryozoa; class Gymnolaemata; order Cheilostomatida; family Watersiporidae; genus Watersipora; species Watersipora subatra. The sequence goes on from NC_088709.1 coordinate 65,138,037, forward strand.
TGTTTATGTTGTAGTCATTGGGTACTGCTATATCTATTATAGTAGCTCTCTTGTTCTCCTTGTCCACCACTACTATATCTGGTTGGTTTGCTAGGACATGTTTGTCAGTCCGGATGTAGAAGTCCCAGAGGATCTTAGCGCGGTCATTTTGATTGACCTTACCAGGAGTTTCCCACCAGTGTTGTGGTTTATTGAGGCCATACTTGTCACATAGACTTCTATACACAACACCTGCAAAATGGTTATGCCGCTCAGTGTATGCATTTCCTGCTAGCTGCTTGCATCCACTGATGATGTGATGGATGGTCTCAGGTGCATCTTTGCACAGTCTGCATCTAGGATGGTCTCTAGTGTGATAGATTTTTGTTTGTAGTTGCCTTGTTGGGAACACTTGCTCCTGGGCTGCCATGATTAGCGACTCTGAATTGGTCGTTAGGTTTCCTTTGTTCAGCCACATATATGTCTGGTGAAGATCGTCAACCTTAGATATTTGTTGGTGGTAAGCACCATGAAGAGGTTTCGTGTGCCAGTCAATTTCCTCATCATCAGGGCGAAGGTCCATTGTAAGAGCAGCCGATTGAAATTCAGCTAGCAACTTATCTGAAGTGGCCATAGAGGCTGCATAGGCTTTGATGCTTTGCTCTTCCTCCTTCACTGTCTGCTGTACACTTTTGAGTCCCCTACCGCCATCTTTCCTATCGAGATACAATCTAGTAGTATCAGATTTTGGGTGGAGTGCTCCATGCATGGTCAGCAGTTTACGAGTTGCTATATCTGTTTCCTTGATGGCTTCTTCAGTCCACTTTATTATACCTGCTGGATATCTTATTACTGGCAGTGCGTAGGTATTTATTGCCATGACTTGGTTTTTGGCATTGAGCTGGCTCCGTAGGACCTGCCGAAGGCGTTTCTTGTATTCAGTAATGGCTTTGTGACGTACCTCGGCTTCGTGGTTGATGTTGCTTTGCATAATCCCCAAGTACTTGTACCCTTCTTCTATATCTTTGATGGTACCATTTGGCATTCTTAGGCCATCTGTGAGCATAGAACGGTTTTTCTTAAAAATTAGCCTTCCACATTTCTCAATACCGAAGGTCATTCCGATGTCCTTGCTGTATACCTGAGTGAGGCGTATTAGCGAATCAATGTCTCTTTTTTTGTTAGCGTACAGCTTGATGTCATCCATGTAGAAGAGGTGGTTTATCTTGGTGCCACTCTTAAACTGGTACATATATATTTTTTTATTTATATGTATACATGTATATATATATACATACCTATATATATATATATATATATAAAAATTGTTTCCTCACCCCGGATACCCCGTATGGGTGGTAAACTCTGCTCTAACCCGGGTCTCCTACCAGAGACCTGGGAGTTTGAGCACTCGCCTCAAAATCTTAGCTGTTCCCAATAGCGCACTTTTCTGCAACTCACCTGAGTTGATTGTTGTTGGTATTTGGGCAAGCCACATTTTATGCGCCGGTGTTATTGCGCCCAGTGCCCCAATGACCACTGGGATTACAGTTGTTCTTACATTCCAGCATTTTTCAATCTCTTCTCCAAGAGGGAGATATTTCTCTACCTTTTCTTTTTCTTTGCTGGCTATATTGTAGTCATTGGGTACTGCTATATCTATTATAGTAGCCCTCTTGTTCTCCTTGTCTACCACCACTATATCTGGTTGGTTTGCTAGGACATGCTTGTCAGTTTGGATGTAGAAGTCCCAGAGGATCTTAGCGCGGTCATTTTCATTCACCTTACCAGGAGCTTCCCACCAGTGTTGTGGTTTATTAAGGCCATACTCATCACATAGACTTCTATACACAATACCTGTGACATGATTATGCCGCTCAGTGTATGCGTTCCCTGCTAGCTGCCTGCATCCACTAATGATGTATTGGATGGTCTCAGGTGCATCTTTGCACAGTCTGCATCTAGGATGGTCTCTAGTGTGATAGATTTTCGTTTGGAGTTGCCTTGTTGGGAGCACTTGCTCCTGGGCTGCCATGATTAGCGACTCTGTATTGGTCGTTAGGTTTCCTTTGTTCAGCCACATATATGTCTGGTGAAGATCGCCAACCTTAGATATTTGTTGGTGGTAAGCACCATGAAGAAGTTTCGTGTGCCAGTCAATTTTCTCATCATCAGGGCGTAGGTCCGTTGTAAGAGCAGCCGATTGAAATTCAGCTAGCAACTTATCTGAGATGGCCATGGAGGCTGCATATGCTTTGATGCTTTGCTCTTCCTCCTTCACTGTCTGCTGTACACTTTTGAGTCCCCTACCGCCATCTTTCCTATCAAGATACAATCTAGTAGTATCAGATTTTGGGTGGAGTGCTCCATGCATGGTCAGCAGTTTACGAGTTGCTATATCTGTTTCTTTGATGGCTTCCTCAGTACACTTTATTATGCCTGCTGGATATCTTATTACTGGCAGTGCGTAGGTATTTATTGCTATGATTTGGTTCTTGGCATTGAGCTGGCTCCGTAAGACCTGCCGAAGGCGTTTCTTGTATTCGGTAATGGCTTTGTGACGTACCTCGGCTTCGTGGTTGATGTTGCTTTGCATAATCCCCAAGTACTTGTACCCTTCTTCTATATCTTTGATGGTACCATTTGGCATTCTTAGGCCATCTGTGAGCATAGAATGGCCTTTCTTAAGAATTAGCCTTCCACATTTCTCAATACCGAAGGTCATTCCGATGTCCTTGCTGTATACCTGAGTGAGGTGTATTAGCGAATCAATGTCCCTTTCTTTGTTAGCGTACAGCTTGATGTCATCCATGTAGAAGAGGTGGTTTATCTTGGTGCCACTCTTAAACTGGTACCCATATTGAGTCTCCTCCAGCATATTGCTTAGAGGGTTTAGGCATATGCAGAAGAGCAGCGGTGATAAGGAGTCACCTTGATAGATGCCTCGCTTAATTTGTACACTCACCAGCTTTTTGCCATTAGCCTCCAGTTCCGTCTTCCATTTGGTCATTGACATCTTGATGAATGCCACAAGAGCAGGGTGAACATTGTACATACTGAGGCACTCAAGTATCCAACTATGGGGAATTGAGTCATAGGCCTTTTTGTAGTCAATCCAAGCCATGGCAAGATTGGTTTGCCTTCTCCTGCTGTCTTGACAGACCGTCCGATCCACCAGTAATTGATGTTTAGCTCCTCGGGTGTTGCGCCCAATTCCTTTCTGAGCAATGGTCATATAGTGACTCATGTGCTCTTCCAGTTTGTCTGCAACTATTCCTGAGAGCAGTTTCCAAGTGGTGGGCAAGCACGTTATTGGTCGATAGTTTTTGGGAATCGGCCCCTGCTTTGGATCTTTTATCAGAAGTACAGTTCGTCCTTTGGTCAGCCATTCTGGATGGTCACCTTGTTCTATTAGGCATTCTATCTGCTTAGCCATTCTAGTGTGAAGTGGTGTCAATTTCTTTAACCAGAAGGCTTGAATCATGTCATGGCCAGGTGCTGCCCAGTTCTTCATACGCTGCACTCTGCACTTGATGTCCTCTTTGCTGATGGTGAGTCCTTGCTGAGCCACAGTGTGTTGATGGTTCTCTTTAAGCCTCTTCAACCAATTTGCAGTGGTGTTATGAGTAGTCTCATTCTCCCAGATGTCCTTCCAGAACTTTGAAGTGCTAGATCGGGGAGGCTCAGACATTGGCCTCTGCAGTTCACCTTTGAACTGGGAATACACTCTAGATGGATTATTGATGAACAGTTTGTTTATTCTCTTGTTATCCCGCTCTTTGGTGTACCACTTCAGTCGTGCCGAGAGTGCTACTAGCTGCTGTTTGGCAGATTCTAGAGCTTCTATTGTGGTTTCCCTTTTTGGACGCTCCAAACTGTGGTTAGATCTCTCACTGAGCCTACTAACTTTCTTGCGCAAGTCCTTGATCTTATTTTGTAGCCTCAGCTGCCAGGATGAAATGGCTTGAAGCCTTGTTGGCATTGGCTTAATATCCATCTCCTCCAAGATGACGGTTGCTGTACTGTAGATTAAGGCATTAGTCTCACTGATTGATCCAGTTGAGATCGACTCCAGTGCCATGTTAATGTCTTCTAACAGCTTCTTAGGTATGGCCTTGCTAACTCTTCGTAGTGGTACCCTGCTTCCATAATTATTAGCAGCTGACATCTTGTTGATGATATTTTTCGCAAGCTCTCTCACCCTTAGGTCAAGGTCCAAGTGCATGTCTTCTTCAACCCGTGAGTCAACACATGATCGTGTATGCGTGACACTGTGTGTTGATATGCACTCCTCGTTGGTTGAGGTTACTTGGGTGAACTGTTCCCTAATTTCATCGACCTCAAGTTCCGATATGAGGTGCCGCTTGATTATGTTACTAATCTGAGCTACAAGTTGCTTAGCGGTTAGTGGCAATTCAGGGCGCATGTTTATCCATAGTTGCCGCATCCTTCCCATATAGCCCCACTTCTGAGGTTCATTCATAAAGTAGCACTGCATGAGGTCCGTGTTATCAGTCCGAGTCCATTTCATCCGTTTTGAACCAGTAGCCCATTTTTCACTGCCTTGTCCTGGTTCAGCTACAGGCAGCGCAGACCTTGTTTGACCGGGCGACGTCCGAGCCGGCATGGCTTTAGTTATTGCACTCATCATAGAGGTTGTAGACGTTATACAAGCAAGGGTCTTGTCCAAGGACTACCAGAAAAGTGCAGTTGTTGGGGTTTGAACCGATGACCTAATGATCACGGTCCCGATGCCTTACCAACTGCGCTATCTGTCCAGTATTCTATTAATTTTGTTCTCACTCTGCCTCAACCTAATTCTGAAAAACTATATACAATTGCGTTATAATTTTTTAATTTTTAATCTATTAGAACTGCGCCACCCAATTTCACTCAGTCTTATTTTTTCTGTTTCCATAAAAATGAGGACATGAACAAGTTCTGAATTCTCCAACCTGAGTTTCTCATATTTATAGATTACTTCACACATTTTTTTAAAATACCACAACCTTGACGTTTGCACTCAGTGTAATCTACTATATAAACGGCAATCCTTGTCTGTCTGCTTGATTGTGTGTCTGCCTTATAGAGTACCGTACTTTTCGAACTATTAGCCGCTGCTAGGTATCTAGGGTGCGTTAACGAGAATCTCCGGTTAGTCTACGCCAAGCTATACATAACCTATTTATCGTTTTTACACAAAATCACATCATCTCCGGTTAGCGTGTAGTAATTTCCATGCAATTAATATTTACTGCCAACGTGTACCGAGAAGGTCGCGTAAACGTTTGTTTCTTGCGGCCACTGGAAAAACGCAATTCTCATCTTCTAAATTTCCACATTGAAAAGGTAAGTGTTTCTTATTCAATGTTGTATTGTCTATGAATTGCCACACTTTCAATACATAACCATGTCACTTGTGTCTATGTACAAATTTAACTATCGGCCTACTGCCAGCCATTTTGCCGATATTGCTTCATGATATTTTTTTCAATTTGAAACTCCATCTAGAACGTTTGTTTTATCTGTGTAATCACAAAAGTCTGAATCGGCTATATGTCATCAACATAAGTAGTTATTTGTTTTCTAACTCGGACGCCTTTGTTTCGGACGCCTAATTCGGAAAAAAATGTTCGTTTTTAAGTTGGAAATCCCCAAACAAAGATTAAAATATTAAACTTTAGGCTAGTTTTATAGAGAAATCTTAAAACAACACTGTCACTGCCATAAAAGTCCTAAAGACCATTGGTTATGTTATCAACGAATAACAAAATTTAGTTACTAGCAATTGCTGGTAAAATCGCAAAATGTGTCTACGGAGGTCGACCATAGAAAACGCATAAATAAGTCTACTTTAGTGAAAGGGTTGAAAATGTTGGATTTGCCACTGTTTGTGATAGTAAACATGTTCACTTCCTTCTGAGTTACTTTTATTTTTTCCAGCTATGATTACTACAGCTACTACAGAACTTGCACGGGTTTTGATACTGCGTTTTACCTACTAAATTTCTACATTGAAAAGGTTAGTATTGTTGTATGTTATTGCCTTTTACTATGTTATTGCTATTACTGCTATTGCTATTTTAATTATATGTGTAATCACACAAAATCGGAATTGGCTATGTCATCAACATAAGTAATTGTTTTCTAACTCGGTGGCATTTTCAAAACTTACACAAAAATGGTTGTTTTTAACCACTTCGGGTACAATTGCATAATCCAATTTCGCGTTCAGGTACAATTAAATCATCATGCTCTACAGATTATGACATGGGTCAACAAAAGTCATTTTAACCGTAGAAGCACTCACATTTTTACATAGAACACCTATACTTTTTGGAAAGCAGAGAAAATTCTGTATCTGATCATATTATCTTTATTTCAAAAATTAAAAATAATAAATATTGAAAGTGGCATGAAATAGCAGTTTTATTAAAATTCGTGTTCTACGAACATATTTGACTAATAAGGGTAGCATGAAAATGTATAAAAGTATATATAATAACAAACAATTAAAACATTATACTGTGTATACAATGCAATCTACAGTCTCTTCCATAGCTGTTAACTTATCTTCGTCACCCCTCTACTGGAAGTCTGCCATTTTTATCGCTGAATTGAAGTCTATACGCATCAACTTCTAGCTACTACGCGTTGTTACTAACTGATCGAGATGTTGAACTTTGAACGCAAACTACTCGAAATTCTTTCATTTGACCATAGCTGTTTGACCAGTCCGATGTCTGCAAACATGTCTGAAGGTCATGCTTAGCTTTGTAGATATAGTGTAACTGTAAGCAGGCTCTAAATATAGGTAGATGAGTAATGCAACTATGCAAGGCCTAAAAACTGGCTGCTGAACATGAGAAGAATATACTTGAAGCTGCTATAGCGGCACATGCACCCAAAGCGGTTAAGTTGGAAATTCTCAAACAAAAATTTAAGATTAAATTTTAGGCTAATTTTATAGAGAAATCTTTGGACAACACTGTCACTCCATACAAGTCTTAAAAATCGTTGTTTATGTTATCAACGAATAATAAAATTCAGTTACTAGCAACTGCTCGGAAAATCGCAAAAATGTGTCTATGGCAGTCGACCATAGAAAATGCATGAGTGAGTCTACTTCAGTGAAAGGGTTGAAAATGTTGGATTTGCCACTGTTTGTGATAATAAACATGTTCATTTCTTTCCGCAGCTGAGTTACTTTTACTTTATTTTTTAGCTACGAGTACTACAGAACTACAGCTACTACAGAACTTGCATGGGTACTCCGAGCTTGGCGATAGGCGACGGTGAGAAGAAAGCAAGCAGCGCTTATTACAAAAAAGCACACCATCTCATTCAATTTTAGAAATGCTTGAAGCAGTACAATGCCTTCCAAAAAGCCTACTGCCCAAACGCAGGAACAGATTAATTCTCGCAGAGAAAGAGATCGAATTTGCAAAGCAGCAGCAAGACGAGCAAAAGCTGCAGAGCAAACACAGCTACGCCCACAACGAAACGGAACTGCTTCTGCAGCTGCTAGAAGAGCAGAAACTGCCGAACAAACGCAGGTACATCGAGAGCAGGCAAAATAGATGCTGCAGCCGCTAGAAGTGAGGAGACTACTGAAGTGACCCCCAGCAGCAACTCAAATGGCTCAGAGCAGCCGCTACATCGGCCAGACGTGCAGAAACCTCCGAGCAGATGCAGCGGCGACAAGAACATGATGCACTAGCTACAACAGCTGCTCGGCTAGCTGAATTTTCAGAGCAGATGAAACGGCGACAACAGCGAGATGCACTAACTACAGCAGCTGCTACCAGGCGCCGTGTATGGACAGAAAACTTCGCACTTGACTACAGTCATGCAACACAGTATATGGCCGAATTTTTCTATGAGACGAATGCCCAAAAATTCTCCAGATGTAATGCCTTACGTTGGAAAGGCGAGAGGCCATATATGTAGTTTATATAGTAGATTTTATTGATAATAAATTTTATCAACACGGCCACATTACTGCTGCACAGTTTGTATATACAATGTCAAAACACAGGCTATAGACGAAGAACTGGTGAGTCATGATTAGTGTTTCAAGCATGCAGAAGTCTCAATTCAATAAAAGCTGGTGATAGCTAAGCAGTGCAATAGCAAAATATTTTCTAGAATTTCTTAAAATACATGTATGTAAAACTTCTCAATACTGCCAGTTTGAAGAATGTCAGTTTGCCTAGCAATGTCAATTTCATTATCAGTTCTGTGTACAAAATTAGGACAATTCCGATTTGAGTGGTTCGAGACTGATGCATTGTAGACTAGCTGTAAAACACATTGCATATTTCCATTGGTCTCTCCAACATTATTGACATGTACAACTGCATATGTGTACGCAGTCAGATCAGCACAAAAATTTCAGTAGATTGCATATTTGGAGTTGTTTTACAGTATGAAAGACAACTCTCAATAAAACTATTGCTTTACGTAAATCTGTTCCCGAACACGGGTAATGCAGCTAGTGATTTAATAAATCAGTTGTTGAGAGCAGTATTAGCCAGCAGATAAGTAAAAATTTGTTAAGTATTTACAGTATATAAGAGAGTTTATATGTGTATGAGTTTATATGTGCTTATATTCTTGTAGGGTTGTTGTGACATACAAAAAGTAAATATATGACTAGTTCTCAGTTACAACTTGAGTCAGTAGAGACAAGCTCTTCCACAAGAAGCCTTCTTACTTGTCTGCATTTATACATATGGCCAGAACGTAACAAGAGATATCTGTTTGGTGAGAAATGGGAGATGGCCTTTAAACATCCTGTGAAACTTTGATCTTATTTGATATGCTTAGTAATGTGATCAAATGTCTAACTTGATGCAATTATATATTAGGGCTAAATAGAACTCGTAGTGTTTTCTCTTGTATATCAGTATTAAATATATTATTGGTTAAAACGAAACCAATACAAAACAAAAATTTATAGCAAAACTCATTTTACTTGAGATTGCAAAACCTTCTGAGAAGCCTGATTGTATTGTGAGTGGTTGGTGAAAGCAGTCTTCACTAATAGTTCTAAGGCTAAAACATAAATGCTACTGCAATTTATGTTAATTGTTGTAAGGACAAGTTTGCTTGTTAGTATTTTTCTTTAATGTATTATCATTGATTTCTAATTACAAACTTAACAGTCAATTAAGTCCACATTCATAAAATGATTGAAATGAATCATTACATGTAAGATTTCCACCAGTTAACTTCAGTACTATTCAAACTTGTAGGCCTAAAAAACCTATTGTAGAATACTGTGGTCTCCCAATTGATTATAATGATTTAATGTCAAATTCTTGCATTTATCAGTTTTTCACCAAAGTTACCACAGAAATAGCTTTGATTAAAGAGTTTTGAAACAAGACTCAAGCTTTAAATCATTGTAATAAATCACTAAATCTTTACATGGCAAATTACCAGCTAATTTATAATTATCACACCCAGGCTGTATTAAAGGTTTGGCCAGATAAGTATGAATAATCTGATAGTTTTATAGTATTTCAATGTACTATTTTTTACTAGATTTTACTTTCTAGTGTAAACTCTTGGAGTTGTCGTCTCAGTACGGAATATATATGCAAAGTAAGTTGAGAATAAAATAGCACAGTAGGCGCTTTTATAACGTACACTTCTTATATGTACATTACAGATAACGTAAAAAATATGCAAGTCTTTGTTTCGGACTGTTTAAAAAATTTGGTCTAACGCAAAGTGTAAAATAGAGGTAGCTTCTTGAGTTCGATTTGAATGGTAACATATCTTGCCGCACTTGTGCAAATAAAGAAAAAAATGTCTGCGCATAGCCTTATATGGATTAACTATACAACTTCTATAACAATCTAGTTCTATGGGAGATATCATCAGATGGCTTGACAAGGTTTGAAGAATAACTAATTACACAACTATTTAGAAATACTTAAAGGCGGTCGATTGGTGCTTGTGTCACAGCATCGGTTTACCAATCTGAATGGCACAAGTTGGGAGTACTGCCAAAATTTTTCTTTTGTTTTAACTTGAGCCCTTATATACAGACAGGCATCAAACAAGTAAACACTACTTTTTTATAGTACAATATATCTTTGTATTGCGCTACTGTAGACATATGAAATATATTTTATTAATTTTAATTTTTAGACTAGACATTGTCGTCTAGTAAAATAAAAAGTTGCTGTAAATGGATGTCGAATATGTGCGTTTCCTATTACCTTAATGTAAAATTAATGCAATGACTGTCTATAAAAACAAGAAAAAGAAAAAGGAGAAAAGTTGTCGATGAAAACTAATAATTTCATAGTTTTTATACTGCCAACAACTTAGAAAATTAAATCTAGATTTGTATTTTTGTATGGCCAAAGAGGTAAACAATGAAAAAATTTAAATTGGATTAAGCAATTTACTGTAAAACCTGTATTTAAATGCCACTTTTATTTCAGCATCAGTATGAGAGAAGGCTTGAAAAATAGTGCGACATTTACTTATTGAACTTACATGCTATTTGAACACGCTCTTATTTAACTGATGTTATCTAAAATTATTAGTATTTAAAAATAATTATAGCAAGTGAATCGTAGTAAAGTGCCTACAAAACTGTATTATTAATTATTAGATTACATGAACATCAATCACGCAAATTCATTTGTTGTTTTTGTTTGTATCAAAGTTCGTTTTCCATCTCAAAGTTTTAAATTCTTTTTGTTAAAAACTTTGGTTGCGACACCATAGAAACAAATAGTAACTGTTTCAGGATAATAATAGTTCTTTTAATTTGTTTCTGATACTTCAATGTATGGGAAAAAAATATTTCGCATATGCAAGGAAAAATGTGTCACTACATATTTTGAGGTTAACATTTTGAGGTTGTTTTGATTGCATGTGGTTTTTCTTTATTTGCACTAAAAGTTTCTACTCAACTTGGCATGGCGTAGAAGTTTTTATCCGATAAAAAGCTGCTTTGACGCTGATATCGCTCATCTGTGCAGAAAACAGGATAAAGCCAGAAGACATTTAGAAGGTATTGAATAGCCAAAAGATTAAGAAATGGTTTTAAACAGAAGCAACAAACAGAATGCAGCGATGCTAATATTTTGGTTTTAAAAAGGTTAATATACATTTTATAGTGTTAATTTTTGTTGCTTAATGTATTATAGTTATGGTTTGTTTATGTCACTCATTTTTGAATTTATATATATCTGCAGCATTTGATAAATTATTATTATAAGACGTATAATTGTGTGTATTTATAGCACACTATTTGATAGCATGAATGAGGTTATCTGAACTCAGCTCACAATGGATGGACGCTCATAACTCCTGTTCTACTGCACATAAGAAGCCAGATTCGGCTGCAAATTGTTGCACAAAATTGATGAGTGCGTGTGCGCGCGTGTTTTGTGTGTGTGACTCACACACACAAAACATGCACGCACACACGCACTCACACAGTGTGTGTGCGTGCGTGCGTGTGTGCGTGTTTTATTTCATCAATTAGTAGAAATATAACATTAAGCAATAATACAGACATAGTTATAATATTGATTAGGTTGAACAAAATAATGAAGCTTATTTCCTATGGTTAAGGCGTGATGAGGCCCACATGCGCCGTAGCACTGCAGCTAGTCGAGGCGCTGGGCCCACAGGAATTGGCAAACTTAAACAGCAAGTCGTTCCTCTAGGAATCTAGGTTTAACAAATGGCTTTTCATATTAACTCTAAAACTAGTAAATGCAGAGGTTTTGCGTAAGTCTATTGGAAGACTATTCCATTGCAATGGTACTCTGTATGCAATTGTCTTTTGACCTGAAGCAGTATAAAATAATGGTAAAGGTAAATTGGTTTCTAAAAATCTGGTGTTATAGTGTGAATCCTTCTTGGTTTTGTCATCATGGGAATACAATTTTGAATGACCTATCAAGAGAATTTTATACCGATAAAGTTTGTCAACAGGCAACACAGACAGCTGAACAAACAGGGACCGAGATGAAGTTAGTGGTGGTTTATTAAATATTATGCGCATTAGACGCTTTTGTGATATTAGTATTTTTTTGAAGTAAAAAAATGGAGCATTTATTCCAGAACTCAAGACAGTAACTAATTTGTGAGTTAATAAGCGCGTTGTATACTAGTTTCTTAGGACTTCTGGGTAAAAATTTAGAACATCTACTAATCAGGCCTGACATAGATCCTATCTGCTTATTTAGTTTATTGATGTGTGTATCCCATATCAAGTGACTGTTCAAATGAATTCCTAATATTTAATTGAAGATGTCTCTTTCAAATCTGAATCAAATAATTTTATAGACATTTTAATTTAATTTTCTTTTGATAATTCCTCATTACAATTTACATTGTTTTGTCCATGTTTATAGTTAATTTATTTGTATTACACCATTGTCCAATTGTTGTAGTCCGTTGTTGACTATATCAATGTCATTATTCAAATTGTTAGACTCAAAAAATAAATTAGTGTCATCAGCATATGGGTCACAGAGACCATAGTTAAGTCACAAATCACAAAGTTGAGTTATCTGACATTGAAGTTGCACTAACTGAATTTATAATATTGGTAGCAATTTTTGTAACACATGCATCTGGACCAATCAAAGAGTGATCTTTCTGAATCTTAAGTCGGTTTAGCCAATAGAAGTCTTTAACCTTCGGAAAAAAAACCTTAAAACCGTTGCTATGTTAAACAGGAAGTACTGAAAAATGGCGTTCGATAAATATAATCGTTTCTTTTTTGCCAATTTTAAAGATAACATTTACATTTTGAACACTTATAATGAGTACTTTGGTATTCCAACTGTTGTCAAAAGCAGTAAAGGTAAAGATAATTACGATGATATTTTCCTAACGATTCCTACAAGTATATTACAATATTTAATTATAAGAATAATTATTTGATTTTTATAAGATTATTATCAGATTCAATTATGAGAATAATTATTCGAATTTACAAGATCGAAGTATATAGTGACCGATGGTGTGCAGTATGTTACTGCTGTTATTTTTCTAAAGATTTTGTTGATGAGTTGGCTGGGCCCATTATCGCAATACTGCCAAGCCGTTTTTAATATCTGCAAAATTAAGTAATACATTTTCTTATAAATATAAAGCTATTTCTATGACAACCAGCTAAAATCTGTTTAGATTTTTAACTTCAGCATAATATTTTGGATATAAATACAGAAATGTAGACACATATCACAACTTCTTGATATTGGTTGCTATGACGTTTTGAAATGTAAACAAAATTGTGCATTGGTTTTCGTTTCTCAAACTTTAAAACCAGTTTTCTCGGAACTATGTTTTTGCACTAATAGTAAACGTGCATTCACTTTTTTTGACCATAAAATCTGCTGTAATTAAGCTAGGATTAAAATGTTTTTTTGCAAAATAACTGTGAGAACTTTTTTCTTCTGCTAGTGTGGATAACTCCATATCTCATAATCCCGACTTAATCATGGTTTCTGTGATCATGACATGTATCGTATAGGTTTTAGATGATTAGTAGATAACACAAGATCATTAACATATATTAGGAATAAGATACAACGGATTTTCATGCAATGTTGTTAAATGTAATTATAAAATGAAATTATGCTTCCAACTTTAAAAAGAATGAAAAAACGTTAAAGTTTCAACCAATTACAACACAGGCTATAGATAGGCAATAGATATTAACTAAAGCTTCAACAAGCTGCTACGCAGGCTATATGATCATTGGAGGTTAATTGCAAGCAATAAATATCCACTGGCAGAAACATGTATCAGCTTTCTTGCGTATAGTTATTTAAAGTCTGTGACAGGTTGGAGCTATATGAACAACTTTTTTGCATTCAAAAAGGTTAATGTAGCATTTTGAATTTATCTTCTCAACAATCTGACAAGGGGATTAAAAATACAACGCTTCCCTTTATCTGAGTATCACTTCTAACAAAGTGCCACTCTAAAAAAAAAGGTTAAAAATAGAATTCCGTGGCATTCAAATAAAGGTTTTATGGTACAAGCACTATACTGTTTGTATATCGTAAATCCCTATAACGTAACTGTCTAGGGAACAGATTATTTACATTGTAGGTGCATTTATTGTACTTGAGTTATTGATACACTCAAATTCCTGTTAGAAGAAAGAATCAACTTTGATAACTGCACCATCATACTTCTTTTCATGTGACCAAAGCAATAAAATCTAAAAGCTCGCGTCCACATATAATTTCTGGAAAAGATGAAAATACTTCATGACGCAAGCAAACAATGTAAAGCTGCTTTTGAAGCCAAAGAATAGCATCAGAAGTCTTTAATGACTAAATCTAACAAACTTGAAAGGCAACAATCATTATTGTATAAGAAAAAACATCAGAATCTGGTCTGCCTTGATGTTTGCAGATCTATCGGTAAATTCGAGGGAGTTATTAGATGTTACAGATATTGGCTGTTGAAAACTATGAAGCTGTTGCACAACCAAAAATAGGCTGTCTGTAGTTCTTTAGGCTGAGCAAGTAACCAAGCAAGCGTATTCCATGATAACATATTCACAAAGGCTGGTGATTAGTCCCTCAGCGTATGAGCTTTTGCTCATTTGAGACCAAAGCAGCATGACATTGCAGCTTCCAATCTGCTAAAAGAGCAACGAGTTTGATTGCTCAGATCCTTATGTCTAGCCATATTGATCTTTTTGCTACGTTTAATGCTATTTCAATTTCACCGACTGAAATAGAATAGAAACTAAACTTTGTGAAATTGACCAGAGTGAATGCAGATTTTCACAAATTTTTACTAAGAATTTTGTCACAAGTTTACACAAAGAATATTGTGTGAAGTTTTTCAATTGGAAATGCTCTGAGTTCAAGATAGTAAATCTTTTATGTTCTAATTATTTTTTAACAAACTTTTAAATTGACGATAAAAAAAAGGATTAGTAAGCATAGATAAATGGACCTAAACCCTAACACTAATACAAGTCATTCTAGATGCCAAAAGTTACCATAGGTTTTTGGATGCAAATAGCCTCACAGCCCCTTTTAATTTAAAGAGGAGACTACTTGCAAAAAAGTTTTCTGAGTAATACTAAATATGCCTTCTTTCCCGATACACTTTCCGAAATGAAAGCCTGTTTTAACTCTCGGAAGAATAAAATTTATCAGTTTCTTTTGCAAAAGGAGTACATGTTTTACATACATGCTGTCTGTCAGAGGGGTAAAATGGCTGGTCTAAAACACAATAGACTGAAATCGACTTTTGCAGAAGCAAGTATTGATTTAAAATACAATTTTCTAGGAAGAGTGTTATTGTGAACTGATCCAGATCTCTCCAATACTAACTATGACTTATTTTGAGCTAAACTGCAGATGTAGAAAATTGATCAATTGACTGAGTGAGAAAGAGCTTGGCAGTTGGTTGCTTCATGAAATCAATATTTGTTTAAAAATAGAATGATGAAGCGAACATCAAGGCCTTTAATGATTGTTCTAAGGTTGAAATGCTTTATAGCCACTTGCTACTCACGACTACCGAGCGATAGTCTACCTGGACAACTTCTGTATTCTAAGATAGAAATGAGGTGTTTCTGTGTTTCCCGTAAGTAGTTTAAAAAACTTGAGGTATTTTTTGCATCAAAATGTGTTAAGGTGTTTTTTTAAGTAAACTGATCACTAAAAACTGTGTTTTTTGTACTCACTGCATAGAAATCACCTTAATAATATTTAAAACCATTTAAAGTGACGAAAAGTTTGATAAAACCTCTTCAAAAATTTGTGTCATGTTTTGACTATACACCAGCCTATATGTAGAGCACCACGAATGGAGAAATTTCAACTTACTTTGTGTAACTGTTTTTAAAAACATTTGAAATATGTACATGAGATATTGTCAAGGTTTCTTCATTTCAGTCTCCTATCAATTGGTTTAATATGAAATTTTGGAAATGGCGTAGTAAAATCTATATAAATCAATTAAATCTATCGACTGATGTGTTGCTTTATGTTGTTTGAACCTGTTTGTAGACATGCTCTACTTGATGGTTTTAATAAATGGAGGATGTTGCACAGTGATGTCTTTTGGCCAGACAACTACAATATTTGTGCCTTCAACCACTTTATCCAATGCAACCCTGAAATCAAGCAAGATAAAATGTGCAGGTACATGCGCTACTCAATCCAGCTGCTATGGTTTTGTATACAACAACACTGCAAAGTCATGTAATCGACTTGGCTGTTTCAATCCTGAACAAAACAACATGTCTGACATAGGAGAAAAGCTTCAAGCCTTCACCATGGAAGTTGATCATCTTCTTGCTCAAGGTAAATGTGAAAACTTGCTGCACGTAGGAAAGCTTCTGTTTCCTCTTCTTAATTCATTTCAACTTAACACTATTTACCAAACTATTATTTTGCCTAATTGATTACCATGACTATTTGGTTGCTGACAAAATTTTTACACTGATGTTAGTATATATAAAATATGCTTGAATAAATTTAGCCTACAATACAATTACACTTAAAAACTACTAAGTCTGAATTACATATCGGCATGACATTTTTATTCAATGGAAAACTTTTTTGAGCAGTTTTGCAGCTCTAAATTCTTTTGAATGAGAACTAAAGAATCTAACTTTGAACACGTACACCACAGTTTGTCATATAGTTTTTTTACACTTAATAAAGCTGCTATAAAATTTTTTCCGACTTTGAAATTTAAATTTGAAAGATTAAAAACTTTTTAGCATTTCCAAGTGTCTCAACTTTTTAAAGTACAAAACTTTTATATATAATAATTCAAATTGCTCCTTCACTAAAAGTTGATGTCATAATAATGTTGTAAGGGCAGGAGACACCAAAGCCCAGTAAAAAGAGCCCTCACGACTGACCGATTGGGCTTAGAATACGAGGCGTGTTTGGCCTCTCTAACTTAGTAGGAAAACAGAGAGGAGAGAGTGAGTTGACTCTCAGCTTGGCCGGAATCATGGAAGGCTAGTCACCAGTTGTTAAGAGATAGCTATGTGATCCGAGTAAAAAATAGAGAGACTTAATGACCACTGAGACAAGGATGCAGAAACCTAGTGACTACCGAGCCAAAACTGAAAATAGAGGCCAAGCTACCATCAGGTCAACAATCACAAAACTGACCTCCCAATGAGTTGACCATGCAAAACCGGCGTTCTTTTGTTTTAAGTTTTGAAAGGCCACCCTCTCATCGAGTCGTCTTTTGGAGTAAGGGCTAGGCTCACAAGTGGTCATATTATTTAAGAAACCTAAAAATAAATAAGTGATAGAGCTCCGGAAAGAGTCATTATTTGCAATTTTTGTTAAATAAACACACTGTATTTTAATAATATATATTTGTTCAAATATATATATATATATATTAGCTAAATACCTATTGCTCCCTAAAGAAGTGAAGCGCATTTTTTTGCACTGGTTGCACTAGTAAGACCTCTCAAATTACCAGCTAAAAAAAGAATAATGAACCACGTAAGTACTGCTTGAAACTGTTGCAGTGATAGTAAGAGCAGAGATCTACAGAGTATGAGTATCTTGAGGAATGATACCTTCCAGACTAGAGAACGCATAGCTGCCTTAAGTCATTCTATGCTCTGCCATTCTTTACAAAAAGGACCTAAGAAGTCCTTCTGGTAAGATAATGTAAAGCTTGGCTACCCAGCATGGCAGAAGCGTAAACTAAGATAGAAAGTGTTTAGCTGATGTGCCGAAGAGGCTGATGATGATGTCTGAGCTCCAGCCCTGGCCCATCAGTTTCAATGAACTCAATACACCAGTTAGAGCAGTGGTTCCCAACCTTTTTTTTGCTTTTACCCCTTTGCAAAATTTTCAAATACAAATTCCCCCCTCCTGGAAAATGTGGAGTGTGAACCTATGCTATATTGTATTCACTGAAAGGGCTACACAGATACATATATGTAGGTCAGCAGCATATATAAATGTATTTATTTGTTAAATAACTGAGAGTAGGATATATAGTAATAAATCACATCAACATTATTGTTATTCCGCTACACTCAACGAGTGTGGGGTGAGATTATGAATTTTAATGAGACCGCTCCTGCTGATGCCTCTGTGCAAGTTTACACAAATCAGGCTTTGTTTTTTATAATGCACATCTCAAGTCGCTCTCAAGGTCAAGTTGATATATTTTCTCATTTTCAAGGTGCAGCATTGATGAAAATCCTACTTCGTGTAGGTAGGTACAGCTAAATGGCATCAGAATCTTTATTACCTTTTCAGCAATGAGTGGAGAAATGTTTTTTGCTGAGAGCCAAAACTAGTCAATAGACATTCATCTGAGATCATCTTTAAGTGCAAAATGTTAACCAACTCAACAAACTTCTATTGTAGCTCCTCTGAAATTTCTTCAACAGTGCGTTGAAATGGATTTCGTGTGATGTTGAGCATCTTTTTTTCTGAAGGTAGCTCAGGGAAGTAGCATCCAAATTCTGTTATGAGATCAGACAGGTGTTCAATAATGGTTGCCACTAGACTACCAGGAGCAGGTTTTGTCTTCCAATAATTCAGTGAGTGTGGGAAAGGATACCGTGTTCCCCGTGTAGGTTCGTGTATGCCACAGTACTAGCTTTGCTTTGAAAGTATCAATGCTGTCATGAAAGGCGAGGAGATGATGATTGCTCCTTTGTAACTTCAAGTTCAACTTGTTTAGCAAGGCAAATGTCTCAACCAGGTATGCAGTCTCAAATACATAGTTATCAGCTTTCATGGCTACTAAAAGTTCATGCTGGCCTTCACTTTCAGGAAATTTCATAACCTCGGACATAGCTCAAAGAGCCTACCTAACATGTTTCACTTGGACAACCACCTCACTTCAGTATGAAATAACAAAGTTGTAAACACGACATCACAAGAACATAGTGTTGAGAACAATCTGGTATTTAGTGCTGATGCTTTGATGTAATTCACAACTTTTATGTTCCCATCCAAGTTTGATTTCAACGCTTGTGGAAGAGTTTTTGATGCCAACGCTTCACAGGGACTAAAGAAATGCACTCCTTTTCTATATCAGGGTTCTTCTGCTTGATCTGTTTTACAAAGCCTGATCTACATCCTAACATAACAGGTGCTCCATTAGTGCATACACTTATTAACTTTTCCTAACCTAACTTGGCCTTTTCAAGGAAATTTTCAACTATTTTCAACACATCTCTTGCTGAAGTTGTTCTGAGCAAGGGCTGACAAAACAGAAACTCCTCTTCAATGGATGTGTCATGCACATATCTACCATACACCAATAGCTGGGAAAGACTGGCAACATCAGTTGACTCATCAAGTTGTATGGCCTAAAAGAGGGATGCTTTAATCTTAGCAACTACTTTCTCTTCAATATTTGCTGCGATATCATCAATGCGTCGATTCACAGTGTTGTTGGATGGTGGGAAGTCTTGAAACTTTTGCCCAGCTAGTTTTCCAAGTACTATTGATGCGCAGTCTAACATGCATGGCTTGATCAGGGTCTCTGCTATTGTTATGGCTTCTTACACTGAGCAATACGGTAGGAAATAGCGTATGAAGCTGTAATAAGTGCATTACTATGAGCATAGAGATCTCCACTTGCATCAAGTCTAGTTCTGTTCACTTGCCGCTCTTTGGACTAAAAATAATTCCGGTCGTTCTCAGCTAGTGTGGGGTGAATTTTTTGCGAGTGTTGCTTCAACTGAAAAGGTTTCATGGAGTCATTTGAGAAAGTTTTTAGGCATATCACAGCCGAAGACCGTTTTTCATAAGATACCAAAAAACATAATCCAAGTAACCCTCAGTGTAGGTTCGTTTCTTTGCCTTTGACATCTTGCACTAATTAATAGTGGTAAAAATAAAGTGGTGGCTGAAAAATATTATAAACGACCTAGTATCTGTTTGTACAATAATAATCATCTGTGACTGTATTAATTTTTTTTTTGATCTACTACTATAGATGCATGATTATGTGACTTATTTGCAGAAAAGCAAGTAAAACATAACATGAGTGATATTAGGAAACAATAACGTGAGCATATATGTAATTATACTTGTACAAAGAATCTTACAGATTTTTTTCTCTTACATGTGATGCAGAAGTTAAGAAGTGAGTGTGTCCTTGTGTCAAATTAATGTGCACTGTGAGTAGCACAATTTCAAACTAAGCCTTGGTTTGACCTTAGTTACTAAGGTCATTAATTAAGGTCAAGCTGGCTTATTGGAATTTTTCCAAATTGTTGGCAAAGATTATTACATTTACATTACCTACATGCAGACTGTATTACAATGAATGTACAGTAAAAGGCACTTGGTCTACCCTAGCCAAAATATACATGTAATAGAAGAGGAAGGAGAATAGAAAACACATCTAGGATTTTGTTAAAGCTTAAAAGCGGGTTTGCAAAATGCGAAATTATAAAAACTAAAATTACCCCCTTTAAAATTCCAAATTCCCCCCAGGGGGGGAATTCCCCCCAGGTTGGGAACCACTGAGTTAGAGAAATGCGGAGTGTTTTATAAGTCGCTTCTATAGAGTAGCCAAAGCTAATAATGGCTCAACTAAGGCAGCCAGACTGCTCCATCTCCAAACGGTTCTAAAGTGGGAATTGAACAACTTCAAACAGCTCAGACAAATAGAAGTTGTATTTGACGTCATAAGGACTTGGTTTGGTTTCTCTCCTGGGCAGATTCATTTCGAACTGAGTACCCTAAAAACACCTAAATGACTCTCCAGGAGCATGCGGTTTGGATGAAGCAGCTAGTCCAAGTAGCCTATAAAAGAGATGTTTTGCAGGACAATAGACAACTTTAGCCTGCAGAGACACGTTGTGGCTGCACTGACTTCAATGCCGAGCATTGCGGTTAGAGCTAGCACCGAGTTTCTCAAAATTCAGTTTCAGGACTGACGGCAGACCGTCGTTTGGATAGTAGAAAAAGAGCGAATTGAGCAGGTGGCAGTAGTTTGGAACCAGACTGTCAGCCAGCTTGCACTTTGGTGCAGCAACTAAAGAAGCCGGTCTGGCTACTGCAAAAGCAATGACAAAACTCTAAGGAAGTCGTGCTGGCTATACTCCTCCAATGTTTAAAATGTGAAAGCTAGACGCAAGTCTGGGGGAACTACCCTAGTAAAAAAGAAGTTATTCAAAGAAATGAATGAAAGTCTAAAAAACAGCACCAACTATCGGGTGCACTGAAGCCTCTATCTGTCCAAGTTCTGGTTAAAGGAATCCTGGGCAAACGATCAAGCTCAGAGAGCCAAGCCGGATTTTAGCAGATAGGGATTTGAAGAGTAATGGAGAAGTCATACCGAAATTCTCAGGTAAATTGACTTAAACCGGAGAAGTGTCATGACTATCATCTACCATAGCACTATGAAAAAAGAAGGTGACACAAAGGTATCCTAACATAGCCATCCGGAAGAAGAGGTGACGTAAAACTCTCTTTCCATAGTTTCCTGGTGCTATCGAAAATTGTAAAAAACTAGTCTAAGCGTCTGGGCTTAGACCAGCTGAGAATAGACAGCTGGGACCTAAATGAGTTGCCCCAAACAGGGTTGCCAAAAATAGACTCGAGTGTTAGTTTAAAGAGACTGGGCCTGAGGTCAACCAGAAGCCTGCCTTCAAAGCAAAAAGGCTGCACCTTTCTGCACCTCTTCTCCAAACTTGATGGACATACTAGAGGCCTGCTTTGGCAGGCTCAATAGCTTCTGAGTTAGCTAATGCTGCTTTCATTGCAGTGAATGGTGGTGCCAAATTGATCATGACACAAGCTGTCGATTGATCCAATTCTGCCGCTACTTATTTTCCAAAAACTTTGGAAGGGTGGTTCTTTCAGTTGCTGATCAACATTGGGTACGTAACCAACTTTGTGAATGAGCAAGTACTTGAAAGGTTCCCACTTAGTGTGAGGGTTCTGTTGAAAGAAAATGACAGCCACGGACTCATATCTGATGATACAAGGCTGCCATTTTTGGAGTCGTGTAGTTGCTGTGCGACTGTGGGATGATAGAGATCAAGAAGGTCTTGATGGTGAGCCACATCGACAAGAATGCTTATCTAGAGATGCCGTTCTTAGTAGCTCATCGGTGCACTATGAAGTTTTAGCAGCCCATGGTCTCTGACAATGAATGGCTGTTGATCTGTGCAGACAGACTGAATGAGGTACAGGTGATGGGAAGCATGGTGGAAGCAGTCTCGACTAAAGCGACTGCGTCATGCCAGAACACTGCTTGGATCCACTATCCATTTAAACTGATTGGTGCTGTCTTGGAGGAACAAGAGCAAACTCCAGTTATGTTAGAGCTTTATGGAAGTTTTATCTCAAAAGTACGTAGGCTTCGAGAAAGTGGCCCCTTCCAAATTGGCCTTCAAAAAACAAAACTCTTATTGGATCAACTTTTTGAAGTAGAGGTGGGGCTTACGGGTGGTCATGGTATATAAGGAACTTCAGGAAAAAAGTGACAAAGCTAGGGAATGACTCAAGGCTTGCAGTGGTTTGATGAACTCGTCCACTGTATTTAGTAAATTAAATTTGTTCAAATATATATAATGCCTCATGCTTAGGAGTGACTTGGTTCTTTGTGGAGCGGCAAAAGAACAAGGTGCAGTCTTTTACAACATTCACAATTCTTCTGGCAGTTAAAAAAGCAACATGCCTCCAAATTACTTTGAAACATTGTGCAAGTTTTTTTAAACTATTTTTATAGCTTTGCAAAAACCCCATTGTAGTTTCTTTGTGTAGAAAGCTATAAGTATGTTATGTTTACCTTTACCTCTTTATACTTAGTATTTTAAACAACACTTTAAGGCTTACAATTTTAGCGGCTGGTGAACCGTTCTAGCTAATAATTGCTTTGTTAGTTTACTTATTTACATCGATAAACTAAGAAATGCAGGTACTTACATCATATATAAACGATATTATAAAAGCAAGAGTGGTCTACATTAAAAGTAGCACCAGACTGGAAAACCATGTCATTTAATGAGTTGCTTGTCCTGTAAACAGCATTTGTTGGTCACTGCTACTGATATTGTTGTAATGAACCATTTCTATAATTTTTAGTGGTTTTCAAAGGATTAGAGCATGATTGGTTTTAGTTACTTTTAATTTTTGAATCTCATTAATGACTAAAAAAATTTGTTTGTAACTTTACTAGTTTACAATGACCTTTCTCTAAACTGCTCGTAAGTTTTATATCTGCTCTCAATTTAAACCAATGCTTGTCGTCAATATGTTCACTTTAGGAAAGAACGTAACCATGTCATCAGTTTATCATAATCCTAACCGGCCAACCCCTTACTTTGGGTCATATGCTGTCGATGGAATCTACCAACCACCGGCAGATAATAGGAAACTTTCAATAGCTCACACTACCAAGGAGACTAATCCTTGGCTGAGAGTTGATCTGCAAAAAGTTCACTGCATCTGGGCTGTGAGGATTCTCAACCGAGGAGGTAGCTTTATTTTCAAAGAAAACTTTTGCACTCGTAATTAAGCAAAACACAACAACATTATAGCAAGAAGCTTTTTAGGAAAATATTTATTTGGCAAAAATAATATGGCTTGTTTTTTATGAGTGTCTTACAAACTACTAACAGACTTTAAGTTTTATTCAAATTTTTACTTATTGCTAGATCTTTTGGTCAAGTGACGTTATCTCATCTATCGCTCAATTTTAACAATCATCATTTGTTCTTCATATGAAAGCACACGCTTACATAAACCTCAATTAAAAATTTCATGCATAAATTATCTTTAAGACTTTTGTTATGTTGCAGAGATGAGTGTGATGTCAGTTTTTTGTTAGAAAAAGTTCTGACCACCTCAAAGTTCTAGAATCTTGAGCTTTAAAAAACTTACGTGTGAAATTATACGATAGCGAATTTACTGTATTCAGTAGGGCACTCACCTGTTTTGATGCAGGTGTATAATATATGCACTTTGTATTACCGTATAGATTGATGGTGCATCGGGTTTTATAGATGTAAGAATAGCAAATAAAACTCAGCTAACTTGGTTACCTGCAGTGCCATCTGAGCTCTCAATTGAGTTGGTTTTATTTCAACCCTTTATTGAATTGTTGTTAGCTTACTCTCTAGGTGAGGAAGCTCAATCAATATTATGAGGCTGCCAAACACTGTGGCTGGCTTGTTACTCCTAATCAAATTATAAAACTAGAAAGATCATTGCAAAGAAAAAGTAGATTTTAAAATATGATGCATATGCTGTCACCATTAAAGAACTCAGCACACTTAGTAACAAGTTTTTACTATCAAGTAGCAAATAACGTTCATTATGTCGTCTTTTTAAAATGACTCAATTGTTACAGCTATTTAGAACCAAGATTTTCCTTTTGCTTTTTGTTTTTCCCAAATGTCTCTACTAGATTTTTTGATGTTTGATAATATATATATATATATGTATATACATATATATATATATATATATATATATATATATATATATATATATATATATATATATATATATATATATATATATATACTAGCTGCATTACCCGCCTACAGGAACAGATTCACGCGCAGCATAAAGTTTGTTGAGAGTTGTCTTTCATACTGTATAACAACTCCAAATATGCAGTCTACTGAAATTGTTGCCCTGATGTATTATTATGTAAATTGTCTACTGAAATTGTTGCCCTGAATATGCATACACATATTACATGTCAATAATGTTGGGGAGAATAATGGAAACCTGCAATGTGTTTTACAGCTAGATGCATGTAAAATTTAGTAAATATTCTAGATTCATGTGTCTAGATTCATGCACCCATCCATACTCGTCTATACCCTACAGAATGAATTTATTCGCGGAGTTAAATTTTGCGAAAATTGCCATTTCATGCATATTCGCGGAATAATTTATTCGCGGCTGAAAACTGTCACTCTCTATGAAGAGTTAACTCTATTACGTCTTGCAATAGAGTTAACCCTACGCATGCGCGCATTGTGTGTTTCGTTTTCTATTTAGCTTACAACTACAGGTCGATCGTGCTAAGCTATAAATTTTTTTGCTGCATTCAGAGGTTTTCACGAATATTTATAGATTTGGAGGCCTTTGATGAACCAACAATTTGTGGTAAGTAATGAGTTTTTTCAAAACCATTCACTAAATTAGTTGAATTTTACTTTGGTTCTTCTGTAAAACGCAATATTTATTTTTTCCATCCCTACCGCTTCATTATTTGTTTTAGTGTGAGAGAGAGATTTTTCATCCTACACACAAGCACAATGACTGCAAGGGTGGTATATGTCATTCTTAGAAGATCACCAATCATTCAGGGAAGTCTGGAAATGGAGGTAGACGTGACCGCAGCTATTTACGAGGAGAATATATCTGTTTTAAAAAAAGGAACAAAAACGCCTTTACGAGCACAAATCTTTGGCCAAATGGCAGAACTTTGCAATAGTAAACCACGAGGAGAATTCTGATGATAACTTCCTTACCAGCCATGTAGTAGCGAGAGAACCGTCTACCCAAGACAGTGACAGCGATATAGAGCTGCTATTACCAAAATAACTAGTCAGAGAGCACCATTACACGCTAGTATTCACTTATCAAGAGTATCAGTTTAATTTTATTGCTCTAGACAACCGACATATAGACTAAGCTGTTTATATTTACTCCACTCATCGTTTGTAAAATTTTATTTGTACACTCAAGTTTGTAATAAATTATAATATATCTATACATGAAATAAAATATATAAATTAATCATGTTCGCTGCAGCGATATCAAGGAGTTGCTGTCGA
Organism: Watersipora subatra; assembly: GCF_963576615.1. Taxonomy (NCBI): domain Eukaryota; kingdom Metazoa; phylum Bryozoa; class Gymnolaemata; order Cheilostomatida; family Watersiporidae; genus Watersipora; species Watersipora subatra. Next base: position 65,163,793 of record NC_088709.1, read on the forward strand.
TGAAGGGGTCTAGGTTGACTGGTTGCTTCTCTGCCAATATTCCTGTCTTGATGAATATTACCACTTGTCTCTAGTTTTTGTAATCGGAGTAGGTTGTTTCATTCTCAATCTGAAGTAAACACAAAAGAGAAAAAATATTAATAAGTGTTAAGGAAATACAAAAACAATAGCTGAAATATTTAATGAAAGCGATCAGTTTTTAAACAAAAGGATTAACTAATGCAGTTAATTGTGGAAAAACGTATTGGCAAATCAAATACATACCATAATGCCCAGATCAGAATCATGATCGTCCTCAACTTCGGTTTTGGAGATTGATGGAGTTGATATCAATGTAAAAAGACTAGGAAAGATTTTTTACAATGATGAAGCCATGCCGAATAACTTGGGAAAACCTTGAATAATTTTGTAAAGTTAGATGCAATGGCAATAAAACTCGAAGCCCGGCGATGATTTTAAAAAAGTTTTGGAACTCGGCTATGTTTAGTACTTCTGCCTAGCGGCTATTTTTGCGATGACTCCATTCTGCATATCTTGTGACAACCTTGAATAATTTTGTAAAGAAATGTGATGCATTGGCAATGGTGTTAGCTCAAAGCCCAGGCAATAATTTTAAAAATGTTTTGGAACTCAACTACGTTTAGTATTTATATTAAAAACTAGCCTAGCAGCTAGTTTTTAATTTGATGCAGTAGTTATTCTCCCTTGTGATTAAAAATAAAACTAATTATTCACGGAATTTAATAATTCGCGGAATTGACTGTTCGCGAAATCGCAAATTTTTATAACCATTGAATATTTTCATCCTGTAGGGTATTTGCAGTTGACGATTGCGCACTTCTGCCGCCGAGCTCCCGCCTTGGCTGATCAGTCTTTACCCGCCGAGCAGTTGATAATAGTGCTCTTGCACTCGCCTCGCAATCAATCGCCTCGCACTCGCCTTGCAATCGATCGCCTCGCACTCGCAACCAATCGCCTCGCACTCGCAACCAATCGCCTCGCAATCAATCACCTCGCAATCAATTGCTTAGCACTCAATCGCTTCGCAATCAATCGCCTCGCACTTGCCAACTCATTCATCCAGAAAGATGTGCCTGGATACTCTCGCTGCACTCGGGGCAAAAAAGATCTCCCGCGCAACCCAGAGTGACGCCACGGCCCCAAACTGCTATCTGCATTACCCGTCCACAGGAACAGATTCATGTACAGCAAGAGGTTTATCGAGAGTTGTCTTTCATACTGTAGAACAACTCCAAATATGCAGTCTACTGAAATTGTTTGCCCCGATCACACTATGCATACACATATATGCAGTCATATATGTCAATAATGTTGGGGAGAACAATGGAAATCTGCAATACGTTTCACAGCTAGTCTACAATGCATCAGTTACAAACCACTCAAATTGGCGTTGCCCTATTTGTGTTCAGAGAACTGATAATGAAATTGACATTGCTAGGCAAACCGAAGTTCTTCAAACTGGCAGTATTGAAAAGTTTTGCATCTTCTAAAAAATTATACAAAATATTTTGCTATCGCCAGCATTTATTGAATGGAGACTACATGCTTAAAACACTAATCATAGCTCACCAGTTTTTCGTCTATAGCCTGTGTTTTGACATGGTATATACAAACAGTAATGAGGCTGTGTCGATAAAATTTATATGTATAACAGCACAGACAGTATGATGTCAAGGCAGATACAGCATTAGCACCTTACAATAATAAAACATAACGCCAACATGATAACCTTTTAATGAGATACAATAACGATAACGAATGCATGAAAATATATATACAGTCAAACATAGATAACTCGCCCACGGATAGCTCAAACACATGGTTAACTCGAACGGTTTCTTTGGTTCATTCCCACGTAATGATAAATTGCTATAGATAACTCGACCTCAACTCTATTAACTCGAACAGTTTTTTCCCTACGGCTACCGAGACGGTTGTTATCGCTTTAGAAAATCACTTTATTCCAAGTCATAGATATAAACTTCAACTTTTCGTAAATCATAAGCGTCGTTACTACCACCGTCGGCAAAATATTTTTGTCAACAAATTTTCTAAAGGTTTGGTGAATTTTGATTTTTACCAAACATCCGCTTAGCGATCGCCTTTCGGAAGCATGGAAAAGTGAAGTGACCTTCGCATAAACTTCAAGAAAAATCGGCAAAATTGATCTCGGTTAAAACGCTCAAAAGAAAAAGATGTTTTTTCTTCTGAGCATTTCAACAACGATCAAGTTCTGCCAATTTTAATCTAAAAAACGTCCTGGCAATAACATCACCTCAAACAACAAAACAATCTCAAGTGATAGAAAAATCTCCTATACTTTTTGATAAAAAAGTTTTAAACTTGACATTAGAAGCATTTAATTTGAAACAAGCCATTTATGCTTTTGATTTCTATTATAGTTTGTATATGTGCATGTATCTACTGTACTAATAAATACATAAATACATAGACTTGTGACAGTGCTCTGATAACTTGAACGCTCTGATAACTTGAACACCTTTGCTCGGTCCCTTAAGTTCGAGTTATCCATGTTTGACTGTATACTGAAAAATATGTTAGAAAATGCTGCATGTGGTATAGCAGAACATGAAAAACATAGCATGACATAACAATAACACAATGTTAGTTCAACGCAACACTTGCGGATAGACAAAATTTTTTGTTTTTCTGTCGGGTGTATGAACAAACAGTTTTCGGCTTGTGCCTACTTTTTAGCAGGCAACATACAACTGGTCACGGCCAAAGCAGGGTGACAGTAAGTCGATACCGGCTGCTCTCTTTCTTTTTACCATTGCCTATCGCAACCCTAGGAGTACTCGTGCAAATTCAGTAGTAGTAAGTTACAGTAGACCTTCTCGTACCGAGAAAAAAATTAGTAACTCAGCTGCTGAAGGAAATGAACTTGTCCAACTATCACAAACAGTGGCAAATCCAACGTTATTAAGTAGTTAAGGTGTGGCAATTCATAGGCAATACAACATTGAATAAAACGTACTAACCTTTTCGATGTAGAAATTTAGTAGGTAAAACGCAGTAGCAGTACCAGTGCAAGTTCTGTAGTAGCTGTAGTTCTGTAGTACTCGTAGCTGGAAAAAAAGCAAAAGTAACACAGAAGGAAATGAACATGTTTACTATCACAAACAGTGGCAAATCCAACGTTTTCAACCCTTTCACCGAAGTAGACTCATTTATGCATTTTCTATGGTCGACCGCCGTAGACACATTTTTGCGACTTTCCCAGCAATTGCTAGTAACTGAATTTTTTTATTCGTTGATAACATAACCAACGATGTTTAAGACTTTTATGGTAGTGACAGTGTTGTCCCAAGATTTCTCAACAAAATTAGTCTAAAGTTTAATATTTTAATCTTTGTTTGGTGATTTCCAACTTAAAAACGAACATTTTTGTGTAAGTTCATAAAAGGCGTCCGAATTAGAAAACAAATAACTACTTATGTTGATGACATTATAGCCGATTCAGATTTTTGTGATTACACAGATAATTAAAATAGCAATAGCAGCACTGACTCTGATGGCGATGAAAGTAATGATTTTGTAAGAATAAGCAACATTGTAGAGGATCGTTTTGCTTTGTAGCTTCACATCGCTTTATCAATGCACAAAGTATAGATACAACGACTTTTTTGCATAGCAGTGCTTGTTAACATGTTGGCCAAATAAAATATATAACCAAAACAAACGTTCTAGATGGAGTTTGAAATTGAAAAAATATTGTATACATATTAAGCAATATCGGCAAAATGGCTGGCAGTAGGCCGATAGCTAAATTTGTACATGGACGCAAGTGAAAGGGTTATGTAGTGGAAATGTGGCAATTCATAGACAATACAACATTGAATAAGAAGTAGTTCCTTTTTTATGTAGAAATTTAGTAGGTGAGAACTGTGTTTTTTCCCGTGACCGCAAGAAACCAACTTTCACGTGTCCTTCTCGGTACACGTTGGCAGTAAATATTAATTGCATGTAAATTACTATTCTTTAATTTTTTTTATTTAATGATTAGTACATTTGTATAGCTGTATAAGCACCTTTGTATAGGCCGCAGAACTCAGGACGGTGCTTTTTAACACGGCAGCAACTTTGCTGTTTCAAATGCACCAGTGTCGTTGGGCACCGTAAAGAGGCGCGCGCTAACCGGAGATGACGTTATTTTTGTGTAAAAACAATTAATAGGTTATGTATAGAGACGTGTACTAACCGGAGATTCCCGTTAATGTGCCTTAGATACCTAGTAGCGGCTAATAGTCCGAAAAGTACGGTAATCTATAAGGCGGACACTCAATCAAACACGCACGCAGGCAGACAACGATTGCCGTTTATATAGTAGATATATATACATATATATCTACTATATACTGACAAGTATATATATATATATATATATATATACATATATATATATACTTGTCATTTAAATATCGCAAGTTCAAATCGAGTACAAAGGAAATTCTTCATTGTTAAAACTTTATCGCCATAACTCGACAAACACTGAGATATATATATATCTCAGTGTTTGTCGAGTTATAGCGATAAAGTTTTAACAATGAACAATCTCCTTTGTACTCGATTTGAACTTGCGATATTCAAATGACAAGTCTACCAACAAGTGCGCATAACAGGAAGGCTAAGCCATTCCTATTATTCCCATCGCTTTTACCATACACTCATTTCCTTTTTGCAATTGCACATGCTAAGTGTGGAATTTTTCTTATTAATATTACTTTTGGTGTTTGTTACTTTTTTGAAATGTTTTTGTAAGCCAGTTTTGTACATTAAATATTTTTTAATTTTCTATTTTCATATGCGCGCACACACGCACGCACATACGCACACACACAGAATGCTCTAGCACATGTGCTTTACTTCTCCTTTGGTTGTTTGAATACAAACCGCCAGCCCTTGTGCTCAGTGAGGGCTATTGCAGCATGATCCATGGTATACACAAATATGCACCGGGTAGTATGGGTGATTTTTTATTACCTATCAGTCAGTGGTTGACCATCTCATTCATTGCTCTCATTGTTATAAAATTTGTGCTTTAATTGGGGATGGCATCTGCCATTTTTGATTGATAGATTGCTAGGTCTGCACGCTATTAACTCGACAAGATTTGTGGGGCCAGGTTTGACGCAGATACGTTTAGCTGTTGACTGGTGCCAGAGCTAGCTGAGTTCTTGTTTAATTTGAGTTCCTTAGCTGCAAGCAAGCAATGCACCACTGACTGTGTACCGGTCATCTTTTGCTAAAGGGGTTTTTGCTGCTAGCCAATCATAATCATCAAATAACTCAAGCGGCATTGACTCTGCAGAAATGTAAGCTATATCCCTTCCAAACAGTCAGCCTTTGTAAGCTACTACATTTTTTGACTCTACTGATCTATCATCTGGTTTTACATTGTTTGTTCCCAACAATTTGGCTCACCTCTGCATCATTTTGATCTCAAGCTTCTTGAACAATGTGTGCAAAGAAATCCGGCTCGTGGTGTGTCATTGTACATGTGTAGTAGTATTTGGTAGTCAATGCACAAATAGCTCTTCTTTGGTATGTTGTGCTTAAATACACTCCTCTTTCATGTTATATATTACTACTTCTCAGTTTTTTGAATACATAATTTCTCGACATGCCTAATCACCATACGGGCTGGCTTTCTGGTAATCTAAGTTGGTCTGAAATTTTGGTCGGAAAGACTTCTGAGACATGCCTAACATTACGGTCTGGCAGGCTGGACTTTGTGGTATTTATGTGTTCTTCAGTTGCCTCTCCATTGGCCTGCTTTGCTGTGTCCTTAAAGTTTGTCCTTCTTTCTGTGTCATTTGGGAGGACCAGTAGTGACCAAATTGCCTTAAATTATTTCAGTCAGAATGTTGCCTTTTACTTTGAGGTGGTTTGGCTCCACTCATACTTTTCACTCTTTACCTCAGCAAGGTGATGGGAGCCTAACCATTTTTTGCTGGACAGCTGTGGTATAGCTCCAGTTAGACTCCATCTTTGCATCAAGAATTGCCCCTTCTCTTCCATGATGTAGATGTGGCTTTGCCAGTTTTTAGCAAATTTGGTGGGGCTCAAATAACTTTGCTTGAAGCTTAGGGTTATCGTTCCTTTGTCTTCACCTGTTCATCAACTGCAATCAATTCCCCACTGCATACAGGAGATGCTCCTTGTGATACACTTGTATGATAGCCAGTTGCACTTGCCAGAGTGTACTGTGTACCAAGTGTGCTTACCATGAACATGGTAAGCATCGCTGTATCGCTGGTCATTAGGTAAGATTTGCCCTGGTATGACTTCATCAGCTGTGGAAGAAGCAAATTCTGCTCATCTTGTCCTTGGGTCACAAACAAAACTTTCAGGCATGTTTTGGCCAAAAATAGAACAGGGCTGACTCTGAGGGAACCTCCAGACTTCAAAGAAGTCACTGGGCCTAATTTCCAAAAACATATTACTCTTTCGCAACGGTCTGAGTGTCTGGTCACTCAGCTTTAACTGTTCTGAGAACATCTCCGCATTGCTGTTCACCACTTCATATGTAGTGGCTACGGGTCATTGGCCAGCTGCTTGAAATCATGCTTGCCCTTTTTTGTTATTATGCAAACCATGTCAATAAATCCCAAGTGGGCCTCAGTTGACCATGAGTCAACCTCACCATTAGCCACTTTCAAGGCAGTTAGTGGACCAAAATGACCGACTACTTTGCGTACACTTCTGGCAACTTCCAACATGATCTTTGTGTTTTGATGTGGTTTTGCCTCTGTTTTGCCTTTACTTCTGCACAGTCTTTAGTGAGTCCTCTGTTTGGCTGCTTTATAAGTTCACATTACTGGCAGTCTTCGCAAGTCTGTCAGCTCAGCCTATCAGTATTCTTGTGCTAAAGTATGCTTGAGTAGTTCTTTCATGGCCAATATCTCTGACCAAAGGGTTAGCTTCTTTCATCTACACATCCCACAGAGGAAGGTGGAGTATGGTTGTACTAGAAGCTATTAGCTATAAAAGAAGTGTTTTATTATGGGATTTGTTAGGCTCAGGCTATATTGGTATCTGAGCTCAAAGCAGTACAGGGGATATTGACAATTACGGTGAGTGAACAAAGCTGAATAAAGCTAGCACATAAAACTAGTGGGTAAAGCTAGTAGATCAGGTAGTATAAGGCAGTATGGGAAGTATATAAGGAAGTGGAATGAAACACCAGCGCTCTTCCTTGCCTTCTTTGCATCAGTTCATATAAGTCTATTCATTTATACAACAAGAAGGGCCTGAAGTGTTTTTTTGCATTGATGACTGCCAGTAGCTTCTTTCATGTTATGCATTAGTTTTTTTTGTTAAAGCATCAGGCTTTTGCTGTGATGTTCAATAGCCATTTTTTTCGATGTTAGCCCTGCGACAGCACTCCTCTCAGAAAGCGTCTACTGACACCCATGTCCAGTACATTACATCTCCAGTGATTGTGGTACTTCACAACTATGACTTTGTTGAAGCTAGTACTGAGCTAGTCAAAGACCACTTGCTTTTTTCAGACCATACCGATCGGTCTTCTTTTCTGGTCCACATTGTGGCACACCCCAAGGTTTTCTGTCGGTATTAACCAATTCTGCCCAAAAAACCTTGAAGCTTATGGATTCTTTTTGAGTTTGGTCAGTTTTAGACTATTTTTACTATTGCAGGATCAAAAGCTATGCTGTCTTGACACAATATGGTTCAATCATCTTACTTTTGGCTAGAGCAGCTAACACTTAGATGGCCTTAGTTTTAGTCTAGCTTCCGGCAATCTCTCAAAAAGTTTTCAAAATGCCAGAGGTGTGTGTCAAAATCCGGTGAGGTGCCAATACGGTTTTAAATACAGCAAAAGTTTCTGCTACTAGAAGCTACGTAACACTTGTAAAATATGTTTCAGAAATATTTCTAGCTTTGAATTGAGCTTGAAAGGAAAGATGCTCCACTTCCAGGGTCTAGAATAACAAGCAAAGTCCTTCTTCTCCGGCTGATCAGCAAAAAAAAGATTGTGCCAGCGGATGATTACTAAGCATAGAAGACTTAAAAATTGCTGCTTAGCAGCGCATCAAATATGGCATCAGTCTAAAAAAGGTATGCGTTCTGGTTGTGATCTCATAGAGTGATGAAAATTAACACAAAAATATAGTTTCCTATCCTTCCTCCGGACTTAAACCAACTGTGAGCTCCAATCTCCTCCTGCCAGTTCTATAACACCTTTGTTCAGGAAATCCTGTACTTGTTTTCTGGCCTCTGCCTCTTTTTCAAATTTGAGGCAGTATTGGAGTTGTCGAATTGGCCTAGTGTCATTCCTCACTAGAACCTAATGCTCTACCATCATTATCAAGCACACAACTCTATCACCTGTGCTAAAGATGACACTGTATCGAAAAAAACAGCTCTTCCAGTCTTCCTGCCTGGCTGGATTCTTGGCAGTTGAATCATGCTACCTCTAACAATCTATCAAGGCATCTGGACATCATTTTCCCGTACTTCACCCAATCCACCAAAATCGTAGCATTTCTTCAGGCAGAGGTTGGATGGCGTCCAGCTGTTGGTCCTCTATGTACGTTTATGAGCAAATAGTGGTATCAGACTTTAGTGTCAAAGGTAGAATTGTAGGGTTGATGCACCTGCTGAGCATTTTTTATTCTTGTCTTGGTTAGTTGAGATTTTTACCAATAAAGGCTCATTGGGTCATCTATTTACTAGTTTTAACAGGTAGCTTTTTTGGAGTGAAATAGCAGCAGACTGCCATTTTGGTGCAAATCAGAGTTATTATATCCTTTGTCACTTATACATTGCTTTGCAGCAAGTAGCCACATTAGCCAGTGCAGGCCAGCTGCCTACAAACCTCTTTAACTACCAGCTGCTAAAATTTTAGACAGTATTGTTAAGTCACCAGAAATCTTTTGGATAGCGTCCTTCCTAACTGATGTGATTCACTACAAAGACCTTTTCCATTTTGATGTTGATTTAGCCAAATCGGCAGCTGAATTACTTTATAAAAGATAAATAGGTTTTTTGTGGGCTAACAGCTCATGACTGTCATTTTCATTCAATCAGTTTTGAAACACGCTGTTTTAAAAAATTTGCCGTTTAACTCTCCTGTCGATTTGGCTGGTCTTTTGAACTAGCGCGGAACCCACCACTTTTGAGCTGTAATCAAGATGTGATTGAGGATTGGCTGAGTTAGTCTAAGCATGATTGGGTCCTGCAGTTTTTAATACAAATGACTGTCTTTCTCTTATTTGCCATAGACATTGATGTAAGCAGAGAACAGAAAACCAGGCTCCTGGCCTCCATCTTATGTTTCTGGTCTTGATGTGTGGTTGAAGATTTCAAAGTGTCTGCACTGCTGGCCTCTTGTGTTGAACTCGTATCCTACCACATTAGGAATTTGGAAAAGATTTTCGTGGTCTCCAAGGACTCTAGTAGTTCGGTCCTTTGTTTCACAGTTTTATTGGAGTAGTTCCATCCCTTGTTTGCATCTCCATTCTATCTGCCCATTGGGTTAATTGCCATCTTGAATGTGTGGTAAGTGTTGTTAGCTTTAGCACAATCAGTAATATGTTTTACTGTTGCAATTGTAAACTGTCTTTCAGAGCAGGCTTTTTGTTGGCTGAGACAGTCTCGCCAGACATAGCCTTCTCTCCACTTGATCAGCAGAGTGTTACCAAGACTTGGTCTGCTTCTTATTACTCATGGGCCTAGAGCCGGGTCAGTCATACAGCCGCTTTACTTGCTCAGTTACTTGTTATACCATTGATGTGACCTTGCTAGCTAGCTTTTTTGCTACAGCCTGTTCCAGCATCAACAAAACTTTTATGACGGATACACTAATCTGACTGGAGTTCTAGCTGATTGTCACTTTTTGTCTCGATTTGCAAAAATCCATTCTCAACTAACATGGCGTTCACCAGTGTGTGCTTTGATTTAGCTCAAAGGCGTCTCTGCAAAAATGAGGTAGTTCAAAGAATTTTAGAACATGTCTTAGGTCATTGTGATCTGGTATGGGTACGGCAAGTTCAACTACACAAATCTGACCAGTCATTCAACTTCAACAGCGTGCTCTTGTAAGGATGTTTGATTACTTTTCTTCTGAGCTCTCTGCTTTGTCTAAGCTTGCTTTGGAAAAAGCTTTAATTGGGCCCGCAAGCCAATCAATGCAACCTCAATTATATTGGCTTGGTAACAGTGCTCTGTTTCCTTCTTAAACGCCCTCCTGAAGTGCACCAAGTATGCTTCAGCCATCCGTAGTTGACGCTGGATGTTTTGTAAAAACGGCTGATGAACTACTTGCTATGCATTGAACTGGTGTACTGAAAAGTGTTGAGTTAGTAAGCTTGCGCAAGAGCTTGGAGCAATGTCATCAACTATTCCAGAGCACCTGGATCAATAATTTGAGCCTGTCTGTGTGCGATTAATTTAAACAAAGCTTTTAAAAAAAAGTTAGGGTTTGATGCGACACAGAGCAAAGCCCCTATCCTTTCCTCTGAGTCTCTCAAGTGCTAGGTTTTTCAAACAAATTAGGCTGCTATTTTTAGAGCAGCATAAGCAGATCTATCCGTAGCGCGTTCATGAGAACCGTTGAGCACTTCGATCTGTTATCCCATCACTGCCACCACTATACATAAACCCTAGATTCTGGCCAGTCAGCAAACTAGCCTGATTGCAAGTCAGTTAATTTATTCTTGCCACCCAGTCTACATGGGCTTGCAATTACAAGTAGTCAAAGCTTTGATGTGTTATATATTTATATTTAAATATAGTCAGAGACAAGACAGAAGTATAGTGTCGTTACTCTACTGCTCATGGGTGAACATTGCCTATAATATATACGAGTTTCTAATATTAAGCTTTGTAACCCGTTTGTCTTGTTTGACTGGTCGGCGACTGACTGTTGGCGCAATCAAGTAGTGTGTTCTGTTTGCCTGCTAGTCGTGGTAAATTAGCTGCTTTAATTACAATAAATCAACTACTATTCTATTTTTAAAATATTGACGTTTTGTGTTGATATCTCACAAAGGTTTCCTCCCAAAGGTTTTCTTTAACAATTATGTTTATGCCAAATTGTCAGCTCTAGCTTGCTGGAAATGCACTCATTATAACTCCATTTGAATTATTGAGCTTTCAACAAGAACAAAAAAGTTTTTACTAGCTTTAAGCTACATCGCAGAGAGCTAACACAAAATAGCTCACAGTACACAATGATTCAGAGTTTTTGTCACCCCTACATAGGATTTAAATTTAAAAACAACCTTGTGAGCCTGAGCTTTAATCACCATCTCTCACTGAAACTAGTGAATAGAGACAGACTGCCAAGTACATCAATATGCATATACATGTAGATCAATGTCAGTCTGCAAACATCAGTGCTTATAAATTGCACAATACCAGTTTGCATTTTAATAGAGTTTCTCTGTAAAACAGTTCTTCTTTGATCTACATGTAGCTATTTTCTGAGGCAGTTGTTCTCTGAAACCGTTCTTTTCTAATACGGTTCCTCACTTTTGTGCTAAGTAAATTTCTTATGAAACCTCATCTATGCTGGCATTTCCTCAAATACATAATATGATGTCATATTTTTTGAATATTAGAGCCCCGAATCACAATCATTAAGGCCTAGCCTGTCAAATTGGCAGCTTTGGCTTGTTTAAAACACAGTCGCAAACACTTGTTGAATTATTTTGTTTTCCTCGACAACAAACAAAGCTCCCCAAGCATTATCAAGTTATACGTGAATCCATGAAAAAAACACAAAAATACTCACATTACATAATTATTTAACATATTCAACAGTTTAGAATGTTATTAGTGTAAGATAAAATTGTCAGCATTATAACTTATAGCAAGTAAAGGGCTGATAATAACCCTATCAAAATTTGTTAAAAATTTTTTTCGAAATACATCGGTAATAAAATTATTGGTTGAAATAAAAGTTTTAGACATTGACACACGTTATATTCAAAAAATAAAATCTGAATCCAACTAGTATACCGTATCTGTCTGTAAGCTTGCATAGTGTTTGCTCACCCAAAAGTAGATTTAAATGGTTTGAAATTTATTTATATAAATTTGTATGATAGAAAATCTTTTTCTACTCTTCATCGTTCATTTGAACTTTACATATTGAACAAAAATTAAAAAGCAGAACCCCATTTATGTGAAAAGTCTTTTAAAATTTTTGTATAAATTATAGTATTCTTAATTGAACTAAAACTTTTCTTATATTGCTAAGTATGATAACATATATGGAAGAATTTTGCTTTTTCCGTAAATGACTTTTTAACTAAATACAAATTGTGACTATGGTCTAAAGATAAGGCCGCGTAAAAGATGTTATTACAACAACTTTGCGTGACCCATGTTTTCACTACAATACAAAATGAATTGCTATTTTACAAAATTTTTGAAACAATTTTCTATTATCATTATATTGCACAGCTTCAAGGCAAAAGTATGTGGTACAAAGTTTATCACAGTCTATCCTCTCAGTCTATTACACCTACTTTTACAAGTAAAATAAGAGGTAGCATTTTTATGAGGGACAACGCAAATCTAATTATAGTAATAACAAATGTTAAACTAGGGAAACACATCATTTATAGAATAGCCATTGCAATTTTTTATGAGTAACTTTATAAGAACCAATTATAAAATCATTTAGTTGTATTTATTTGGAAAGAGCTTTTGTTTAAAATTAATCACAAGAAAAATGTATTTTTTTCACAATGAAGACAAACAAAAAATTAAAATAGTAAAATTCCATTAACGTCGCTAGCATGCCTAAACTCTTATTACCTATACTGGAAATATTAAAAAAAAAAAAACACCGAATGAACTTTCACCTCAGATGTTTTATCAATCAAATTTATGACTAAATTGACAGTTAAACAATGTTGATACTCTCTACATTTATGAGCTTTGATTATTTTTAGATGCGCCTCAAAGCTTTGTGAAAGACAGACTGAGGGATGTTACAATAACTGCTTCCATCTTTGAAGATCAGCTGTCGGTAGTTGACGAGACGTTGGTATGTGGTGAGGTTTCAGGTATTCTTAACCAGTATTTCACTACCATCACCTGTCGTCAACCGATGAAAGCTCAGTTTGTGCAGCTGCAGATAATGAACTTCAGAGCTCTCAATATTTATGAGTTTGAGGTACATGGATTCAGCAGAGAATAGAATCCCATCTATGTAGTAAAGTCTAGCCAGTTACCCACCAGCTTTTGACTAAATATATGATCTGGTGTAAGCTTTGTTACTTTCTACCAGAACAAAGCAAGGTTTATTAACAATTTATCTGGTTATTGACTTTCTACTTGTCACTTACTAGTTACTGAACTGTCGTACTGTATTTGTGTGACTGTCATAGATATTACAATACGGTATTATCCGATTACCGGATACTGTTATAGATATTAGAGGCTATTATTAGGCTATATGAAGCATGTGAATACCATGGTTCATGGTACATTTTCATAGGTTTTACGTATATTACACCAGTACTTGCACGTAGTAGTCGTAAATTGGAATGAATTATGGATTTGAGGTTTAGTTTGGAACACTTAAATCGGTCATATGAAGGCATTGGTTCCATTTGATTCATTTGTTCCATTTGATGATTTCAATTTAAAATAAATAGTTAAATATTGTGAGAAACAGATGAATGATGAACTACATTGAGCTTAGACTCAGGACATTTTATGTTATTTGTAGTTATATATTATCTGCTTATAAATGAGCTGTTAACTTTGTTAATGGTTAATGTTAGTAAACTGAAACTACTCAATTCACAAAAGCCCAAATTGAGTAGTTTCAGTTGAGTAGTTTCCGTTGAGCAGTCTTAGCAGTTTGGTAGATCATTAACTTACATACAAACATTGATAGTATTAAACTTCCTGGTTGACAGTCTAATCAAAAGTTTTATAATTAGATATGTCTTATGTTATTTTGTAAATTGGGCTTTGTTTTGAAAAGCTTTGCTACTTAATACATGAAAAAGTATTAAATGCTCTAATTAACAAAAAAAATGAATATTAGAATTTATGGGTGAATAATCAAGCAAAAGAAAATAATGTGCACCTAGAATTATGCTGATACCGGTAGGCGTTTCATTTGAAGGGTATTTGCCAATCTTGCAGTTTTGAATTGCATTTGAATTGAATTGAAAATTTTGAAATTGAACTTTGAATTGAAATTGCCAATATGAATTGTAAGGTCTGAGTGATTTATAGACAAAAACATCATTTTTAATGAGCTTTCACAGCATGCCAACATATCTATAAATGGGTAACTTTTTTGACAGAATTTGAGCAACGGTTTTCTTTCATGAAGTGTTGTTGATTGCTTCAGTTGAACAAAACAGTTATAACTTTTTTATGTGAAGAGGTAGCTCTGGTATACTTTTTCACTAAGCTGGCTAGCAGAGTTACCTGTATATTTTTTCTGGGCGAGAATAATTAATGTAAAAGGAAGGTGATTGTACTGCCTGGTTTACAAATGCTCATAATTATTAATGCAAAGATGAACATCAATGCTGAAATGAGTTGAAAAACTGAAAATCGTAATATGCTTGTAACCATCAAAAGCACAACTAGTCACAAAGGATTTACTAAGTTCAGCAAGGAAAAGAGAGTTTCTATTGCGTTATTTCTACTTCTAGTTGATCGATATATTCATTTTAGTAGCATTACATTTAGTGCAAGCAGTAATGCTCAAGTTAAATTGAGCTGGTCAAACAATAAGAAAAACTTCAAGTCAAACACAATGTAAAGTACAATGTAAAACACAATAGCAAATGAACCATAATATATACAATAAAAGAAATGCATTTAGATGAATCAGGCTGAAGCACATAAAGTCCAACAATGACCAAATTTTCAGTCCTGTTACTGAGAAAAACCAAAAGCAGATAGTGCTGTATTGTTTCATCCTGCTATATCTTTGAAGTTTTTCATGTGCTCTACCTTGTGGAGAAGTCTAGTTTTTTCCTTGCTCAGATTTATGTACTATGATTGTATGGTTATCTTGATTCATTTTCACTTGTCTATAGCATTTGAAATAACAGTGGTTAGAGCTTTTAGTGTTTTTTATTTGATTATTTTGCTGTGCAATATACAATGCATATGGTTTACGCACTTATCATGCAAACACTCCTAGCGCATTATCTGGTCAGCTATCTTATAATTGATTACTGTCTGGTTGCTTACATTGTCACATAGCATTCTTTATTCTCTAAATTGCATATACAGTCATTGTTGGGCTCAGGAAGGTTGCTTATTAGCTAGGTTGGTTAGAACGATTGTCCTTTAAATCGAATTACATGGGATGAAGACCCAGAATGACAAAAAATTATAATTGTTGCTTTTGTTGTATGCACAGATTGTCACAGTAGTGGAACGAAATAGTACAAATGACTCTGCCTAACGTAAAATTAAATGAGGTGATTTAAAATCGTATCGCCATCCCAGTATTTAACACAACGTTTTATCACTTAATAAAAAGCCACACATTGCGTCTTTCACACCTTCATTGCTGACTCAGGAAATATTTAGCATGAATGATCATAAAGAATTATAGTATTACAAATAAAACAGATTTTAGTGAGATGATTTTTTGAGGAGCAAATTGGTACCCAGTTATCTGTTTGTTTTTATTAATTTAACTACACGTACTTGCATACTAAATGCATCGTGATTTGCAGTTGTTGCAATTAGGATCATATTTATGATTTCTATATATGGCTGATTATGAATCACTTTAATCAGACTTGAACACTTCGATGTACTTACTTGTTATTTTCCCACGACCAAACGAGCGGAGCGAAGTGTGGGCGTTTTTATGATAAATGCATGTGCACCCAACTTACGAAAATTATTCATCAACAATGAGACGAACCCTCGTCAAGAAATTTCACCAACAAATTTAAGCATCGTTTTGTAAAGTCGTTAATGTATAATAACGATACAAAACACATTTAAACCTATTTAAATATGTTACCAAGCCTTTGAAGGGTTATCACGAATTCCTAAAACTAACCCATCTGATCGGATTATACACAAATAGACAGATTAATTTGGACGAAAATCGCCACAACACGCTTGAAAAGCTTGGTTTAATAAAAGTTAAGAACAGAAATTGAAACGTCGAGCGACAGATAATAGAACGATAAAGTCTTACGCATTTCACAAAAAAATAACGCGCACTTTTCACCAGTCTATAACATTTCGGTTTCGGCAATTAACATAGGAGTACAGAAATTGTTTCATTTTTGCCGATTTCAATTTTTTCATTTTCATTTGCCGACACATTTGAATACTTTCTCATTCTAACTGATGTCCAATGCAGTGTAAGTAAAGCAAATGACGATGATATTTTTTTAACGTTTCTTATGATATTATTACAATAATTAGTTATAAGTTTGGATGACTACAGAACAATGACCACGTAGTACAGATTTTCTAAAAATCTATATAAACATCACAACTTCGTGATATTGTTAGCTATGCCGTTTTGAAATGTAAAAAAAATTGTGCATTGGTTTTATATTATTACTATATAAATAATATTGGTTATTCTAATTATATCAGTGCATTTTACTTCTAATATTGGCCAATATTGCACTTCTCTTATTGCAGGAGGAGAGATATATACATATAATCTTTTCTGTTCATCATTGCTATTTGTTGTATATAATAACACCCACACCCAGTACATTACAGCTACCATTGCAGTTATCCTATTTGACTGCTAATATTGTATTTCTCAACCATCAGTACCCTTCCTTTTTTCCAATATCACTTTGGTCGTGGGCTGTATGACAGTGGAATTTCTAGTAGTATTGACGGTTATTTGGTTGGTCGGTCATGAAGTTACATGAATGAGTTTAGAAAACTACTGGTATTATTAAACAACATAAATCAGTGAAGATTGATGCCAAAAGATTTCAGTTCACTACAATCACAACTATCCAAATAATCTGAAAAGGTAAAGATTACAGTGTGCCATGATAAAGAAGTTGTCAGTAAAACCGAGAGCCAACAATAATCTGCTAGTACACCGTCTAACCCAAACCTATTGTCATTCCACACACCTGTCAGCTAATCCAATTAATACTGCTGGCCAAAAAACTTGGATCCAAAAACTTGCACAATCAGTGCACACAATTCTTTGTTTTTATAAAAACAATTGTTTCGAGGTTGTAATAATTTCAGATAGGTTGTTTTTATTACACATACATACAGTTTTTGACAGCAGATTGTGGCAAATAGTCAGCCAGTGTTTGATATAATAGTATGCTGCCAGGAATGTTTTGTTGAGTGACTTTAATTTGCTTTGGATATTGCTGCATAGTAAGTAAGGATGACCAAACCTGTCCTTTAGCAGTACATTTGCCTGGATGTATGTATGTATTCTCTGTGTTAGTCAAAAAGAAGCTGCGCAGAGCACACTGAGTGCATTACCATTCAAGAACTCCTTTAAAGAGTAGAAATTCTGCCTCCGTAGAAGAGGTAAGTAACCAACCAGCGCATAGCAAAACAAGCATACAGTGAAACCTGCATATTAAAGCCATGCATGGAGCTGTATTTTCCAACGTTCTTTTATGTTAAGGAAGTGTTAGAGGTGAAATTCAATAAAATAGTGGTGCTTTATTTCTCAACTTACTTGTCTATATTTTGTGAAAATTTATTTCAAATCTATCACCGGCAGATCATTGCTAAATTCGCTTATATTTTGCTATCTACTACGTTGGGTGAAGTAACTTTACGAATTTTTGCCTCAGAACTTTTGCTAAATCACTTTTTCTATACAGCAAATAGTCAGACCAAGTTAAACAAAGACCTGCTTTAAGTGCAACATATTAGCGGGATAAAGTTATTAATTATTGTGGTGATGCTGTTTTCAAGCTTTTAAAGAATAAAACATGAAGCTTTGGAGTTAAAAACTGACTTTGATATTCCATAAAAATAGCTGCTGTTACATCGTACGGGGTTTTCAAAGAGTTTACTCATCATTTATCAAAACACTTTAACGTTTCAAATAAGGTTATCAACCACATTAGAAACTACTCTAAAGACGATGGGTTGGATTTAAACCTTCGAATCAGAGTGTAGATATGATGATTGAGAAGATCAGTTTTCTCAAGCGCACTTTCATCAAAAACTGTGGCAACACTACAACATCAACAAAATAATTAATTGTTATTGATGTAACTAAATAAATATAAAAATATAGGTAACGTCTTGTGAACAATTATTAGTACCATTTTGTGAACAATTTTCTACTGATCCTTTTTTATTACTGGTTTCTAAAGATCAAACATAACGAAATGTAAAAATGGAAATTCAATAAAAATGAAGTTCAATTAAAGGGTGGCGTTATATTTCCCCTTTCTCCTATAGTGGTATTCTACTACAAGTGGTGCTTAAATAAAGGTGGCGCTCAAATACAAGTTTTTCAGTAGTTATCATTGCATAAGGCACCCAACAAGTTGTTTTTCTCTCAAGCTCTGCAAAAGAAAACAATATTTTAAAAACTAATAACTAAACTCTCATATTTAAATCATATTTAGGGGCTTCCACTGACTTGACACTTTATGTTCTATAAAAAACCTTTATGCAAAAACTTTAGAAAAAAGCAACAACTTTATGTAATTTTTTTTGTTGTGTTCATTTATTTTATCCTATAGGATTTACGTTATAGTTATAGGACGTCTACGTTATGGGGTGCTGCTACCGGATATTACTTGTATACTTCAAAAACACCTATATCTAGATTACAAATAGTGTTATGCAACTTCACTAGATGTGGACTATGTTACAGATAAAACTAACAAAGTAGAGATATTTTAAGCATTAACAAATTAACATTGACAAAAACCAAACAAAAGCTTTACATTAGTAAATGATTATTGAACAAAGTAGAAATATGTAAGAATTTAGAGATACTAATTAGAAAAGTACGTGCACCCTCAGGATAAAATTACCATAATATACGAATTTTTCACCTTACAGAGTGGAACATGAAAAAATCTTTCCCCTTATCATACAAATCTTATTTCATCATACAAATTCTAGAAAAAATTTGCCAGAGTTCAAGTTTGGCAGTCGGTATGCTTAATACTTACATCAAAATTACAAAGATGCCGTAATGCAGTTTGCCGAAAGTATTTTTACAATGCCTGAATGAGACACAATGACCATGCTCTCTATGTTCAGCGATTCTTGTGTGTAAAACTGTAAGATTTTCCCTTTAAAACCAATAGCAAAGTTAGAGTTGCAATCCGTTTAAACAGAAGGTCAGACAACTTCTCTTAATCTGCCAACCAAATTCAACTTCATTACAAAAGCAGCATCGTTCGAGCTTTTTTGCCAAGCTATGTTGAAAAAGGTTTTTAAAAAGTTTCGCAAAACTTTATAGTGAAAGCAAAGGCAGAAACTGATAAGTGATAAAACTTCAGTTATAAAAAAGTTGAAATTCAGTAAAATAGTTAAAAACACATTCTAAAACTTAGCTCTAAGTGTGCGTATTTAGTAAGCTTAAATTACTTGAAGGAAATTCAATGTCAATGTTGTATGTACATCTGTCTTGAAGGTAAGAACTCTCTACAGTACTTTCTACACAAGGTATATTATAATGTTACATTTGTTTGCAGATCGTAACAACTAAAAACACTAAATACAACTTAATTATTGTAGGTACTTATAATTACTAAAGTTAATATACTATTTTGTTACTAATTTTTCATGTGTATAGTTCTTATATAAAATTTTGGGATGTTTGCATTATATAATTAATATGGTTTCCTTACCACTGCATGCGATTTTTTTACCTTACGAGGCCAATAATGGAACGAATCGAAATCGCATCCTGATGGTGCATTGCATTATGTTTAATGGCAAATAGGTTTGATAAAATTCTGAGAGATAACAGCCATACTTTAGTGTTTTTGTTAGTCAGAATGGCAGCTCCGTAAACTGTGTGTAAGTATAGGACAGAACCTAATGTCAGTCATCGGAGAACAGTCAGTAATGACCAGATATCAGGCATGTGAATTTTTTCCCTTTTTGTGAAAAGTGTCCTACAAGATTAATAAAAAACTCAATTGAAAAATTGTCACATGTTTTCTCTGTTAAGGCAAAACTGGGTGCATTTGTAATGTTGAAATATGTGCAGGAAAACTTGATGACGCCAGTGCTGTTGTAAAACTGTACTGTGTAAATTTTCTGTGGTACTGTACCACAAAAAATTTAGTGGCACATACCAGAACAGGATACAATGTACAAGACTATATATGTGGTACACAACCAGGAGTTACACATCTGCGGCTCTTTGTGAACTTTTACTATTTAGATATAGTTAAGATATATATATAGATATATACAAGATATAGATATTGATATACATAAGATAGATATATATATGCATATATAGATATTGATATACATAAGATATATATATATATACATACATATATTTATATATATAAATATATATATAGATATTGATATACGTAAGATAGATATATATATTGTATATATACATATATATACATATATATATATATATATATATATATATATATATATCTACTATATAAACGGCAATCGTTGTCTATCTGTCTGTCTATCTGTCTGTCCGCTTTATACAGTACCGTACTTTTCGGACTATTAGCCGCTACTTTTATATAAGGGCGTGTCTATTCTGTGGTTTTTTTCACCGCTAGGGCGCATTAACAGGAATCTCCGGTTAGTACACGCCTCTATTATAATACGTAACCTGCTATTCATTGTAGGGATGGACGATAAATACTGATATGCTAATAGTATGAGTTGTCTTGTCGACATATTGAGTCACCGATAACTCCCAAATATGAGCAGTATAAATAAATTATATGGCGGTCTTTTTTTTTCGATTCGATCGTTAGTTAGTAATCTTTTATTTTGCTGATAACAAAATAACAAAAAGCCTCTATTTGCAGGCATATTATCCAATAAAACGAAAACTGTAGAAGAATCCTGAATGCAAGATAGTAGTGAACAACTCATATTTAGTTTGAGATTATTTGTGTAAAAGTTAAAAGAAAACTTACATGAGAGGATGACTTCAAATAAGTAATGCAGGATAGCTTATACAACGATAAATTGATTGATATGTACTATATACAAGGGTTCAGGGCTGAAGAATAGATCCTCTATGAGTATTGATTGTGGCAAGATTGTAACAGATTCGATCGTACGAAGAAAACTTAATTAATATGAGTAAGTAGTAAAATTAAATTAGTAGTAAATATTAGTAGTGAATTAAATAAAATTTACTACTCTTTAAATAAATTAATGAGTAGTAAATTACATCTAATTAATATTTACTGCCAACGTGTACCGGAAAGGTCATGTGAACATTTGTTTCTTGCAACCATTAGAAAAACGCTGTTCTCTATCTACTATATAAACGGCAATCGTTGTCTATCAGATTGATTGTCCGCCTTATAGAGCGGTCTTTCCTTTTATCGTCGTACGAATTTTGGTCGTACGAAGCAAACTGAATTAGGTAATATGTGTAGTAACGGTAAATAAATTATAGAGCGGTCTTTCTTTTTCCATCCGGTCGAACGAAGCCAACTGAATTAATATGAGTACTAATTATCGTAATAACGTAATTTCGTAATATGGACTATTAGCCGCTACTTTTCTCTGACGATTTGAGCCAAGCGGCTTATATAAAGGTGTGGCGATTCTGTTGTTTTTCTTTCACCGCTCGAGCACATTAACCGAAATCCCCGGTTAGCACGCTTTTTAAACGGCAAATTTTCTGCCGTGTTTAAAAGCACCTTTCCTGAGTTCTGCGGCCTATACAAAGGTGTCTATACAGCTATACAAATGTACTATTCATTAAATAAAATAAATTAACGAGTAGTTATTTACATGCAATTAATATTTACTGCCGAGAAGGTCACGTAAACGTTTGTTTCTTGGAGCCACTGGAAAAACGCATTTCTCACCTACTAAATTTCCACATCAAAAAGGTAAGTGTTTCTTATACGATGTTGTATTGTCTATGAATTGTCACATCTCCACTACTTAATAACGTTGGATTTGCCGCTGTTCGTGATAGTGGGTCATGTTCATTTCCTTCAGCAGCCGAGTTACTAATTTTTTTCCAGCTACGAGTAGGCCTACTGTAACTTACTATTACAGAACTTTCACGAGTACTCCGAGCGTTGTGATACGCTATTGTGAAAAAAAAGAGAGCAGCTGGCATCGACTTACTGTCACCCTGCATCAGCCATGACCAGCTATACGTCGCCTGCTCAAAAGTAGGCACACGCCGAAAACTGTTTCTTCATACGCCCGACAGAAAAACCAAAAATGTTGTCTATCCGCATGTGTTGCGTTGAACTAAGGGAGAGAGAGGGAGAGAAAAGGAGAGAGAGGGAGAGCGAGGAGGAGAGGGGGGAGAGATAGAGGGGGGAGAGGAAGAGAAGGGGAGAGAGAGGGAGAGCGAGGAGGAGAGGGGGGAGAGAGAGAGGGAGAGAAAGAGGGAGAGAGAGAGGGGGAAGAGGGAGGGAGAGAGAGAGAGAGAGGGAAGAGAGGGAGAGACGGAGAGAGGGAGAGAAGGAGAGAGAGAGGGAGAGCGAGGAGGAGAGGGGGGAGAGAGAGAGGGAGAGAGAGGGAGAGAAAGAGGGAGAAGAGGGAGGGAGAGAGAGAGAGAGGGAAGAGAGGGAGAGAGACGGAGAGAGGGAGAGAGGGAGAGAAGGAGAGAGAGAGGGAGAGCGAGGAGGAGAGGGGGGGGGGGGAGAGAGAGAGAGGGGAGAGAGAGAGAGAGGGAGAGAGAGGGGAGAGACGGAGAGAGGGAGAGAGAGGGGGAGAGAGAGGGAGAGGGGGAAGAGGGAGGGAGGGAGAGAGAGGGGAGAGAGGGAGAGGGAGAGAGGGGAAAGAGGGAGAGATGGAGAGAGGGAGATGTAACTGCTTATTTGGAGTTGTTTTACAGTATGAAAGACAACTCTCAATAAACCTTATGCTGCGCGTGAATCTATTCCTGTAGACGAGTAATGCAGCTAGTATATATATATATATATATATATATATATATATATATATATATATATATATATATATATATATATATATCATACAATAGTATTGAGCCCTCAGCTTTATAAAGTAATTGTATAGCTTGTATATAATACATTTTATTCGTTCTACCTAAAGATTGCAACTCGATTGCATGAAACTATTACTAGTAATGATTTTAACCTGTAGTTTTTAATAAACTTCATATACAGCTCTAATTGACTCGATTATTGAGCACTTTACTTTACAGTGTAAACTACATATACTATATATATATATATGTATATATACATATATATATGCATATATATGTATATATATTTCTTATATATATATATATATATAAGAAAAAATTTGATTGTCTAAAGGCTGTAAAAAATAAAATCAGTACATGTGTAGGAACAACAAAAATGAGGAGCTCACATGACTACAGCATTTTCGATGTCATCCCTGCTGGCCAAAAAGACTGATTGCAAAAATGTCTTATGTGGGACTGCATATAACTCAAATGTAGTCTATACAAAACTTGTTCTTTAAATTCAGACTGTAAAGAAACATAACTTTTATCAGTATTTAGAGAAATATGGTAATAACTTGCCATACTCTGTCTATAAAACAGTTGAGTCATATTGAAACCACAATGTTGTTGTTTCTACCCAAAAAACATTGTCATTGTTTTGTTGAGCTGGTTGCTTGACAGGTATGATTAAAATGAGTTGATTATCATCCATCAGAGTAAAATATGAAGCTGAACTCTTGTTTTGTTGGTTGTGTGATTAGTTTTTGAGTTTGAATATATTGTGGTGCTGGTTGATTGTTTTTTGGTGGTTGACCTTAAACGTGAAACTTTTTTGTTGTTTTAGCATGAGAACTTTTAAGTTCATGATGGCATTGATTGCTCTGATTTATAAAACTGTAGCAATCACAGCCTGCTTTTAAAAATTGCAGGAAAAATTTGATGTCACAGAGATTATTCGATAGCAAATAGATGTGTCAGCAAAGAAAGTTGAGCTGTCAGTAATTCTTTAAAATTTGCAGCTAAACAGATAAGTTGCTACAGTCAAAAAACAGCCATACAGTATTGTAAATATCTTTTGAATGTATATATATGTATGCCGGCTCACCTGAAACAAAAGCAATACATAACTGCCACTTTCAGTTTATAGGATGGGCCAAAAGTTCACTTTGTTCAGCTCCTAACCTGATGATGAGCTTCTATCCATTTTGGAGTAATTTGCTAAATTCACACTGATTGGAATAGCAAAGCATATTTTTGAAACTGGCAATGTAGCACTGAATGCTTTGACATTTTTTGTTAACACTTTCATCGAAGAAAAGTATTGCATTGACCAGTAAAGCTGGAAATACTCTTAATTCACGACATAAAATCATTGTTCTTCTATTTTCTTTAAAAACTCAAAAGTAAAGATCACAAAAAGACAAGTTAGACCATGTAAACTCTTACATCAACAGAAATCAATCTAGCTGCCAAACTCACTAGGCTTCTAAATGTAAATAGTGTTACACAACTTGTTGAAGAATAAATGGCACTAGAAGAAGTTTTATGGGTAAAATTGAAAAACTTCATACCACAGATCAATTTCAAAACAGAAGCAAATCTGCATAATTTTGTGAAAGACCAATTGTCTTTTTCATTTTGCAATCTTCTCAAAAAAAAACAATACACATGAATAAAGTTTGACAGGCTAGCTAGTTGGCCGGTATTACATTCAATAGACCAAATAACTTTTGGGAAAGTAAATAACGATTTTAGGCTCAAATCTTTCAGAGCCCTATTACTATGCATTGATTAGAATCTCTCCTGAGCATGACTTCTGATTACCCAAGCTAGAATACAGAAATGAAGAAATTGATTGACTGTGTGACAAAGAACTTGGCAGTAGGTTACCTCATACAATCAATATCTGTTTACAAAACGGATGGAAAAACGACATATGAAAGCCTTCAATAACGTACTGAAAAAGCAGTGTTTTATTGCCACTTGCTGTTCATGTCTACCGAGCAATAGTCTGCCTAAACAACTACAGTTTTCTAAGATAGAAATGAAGTGTTTCTGTGCTTTTGGTAAGTTAATCTTAAAAACTCTGCTTTTTTATTCATCAAAAACGAGGTTTAAGCTTTCTTCTAAGTAAGCTGATAATAAACAAAACATTGCTTATTGTTGAAATCTCAGCATACATGTCACTTTTCTAGTATTCCTAACTGTTAATGTATATTGAGGTAAAAAGGTTTCAAACTGTTTCATTAATATTGGTGTCAAGTTATTATTATACACCTGCTTTTAAAAATGGCCATAGATTAAAATATTTCAACTTACTTTAACAGGTGCTTTTAAAAAAATATTTCAACTATGTGGCTATCTGTTTAGCAAAGTAATATTGTAACAGTTTTTTTAATCTGAGTGACCTATCATGTATTTTAATGATAGCTTGGCTAGAACTTGAGAAAATTGATATAAATTCATGAAATCTACCAACTAAATCATCGCTCCATGTTGTTTGAACTCTTTTTTAGGCATTCTCTGCATGATGGTTTTGATAAATGGAGGGTTTTGCACAGTGGTGTCTTTTAGCGAGACAACCGTGATATTTGTGGCTTCAAACACATTATCCAATGCAACCCTGAAGTCAAGCAAGATAAAGTGTGCTGGTACATGTGTTACTCAAACTAGCTGCTATGGCTTTGTATACAACAACACTGCAAAGTCATGTAATCTACTTGGCTGCTTCAATCCTGAACTGAAAAACATGTCTGAGAAGGCAGACAAGTCTCAAGCCTTAACAATGAAAGTTGATTATCTTCTTGCCCAAGGTAAATGTGCAAACTAGCTAGCAAATAGGGAACACTATGTTTGCTCTATTTTAGAGTAATGCAACTGTACACCACATATATAACCATATTTTGCTCAATTTAACACTGTTATAAGACACAGTTGGAAAGGGAGGCTTAGATTATTTAGAGAGATGTAAGACTTGTCTACTCTTAAACAATGTAAACATGTAAAGATAACTCTTGCATTACCAAAACCAACACAAAAATTATCAAGAATACATTGCTACTAGGAACAATTTATGTTCTGCTATAAATATTTACTATATGATTATATATATAATATATTCAATATATAATATGATAATAGATATTATCTTCCTGGTGATGATATCATTTTTTGTAAATAGTGTGACTTTTTATGGATGGTGTCCCAGCAGAACAGAAGTACATACAACAAGCTACTGTTCATAGAAAAAAAATAGCATCCATAAATATTTGTCAAATTTTACCAACATAATTCAAGAATCTGACAAGCTTGCCAAGTTCTGTGTGTATAGGTAGACAGCTTATACCATTAATTTTATATCATTGTACTAGAAATTGCAACTAACCCTTAACTCAAGCTCTCAAGGCAAAGAGATGTTCACTGACCGTCGAGGCAACCATGTACAAGAGAAGACAACTTTTTTATAAGAGCAGCTCACCTGTGTCGGTGTTAGCAGAAATTAGGACAACAATTATATCAGTATAAAGGTAGTAATAAACTGCAAGGCTATGTTCAGTTGATAGGCCTGTAAATAACATATGTAGGGCATCGAAGTGATATTCTTGTAATGAACCATTTGTCTCAATTTCCTATGGTTTAAAACTGATTAGAGGGTGGCTTAGTTGGTTTTAGTCTTTTGTATTATTTGTTTATATTTGTGTCTTCAAAGTTAGTTGGTAATTCTAATGTGTTACACGTGATCTTCATCTACACTTTCTTTTTGTTTTTATATATTCCCATTAGGTTAATACTTGCAATCAGTACGTATATTTATATGTACTTTAGGTAAGAACGTAACCATGTCCTCAGTATATCACACTTCTAAGAAGCCATCTCCATACTTTGGCTCATATGCTGTTGATGGAATCTACCGACCACCAGCAGATGATGAAGTTCTTTCAATTGCTCACACTACCAAAGAGTCCAACCCTTGGCTAAGAGTTGATCTGGAAAAGATTCACTGTATTTGGGCTGTTAGGATTCTCAACCGTGGAGGTATTTTTTTTTGCATTTCTATTTTTTACTAGTTTTTGTTAGGAAATTAGATTACAAGGACTAAACTTGATTCTCAATAATTTTCCCTGTACAACGGACACATAAGCTTTCTTAGTAATATTCTGGTTCACTTGACAGCTAATGATTCTACTTATTCTAATAAATAATGTATATTAGAAGGTATATGCTTCCTCAGCATATATAAATAGTACTTGCTAAACAGTTACTCACTGTAAACTTACTTTAAATTGAATAACAGTTCATCTTTGAGAATAATAAAGTGTTTGCGTAAGAAGAATTCTTGTTACAACCAGAAAATAAATTTTTAAAGACTTGCAATAATAAAAACAAAAGATGCACGATTGTTTTAGCTAACTTAAATTTATTTCAGTATTAAAAAGTTTGTTTTTAATTAAAAAAGTACTAAAAAACATGGAATCACTTTTCAGACTTTTACCTGGCGTTCGATATTGTTCTGCAAGGGATGTGATATGATCTCATCTATTGTTCTTCAACAACATTCATTAGCACTGCTCATTTTTGTCTCATAGATAACTACTGAAAACCTGAGAACATAAATAGCGAAAAATATTTAAAAAAATGTTTAACTCACCATTGAGATGTACAGTCTATTATTGCAGAAATGCATATGGTGTCGAATCTTTGTTACAAAAAGAAATAAATCATTCATTAAAGTATGTTGACAAGCATCCTAGCTTTAAAGAACCCAAATAATTATAAATAAGTTAGCTAAGCTATTATGTAAACTAAAGGGCTCTCTAGTGTCGCAGGTAAATTATATAACCTGTTTAGATGTACCAACCTTATGAGATATGATTTGAAGGTGCATCAATTGTCATAAATCAAAGAAGGACATATTTAGTAAAATTTATACTAGAAAACTATGCTGCCTAAATTACCATTAAAACAATCTCAGCTCTTGAGCTAGTGTTAATGTAGCAATTTGCAAACAGGTTGTCAGGCTTTTGACAGCATCGATAAGCTAAAGCTGCCAAACCTCAAGGCTAGTTTAATGCTCAAACCAGCTTGAGCCTTTTTTGCCCAAAGTCAACTCAAAGAGGTCATTGTAGATTGGCTAATAAATGGCGTTTATTATGTCATGCATTTGCCATCCCGCGACCATGCAAAATTTCAATGCGTTTCGTAGCAAGGTGCTGCAGCCAAGCAATAGAGTACTTTAAAACTTTCAAGAACACTTAGCTTGTTCTGGGTCATTTTTTCTAAAAGATCTGACCACTACAGATATTCAGAGAAAAACAGTTTTAGTAATAAGCTTATTTTTTCACCAAGGATCTTAACTACATGGTTAATATTTCAAATCAGTCCGCCTAATTAATCACATAACCAGGTAAATTGTTATATTATTCATGCGAAACGTGTGGCTTTTTTAACAGCCATTATATTAACAAAGTTCTTTATAGTTTCACCATAAATTTTTGCGCTGAATTGAAAGCTTTAGTTAGTCAGAAGTGAACTTGCTAATTTTTTTTAACTTTGTAACTTTCAACAACCACAAAAACAACAAAAGCGCTCTAAAACTTTGTCTTCACAGCTTTTAAAGCCTCAAAAGATGTTAAGACTTTGAGCTACTCCCTGATACTCTTTGATACAGTTCTCTGATACAATTTGCCTCTCACATAACCCCACTCTGATACAGTTATCTGATACTGCTATTCTTTCACATAGTTCTTTTCTAACATTGTTTTTCATTGACCATTTCTTTATGATGCAGTTCCTTGCCTCTTTGTCAACTCAAGTCCCACTGAAGCCTTCTGTGCAATTGCATTTTCATCGATGAGTGAGTCAACATCATATATCTTTGAATTATGGCATGAGTTAAAAGCCATAACCCTTAACCTGTTAAACCAGCTGCTTCAGTTTGTCTGAAACACACTCACTAGCTTCTGTTGAATATTTTAGCGCTCAAAAACAACAAACCATCACAAAATTTGTCAAAAACATATACATCACTAATAGCAAACACACAAAAAATGACATGTGTTTGTTCAGCACTTTAAACAGTTTAGAATGTCATTAGCATATGATAACATTGCCAGACTTGTTAACTACACATATAGAACTATAAAAGATATTTCATTATGCTAGCATCATTGCACACTTTGTGATTTGTTGTACTACTTACAGGCCACTTCCCCTGCACCGGGTCATAGTCTAACATTCTACAATCTTTTTATTATTAGTATTTATTATTTAGTATTTAATCTCTCATCTAGCCTTATTACTACATTGTTGAATATCACATCGTCTCATGTTTACCTGCTGCCTTTTATATAACTGTATGTGACCAAAAATGACTCAGCTACAGGATAATGACCAAGCAGTTTGCCAGATTCAGAAAGTAAGTCTTTTTTGTGATTACAGTGGTTACAGTGTTTGCATTGGTAGGAAGACTGAAAATACCCTTCCAAATTTACGTCTCTTGTTTACTACATGTTACTCATAAGCCTGACACTTGAGTGGACATCACTCCAAATTTGAGGTTTTTTAGTGAACTACCTGACTTTTATCAACTTTTCTTTAGCTGCCTCAATAAGCACAACTGAATTATTCATGAATATTGTGTTTCAGATAGTGATCAGTACCAATGGCAGCCTAATTATAAAATGACCGTATGTTTGAATAAATAATGAACATAATGCTACGTGCAATATCACAACTGGCACTCATTTACTGAGTTTCCATGCTTGAAATGGTTTTAGAATTTTTTTTTCACTCAGATTCATATAAATGGTAAAACTAAAACATAGTCGACACCAATTTGCTTTGCTTTGATTGTACAAATACCCACTGCACTGGTGCTAGCCTCTTCTTAGGCATAACTCTTCTAGCACCGAAAAGTTTTCTTTACTAAAAGTGACTGTCGTTTATGTGACCTTCGAAGTAATAGCTTTCTAGTAAGTAGTAAATTATGTTGCTGTTTTGTAATTTAGAAGGATATCAATATTATTACCAATTAAAAAAAGTCTGCTCAGATATCCTGGCTGAGTTAGTGCAACAAGTATACAAAGCTTGAAATGAAAAGTGACCGTGACTTCAAAGCGTGTCTACTTTAACAAGTTCTGTTTTGAGGAATACATTGCTAGTCTTGGAAAGATTGATAAAGTGCACCTCAGAGTTTTGTAATGGTAGAGTGCAAATTCGTCGGCAGAGGTCAACATCAAATTCCTTTGCATCATCAAATTGCAGTGATTCAAGTTATAATGTTTATTTTATCATTAAGGCTAACATCTTAAAACACCCACAAGCTATAATCAGCGGATAATTTCATGTAAGTTCTCTTTAGGTCACATACCCAAGTACTACTACCTAACTTCTTCTGCCTACATAATTTATCCTGGCATACTTTAGTGTCTAATTTAGGATGGTGGGTGATGCATCTATTGAAATCTTTACTTTTATCTATTGAATGGCTTACTTCAGTCAGTTTATTAGGTTGCGCTGCTATTAGCAACGGGATAACTTCTGCTATTGATCATAAACTTCTGTCTCATGCAGCTGCAGCCAGCTATGCCAATTAATTGCATGAGCTGGTTGCCATATTCTGCTAGTAGATTGCCTGAGATAGTATATTGCAAACCATTTTTGTTCAATTGGCGTTCTTCATTTTTCCATTCTAGCTACTATCCATTTTTTGAAATCAAAATGGCTTCATATCATAATTTCTTAACATGCTGCGATGTTTGAGAGCACTTTCTCATGATACTCTGACTCCCTGCTAAAACAGTTCCCTGTATTTTACTCTAAATCGTATATGCTAGTTCTCCTTTTGTACTCATAATTTTTTGTATCTGTGTTGTCAGTTATAATGCTCCTACACCAATGCATCATACATCCACATAATGAGCTTCCCAAATCAGCATGATCTTTACCCTCGAATTCCAAAAATCAGTTTTTCGTAATTTAGTTGTTTTATCATTATCTTCCCATCTATGTTTGTGTGATTAGGACACCTACCGTCTATTATCTACATGTAAATAAGCTACTAGTGTTTGTACTTACTTTTTATGCCTGGTCAGCAGTTGGTCGATTTATTCCTCTTCCGGTGTTCAATGCGCGAACACAACTGTACTTTCCAACTGAGTAGCCTACTATTTTCTCATCTCAACTTGCACCAAAATTATACATGACTCAGAATATTATTTTCTATGGTAGTCATCAGAGCATTTAGTAGCTGCAAGTAGCTGGCATTCTGGTTTTAAATATTTCAATCTTTTAGAGAATTTCTGGCATTACCTTTATAAATCTGATTCAGTGTCAGAAGTTCTGTTCTGCTTTTTTGCTTTGTTCCTAACTGTTTGTTTTTGTGCATTTATAATCCCTGCAAATATCTTGGTGATCAAATTGCATTTTATCCTCTCATTTTCCTTTTTTTCCAAATTTTCATTTTGTAGACTTGCTTCACTCTTCTCATATTGTATCCTTCTTTGCTCAGTGACATTTTTTTAGCTTACACTTCAGCTTCCACCAAGCGTCCTTCTACATCCAATTACACTCTCACCTCATAATTAGATTTAAACCCTTATCACTTACAAAATTGATACCATGAATTATGGATGGTTAGGCGACGGTCAATAGGGCGACCGACACTTAGGCGACACTTTTGGTTCAAAAGGCGACAACTTCAAACAAAAGAGTGGACAAACAGGTGACAATTCTGTACTTTGAGGCGACATTTCTGAGGGCAGCAAGCCAGCATTAATTCAAAACATTAAGTCCTGTTGTGTTGTTGTGAATTAGTAGTAAACACTAAGAAGACACCAACTTGATTGATGCCATGATCGAAAATTTTGTATTAGTATATTTTTCATGCATTGCTCCACCTTATTTGTTGCTACCACCAGAAGTATCGCCTAAGTGTCTGTCATCCTATTGACCGCCGCCCAAAAGTCCAGTTACCGATACCATATAAATGGTAAGTGGCTCTGTTACAGTTTTGCTTGAAGATTTTTATTTTTTCTATGTCTCCTTTCGTTAAGCGACCATTATTCACTTACTGTCTTTGCATGACACGTAACAAGTTACCCTTACCTCATGCACATCTTTAATACTTTTAATATTGTCAATAATAAAATAGATAATTATCTTTGTTCTTTTTCTTATTTTTATGTTTGTTATTTTTATTTTTATTATTATTTTGTACAGTTTTAAAGATAAGTGGTAAAATAAAAGATAAAAGGTAAAATAGAGTTTTAAAAGTTTAGTTTAAAGACCTTCATGAGACAAGTTAAAAGCCACTTGAATTTACTAGACACATCACCAAAAGGTTATTGTAATAATAAAGACACACGGCAAGACTAACGAAGCTCTTTGTTGAAAAGACAGCCATAGCAATTTATGCTGTGTTACTGTATTAGGACAAGCTATCAACTATTTTACTGTATTTACTTTGATGAATAGGTGTTGTAGGAGGTTGAGATTAAGGAAATTGTATTTTTTCTCAACTTCGGACAGAAACTAGTGAAAAGCTTTTAATTTTGATGTGCATTTAGATTTTAATAGCATTGCTAGTATGCCTAAAACTTATGAAAACTTGGCCTATAGATAAATTTCAACATTCTGAATGCCTTGTTACAAAGGTTTTACAAATCAAAGATTTATTAAAATAACCGCACTTTTCATTTCAACCATGCAACAACTTTTTATGTTGCTGCATATCGTTGTATGCTTACTCTTTTTCAGACTCATTTCTGTCTTTTGTGAAAGACAGACTCACGGACGTTACAATAACTGCGTCTATCTTTGAAGATCAGCTGTCAGTTGTTGACGAGAATTTGGTGTGTGGTGAGGTTTCAGGTATTCTCAATCAGTATTTCACCACCATTACCTGCCATCAACCAATGAAAGCTCAGTTTGTGCAGCTGCAAATAATGAACTTTGTAGCTCTCAACATCTATGAGTTTGAGGTACATGGATTCAGCAAAGAATAGAATCTCATCTCTGTAAAATCTAATCAGTTATTCACAAGCTTTTGACTAAATATATAATCTGGTGTAAGCTCTGTTACTCCCTGCTGGTGCACAGCAAAGTTTATTACCAATTTCGCTAGTCATTGACTTTCTACTTGTCAATTTGCAGTACTTGTGTGACTGTCGTAATTATTTTCTTCTTTTACCTAAGCAAATATACAGTGATAAAAATGCTTTTGAGAGCACGCCATACATAATTTGCTACAGATATCTTTTTCTCTTCTGATAAAGAAAAAGAAACAAAAGTGATTGGTGAAAGCACTAAACAACCCCATGTAATTTGCAATAATATTTTAGTCAAAAAAGTTTTCAATTCAGAAAAGCTGATGTGATTATTTCATATTAGCGGTATATTAATCATTTCCATATTAGCTGTCTGTTAATTGACAATTTGTTCGCTGCATTTGCTGTAAGATGTTTTGACTGCTAGTTCATAGTAACTCTGCTCTTAACTAATTATGTGTCTCTGGCCAACTGAAATAATGACAAAGCTATATCATCATGAATCGGTAGTCAAAAATTACAGTGAAGCTAACATTTATAAAGAGTGTTTCTTTGCCTACAATGAGTGTATAAATATGTCTGTAAGTATTGTGTCCTTCACATGCGCTCAAGTTTACACTAGAAACATTTTTATGCAATTTCACAAACAAAGTAAGCTCTGATCTAGCTAGGACTAAAAGATTTAAGCACAAACAAACAGAGCAGGTATATTTTGAATAAAAGCAAAATGACATAAATGAAAGCCGAATAAAAGACATAATCAGTTGTAGTCTCAATGGGGGCACTGGGTTCAATAGAAGACTTTCATTTGATGTTTTTGGATGTAAAATAGATGACATAAAAACTTTGAAAAACTGAAACATGAACTGCATTAAACTTAAACTCATGGAATTTCATTTTATTTGTAGTTCTTTTTTAGCTTCTCTTGAATGTTCAAAAGGACCAGAGTTTGGAGAGTTTGAGATCCCCAGTTTTGGTAATTCTTTTAGATCTTTATCTTAGTAACAACAAGGAATGAGATTAAGTTTGCCAGTCGACAGCCGAACGTAATATTTTATAGACGCATATCTTATGTAATTTTGCAAATGAAGCTTCAATTTTAAAACTGTTTTAAAACATGACAAAGTTTTAAAAACTTCAATATACAGAAATAAATGAGTTATTGATGTTATGGGTGACTAATTGAACAAAATCAGAATAATAAAATATTGCACATGGGTAATATGTGTAAACTAGATGAATGCCCAGCGGTGGATGGGTAAGGAATAAAGGTTTCTCTATAAAAATTTGATTTTTAATTAATGTGTACAAAATTTATCATTCAAGTTTTTAAATGAGGGTGTTTAATTATTTCTGTGTGTGATATAATTTTGAGTAAGTTTATGCTGTTTGTACATATATTTATAGCATTTTGGGCAAGTCTGGGCGTGTATTTTTTTCTAGTAGTTCAAGCGTGGTAGCCAAAACAACAAGCAAGCATACTATAATCAATCTCCATTAAAGGTTTGTATGTGTGATAAGTATGTGTACAATAATTCTATAGTATGGCAAGTAAGCTGTGTGGTGTAGTGAATAACACACCTGTCTGCAGTACCAAAGTTTTTGAGTTCGAATCCAGTGCAAACCAATTTCTTCATTTTTAAAATATATATCGCTATAGTTTGACATATGGATGACACACCAACAATTGACAAACGCTTATATTTACATATATAGATTGAGAAATTGTTTATTTGTGGTCAGCCTTTGACTGTCAGTACTTTTACAAGTGACATACATATGTATTATCGCATTCAAATTATTTTTCTCTATTGTTGAAGCCTTTGATGAGCCAAAACAGTTTTGATCAGATGTTTATACTTAAAATATTTGCACAATCAATAATTGCATTCACAATATTGAATATATTGACTAACTAACCTTAGTGTAAAGATAGGCAAAAGAAATAAGAAACTTCCTAAATGGAAAGCAAAATACCCACATAGATCCAGGAGAGGACAAATCATATTGAAATCATAAACAAAGCATAGAAGGGACTACACAGCCTCAAGAAGAAAAACAGGCAGTAGATGATTATACAAGAGTTACTTCACCTTTGAGAAGAAGTCAATGTGCTAACTCAAAATTTTATCTGTCAAGTGGGCAATACAGTCAAGAGTGATGTCATTACAGAGAACTCTAAAACTAAAAACAAAATGAACAATTTTTTTGCAAAAAGGTAGATTTGCAATTTCAATTTAGATCATCAAATTATTATTTGACGCTTTAAACTATATAATTTATTGGAACTGGTTTAAAATTTGAATTTTATTACCTTATAAACTTAATAAATTTTTATGTTAGATTCATTATTATTGATTATTAGTGACTACCTGACTTGTCACTGCATGGAGATAACTAAATCTTTAACACAGCAAAGATTTGTAGCTTGAAATAGGAACAGATCAATAAAAAAAATTTGTCTCTTTAGGAATGTACTGATGAATACAAAAATCTGTTGAGAAGGCTGTGCTTGCTCATTACCACGGACTTGCAATGCTTTATGACAGTTTGATTGCATTGATTTCAATTTGCCCGACTGTGTCAAAAATCTTCTGGTCATCTTGTAACCTTTATGTTTTTGTGTGTTTGGCATGAAACAATAACATGCATGCTATAAAGTTTGTTTTGGAATTTAGCTGAATGCCCAGCATTGTCCGGGTAATAAATATCTTTACATTGAAAAAAGATTTTTATTTAACATATAACAACAGTTACTATTCTAACTTTCAAACTTCATATCATGAGGAAATGTTTTGCGCAATTTAAATAAATTAGGAAACAAAACAACTAAAAAAGTGTTAAAACGTAAACATGAAATAATTAGCAAGCAATCGCTAAATTAGCTCTGCTTTGCTACAATTACAATAAAAGATGATTTGGTAACGATACAATTAGTACGAACTGAGAAAATAAAATAAAACTCCTGAATATGTAGAATTAATAATACCAGCTTGTGCATAGAAGTGTGTGTGTATAAAAAAAGATTACTGTTCCTGCAGAAGCTATTCATCAAAACTTTGAATATAATGATAC
Source organism: Watersipora subatra (assembly GCF_963576615.1). Classification (NCBI taxonomy): domain Eukaryota; kingdom Metazoa; phylum Bryozoa; class Gymnolaemata; order Cheilostomatida; family Watersiporidae; genus Watersipora; species Watersipora subatra. The sequence continues at coordinate 65,200,042 of NC_088709.1, forward strand.
TGGTACCCTCGATACTGGTACAAATGTAAAAAAGGCATATCGGGCTTTTTTGTCTGGTACTTTGTTTGACAAAACGGAAAAAAAATGTAGAGGCTATTCTTACTCGAGATAATGCAATTGTCTGCATAAAAAGTACAGTGCACCCTCAGGATACGATTTCGATCCCTTCTAGGGTTGGCATCGTATGATGAAATAATCGTATGTAGGGGTATAGAAACCATAGTAATTATATAATGCAAGCATTTCCAGGTAAAGATCGTCAAAATCTTATCCAAGTGCTGTACATATTAAAAATTAGTAACAAAATAGTATGTTAGCCTTAGTAACTATAGTTACCTACTGTAGCTTTATTATATTTAGTGTATTTATTGGTCATGGTCTACATTAAAAGGTGACCTTTGCAATGTGCTGTGTAGAGTGTACCGTAGAGAGTTCTTACCTTCAAGACAGAGGTACATATAGGATAAACTTTGGATTCACTTAGAATAACTTTAGCTTACTAAACACAAACTTAGAGCTAAATTTCAGGATGTATTTTTATCTATTTTAATGAATTTCAACGTTTTATCACTAAAATTTTATCATTTATTAGTTTCCAGCTTCGGTTTATATAATTTTAGCTGGGCTCATTAAAACCTTTTTCAACTTAATTTGACAAAAAAGCCCAAACGTTGCTGTTTTCGTAATGAAGTGGATTTTTGTTAACAGGTTAAGAGAAGTTGTCTGACCACTGAAATCTTCTTTTTGATGGAATACAACTCCAGATTTGCTACAAGTTCTGAAGAAAATATATTATCATTCACACACAGTAATTGCTAAACTGAAAAACCCCGCTCATCTTGTCTCTTTCAAGCAATGTGAAAATAATTTTGGCAATCAGCATTGCGGTGTCTTTTGTTATTTTGACATATGTAATAAGCACACCGACCGCCAAATTTGAACTTTGGCAAACATTTTGTTAAATTCGTATGATGAAAAAGATTCATATGGTGGGGTAAAAAATGTATGGTGAAGTAAAAAATCATTGTGTTTCACTTCGTAATATAAAAAAATTGTTTATTAGGGTAATCGTATCCTGAAGGTTTACTGTGTTAGCCTTTACCAATTTAGCAATCGAACCTTACGAAAAACTGGAAATAGAAGTATAACGACACATTTGAAATTGAAGCGGCACATGTAAAATGTACAAATAGAAAAAATTGGAAATCGTAGGAAAAAATCAGGTTTTAAACAATTTCGAAAATAACAATTCGCTGTCTCAATTCTCAAATCAGCTAATTGCGAAAACAAAAAAAATTGAGATAATTGCAATTTTTGGGCGTTTACAGGGTTACAAATATATGGACAAATTTTCATTGCCAAGTTTTTGTTCTTCTCTGACATCTCAGTCATACAAATCAGCTAAATGGGTTTATTCCACAATCTTGTTAGAGCTCAAACCCCTCAACTGATTTGTTCAATACAGACTATATACAGGGTGTCCGTAAAATCCTGACACAACTTAAAAAATTCATTACTAAGCCGGTTAAGATGATTTGGTTTTATTTTTATCAATTATGAGTAAAGTTTTTTTTGCTGAGGGAATTCCCTTTTCCCTTGTAGTCTTGGTTTTAGACAAAAACTATTCTTAGGCAGAAAAGGGGTACAGCTATTCTTAGGCAAACAATTAAAGCAGTAGATTGTTCCAGATGCAATTTCAAGTGCAAACAAAAATTAACTCAACAATATTGAGACAAAATTCACAATTCATCCTGGAAACAAGAGTGACACGGCCTACTGAACTTTTTTGCAACCACCACTATAAATAGAACAAACCAACTCTATCGAAAGCGAAAAGACTACAAAGGTACCAAAACATGCTTCCTCAAATATTACTTACCTGTTTTTGGACATGACATTCAGGACTGCAAACACTTTTATGTAAAAGCATTACATATTGATAAATCAAGAGAATTTGTCTTTTATGGCAGAAAAATGGATCGACTCACAAATTTACCTGATGCTAGTGCATACAACCGTCCAGTTGATGATAAAAAAATTCTGCCAATACTTTTTGAGACATAGAAAATCACATCAAAAGTTTTCTAAAGGTAGAATTGCATTACTGTCTAGCAGATTCAAAGAAAGAGTATTTGGACCTATATCTATCAATAACTGAAATGTACAAATTGTATTATCAAAAACAAATAGACAATCGAAAAGATCCAGTTCTAGAGTGGAAAAACGGAAAAGTTTTTTCATGAGAGGTTAAATATAGACTTTCATAAACTCGAGAAAGATTGATGCAACAGGTGCAAACTATATGAGCAAAAGAAAGCCCACAATTCTGTAAACGAAGAAGAGAAGAAAGATTATGAATCTCACAGGAAACTGGTTATAGCAATCAGCGAGAAGAAAGAAAAAGACCGAAAACTAGCCAAGACAAACACATTGGTGATATCCTTTGACTTAGAGAACATATTTGCATTGCCGAAATGCCAGGTCTCTTTTTGTTTTTACAAGAGAAAGCTCTTAAAATATAATTTCATAGAGATTATTCAGAGTATTAAGAAAACTTACTGCAGCGCTTTGAGTGAGACGCTGTCAGGTCAAAGTGGGAATGATATAGCAAGTACGCTGATTGCTATTCTAGAGAAGGCCGTGTCTGACCATCCCAGCACTCAAAATATTATCTTATGGTCCTATAGCTGCATCTCACAGAACAGGAACAGTGTCATGTCTTATGCTTTGCAACATTTTGTGCAAAATCATGACACACTTTTGTAGCTTTGTGTTCCACATGACACAAAAATATTGCGATTCTGAACACAGCTCAATACAGGAAATCGATTTCGGTCACAGTGTGATCGAAAGAGCTTTACTACCACATGACATATACATGTACAGTCCACTCTCCCTCATTCGCTACCTACTCAACGTGAAACCAAACAATTAAAAACTATGAAAATCCGACTATGGAAAAAAAACACATCAAAAAGTATGGTGAAATGACAAAAACAGGGCATTACAATCTTGTACGCTATATACACAATGGTAAATAATTGTGTTTACCGTGCGGATAGACCTCAAAATGTTTCTCATCGTAAGCACTGGAATAAGCCTACTCTAAAATTGAGTTCTGTTATAAGTAGATCTCTGTCAAGCGGACCCTCATCTGAGATCAGATTAGCCAACGCTCCAGAAGACAAAAGGGTGATAACGTTAGCTGAAGTAAAAGTGAAAGATCTCAGCTCATTGCTTCCTTTTATGGCAAAAAAAGACAAATCATACATGAAATCACTCGTAAAATAGACTCAGCTTACTACCATAAACTTGTGCTTATATAATTAAATGTCATAAAACTATCTTGTTGTTCATCTAGTGAAAGCAAATACCATATTTGTACACTATAAACCAATGTAATTTTATGCGTAGCATCCTCAGAAAGATTGTTATGCTTCAATAATATACTAGCTGCTTTGTGCTCTAACTTCTAAATTAGTTTGTGAACAAACCAGTCAACTGGAATTATGAAAAATAGTTTTAGCTACAATGAATACTGATAGGATAAAAATATTTTATTTATTCATTGGCATCCATGTTAGGAAATTGTAAACTGAATTTTTAAATTCTAACTAATATTAAAATGGAATTACAGAAGGCCAAAAGTTGTGATCCATTTTGTGAAAATAGCTTTGTGTCCCAAATGACTGGTGTGAGAACTGATACAGTGAATTGCAAAAGGTAATATTAGTCAATAATCATAAGTCCACATTTAGCGTGTACATACCGTATACGGTGTGATAAGAGCAGCATAGTTTAGTAAACAGCATAGCTTAGTGGCTAAAAGCACAGTTCGAAACTTGCCATTGAAATCTTTGTAAGTTCAAATTTAGCGGAACGCGAGCTTTCAATTTCAAGGTATAAATAGCTATAGCCGAACATACCAAAAGACATAGAGACAAAATCTCTCATTTATATTATATATATGTATATACGTATATATGTACACGTGTATACGTCTATACGGGTATACGGGTATACGGGTATACGGGTATACGGGTATACGGGTATACGGGTAATCAAATTATTATTTGACGCATTAAACGATCCCTTCCAGGGTTGGCATCGTTTGGAGAAAAAATTGTATGCATATATAGAACCCATAATAGTTATATAATGCAAACATCCCCAGTTAAAGACCGTCAAAATTTTATCCAAGTGCTATACATATTAAAAATTAGTAGAAAATAGTATGTTAACCTTAGTAACTATAGTTACCTTCTGTGGCTTTATTATATTTATTGTATTTATTGGTCATGGTCTACATTAAAAGACGACCTTGCAATATGCTGTGTAGTGTGTACCGTAGAGAGTTCTTACCTTCAAGACAGAGGTACGTATAGGATAAACTTTGGATTCACTTGGAATAAGTTTAGCTTGCTACACACAAACTTAGAGCTAAATTTTAGTATGTATTTTTATCTATTTTAATAAATATCAACGTTTTATCACTAAATTTTTATCGTACAAATTTTTATCGTACACCATATTTATATGTATATATATATATAAAGAAATATATACATATATACATATAAATATATATATATATATATGTATATATGTATATAAATATTGTAAAGGTTTTGTGCGACCTTCAATTTCCTCCACTAGTACAAGACTCGTGCATGAGCACAATACATATATTTCTGCTTAGTTCATCAAGGTGTACAAGAAAATATCAAGTGACAAGCAATGAACAGGCCCAAAACAGCTCTGCTCTACTAGACAAATGTTTGGGCTTATATAGCTGCTAAACTCCGCCCCTGTTCTGCTTGGTTAGACCCAGCATGGCTCGGCCCGGCCCGGCTCGGCTCGGTCCAGCTCGGCTCAGTCTTCAGTTGGTATGGCTCTGGCTTGGCTAAGCTTGACTCGGCTGTACATCGGCTTGGCTAAATGTAAGGGGGACACCACCTACCACACACTCCCCCCATTGGCGATTAGGGTCTTCAATTTACATCCTGTGGGAGGACTAGCTGGGCCCGAGCCTCATGTTGGCAGGCTCCATAGCCGAGGCGCTCTATCTCCCCCAATAGTAGCTGGCGTTCCCGGCCCTCCAGGTGTCCCTGCCGCAGGGTTGCCTGCATAGTCTCAGCAGCCCTCGTCCATTCCTGGGCGTCCTGTGCTAGCAACCGGGCCCGGCTGCACTGCGTCTGCAGTAGGGTCTGGCTGGCCAGAGTCCGTCCTATCACTTCGGCCAGGGTGCGTGACCCGGCGGGCTCCACGGTCGTCCCGCTCCTTCTGGTCGAAGCTTGGCGGACCCGGGCTGGGGGGCACGGTGGTGTCCTAGCCCGCTGTGCTCCTCTCTGAGTGCTGCGACGTCTGCTACCTCTGGTAGTGGGTGTGCAGGCAGCCATCGTCAGGGAGCCCCTCATGTTCTCCTGGCAAAACTGCTCTCAGGAGTCTTGATCCACCAGATATACAACCGGTTTCACTCCTCCTTGCTGGTGAGTCGCGTGGTGTAATAACATCTAGTCCCTTGACACGTGCTGCTAATCGCAGGGGCACACAAACACGGCGTAGTGTTGTAGCATGTAAAATTTGATCCGCCGGGTGCTGGTTGTGAACTGACAGATCCGGCAACTTCCATCTTGCACCTGCGTTTCCGCCCGTGCCACAGTCCGGAAAGACAGGTACTTAATGGTCCTCACAATGGTCTTCTTCCGTGGCCTGACCCTTGCTGGTTTCAGCTGCCTCATGAGTGTGCTTTCCTTCACGGCAACGGCCGGCGGGGAAAAAGACAACTCCGGTGAAGAGGGACTGATCCGTCTCTTCTTAGAGCGCACAGCAGCCACCCAGCACTCCTCTTCCACTGGTTCTAGCATAACTTCATTCAGTAGCTCCTCTACGCTATCCTCTGTCAGAGTGGCATCCAGCAGCGCCTCTGCTCCCTCCTCCATAATCTCCAACACAACATAATCTGGCTGTCGTGCCTCATCCCTCTCCCTGTTACTCTTTTTGTAGGCCACCACGTTTGCCGATGTTGGCCTACCCATTCCTTATCCAGTTTCTTTCAAACTCATTGTGACCGAAGTGAGTGAGTCCTGGAGAGATGTGTTGCTTTTGCTCTCCATCATTTCCAGTTTTCTGATGTTGTTCAGAGAAAATGAGTGTGTTAATAAGAAATCCGTGAGTTCGTGAGAACCGTTCTACCTCCTTCCCGCGTGACCTTCGGACCATTTTCCGTTAATTCCATCGAGTAGCATATACCATCTCGGTATCGTTCCGGCCTCCTGGTTGTCTGGGCCGGCCTCGGATTGTGCCGGACTGGAGTTGATTGGATTGCGAGCTGATGGGATCTAGTGTTGCGGTCTCTCTGGTCTCTACCGGGTTTGATTCCGGTTCTCCTAGAACTTTATTTCGTGTGGCCAGATCGATTTCTTTGAAACTAGGAGGGCGTCCTTGACTTCCTTTTTTCTCCGGGCTAGCTGGATTTTTTCCGGCAGTTACCTCCTGTCCTCGATTTTTTGCAGCCTCTAATATCAATTTTTTCCAGCTGGGGGGTGGCATTATTGGTACAGGATCTATCCTGCCCTTTTCTTGCCTTATCTCCGGCCTGCTGGGTCGAGCGCCCTTTATGTTGGTACCTCTCCTTGGCTCTAGAGTGGCTGGGGCCTGTCCCAACCTCTCTGGGCAAGCATGATAGGGTTTTAGCCTTCTTTCGCTCTGGATGGAAAACTGGCCCTGCCATTCCACCAGATATGTGTGGTTCCTCCCGGCCTTCAGGACCTGGTATGGTCTCACGAACTTTGCCTGCAGCTTGGGATTTTCTCCCCGTCTCCGGCGTTGTTCGTGAGCCATACCCAGTCAACCAGGGCGTACAGCGGTGGCTCTTCCCTGTCTTCTTGCCACACTTCTATCTGGCTTTGCCGTAGTGCCTCGTGCACTGTCTGCACTCCCCGCTGTACCTCCAGAGCGTGCCCGTGGGTAAGAAAGAACTCGGTCGGTGGAGGGTAGCTTTTTAGCTGGTCTCGCAACCTCAGCTCCCGTCCCAACATTAGCATGTTGGCCGTTTCTCCAGTCGTTGAGTGGAGGGGGGGGGGGTGCCTTTGAATGCCCTCATCAGCTGGGAGAGCAGTAGGTCTTACTCGTCCTGTCCCCGAGCCAGGAGCAGCGCCCTCAATGAGTCTCCGAGTCCCCGGTTATTCCGATTCACGATTCCATTTGCCTGTGGATGATACGGTGTCGTGTGTGTCTTCTCCATGTTCCAGAGTTGGCACAGTTCAGCCATCAGTTGGCTCTTGAACTGCATCCCTTGGTCTGTGCGGGCCTGCTCAGGTAATCCCAGGTAGCAGAAGACCCGCTCATCCAGTGCGTTGGCGACCACCAGAGCCGTGACGTCAGGTATAGCTAAGGCGTCCTGCCACCGTGTTAAGTGGTCGGTGAGAACCAGCACCCACTTGTTTCCCCTTGGCGTGACAGGAAATGGCCCCACCAGATCCACAGCCACCTTCTGCCAAGGTTGTCCTGAGTAGAGCTTCTTTTTTCCTCCGGCCGCCTTTGTCCCTCCATGCTTTGCGGCCTGGCACATCTCGCAACTCTTGATGAGCCGTCTGACTGTGGACGTCAGTCCGGGCCAGTACCATGTCAGTTTGAGGGGACTTATCGTCTTTCCACCCCAGAGTGAGCCAGGGCGTGCATTTGCCACACCATGTTTTTCCGCATGGCCGGAGGGCAGATGGCGCATCTGGCGTGGCCCTGCGGGGCCACGCGTGCTTTCAGCACGCCCTCCTGTCATATGCGCAGAGAGCCCCGCATGCGATGCAAGATGTCCTGCTCTCTGCTCCCGACCTCCAGGTGTTCTGTTGGCACCTCCTCTCCTGTGGCAATGGCATGGTACATGTTGGCCACTGGTCCCTGTCCGGTAGCCTGTGTCCTTGCCAGTTTGCCCTTTGGTCCTGTCACCCCTGGCGGGGCTGATAGCCTCTCGGGGGAACCTTCGGCACCCAGGTTCAATCCTGCCACTGTTGGGGCGGGAGTCCCATGCGAGTTGCCGGTCAGCCCCCCGGGGTATGTGACGTTGCCCAGGGTCGACCCTGCTCTATTGAGGATGGGAGTCCCATCTAAGCAACTGGTCGGTACCCATGCGGCTAACGGCCCTTGTTCCTTTGCTACCTCCTTCCGTGAGGGGCTCCCATTCTTCTGTTCAATGCTCGCGCATAGCCGACAGCCTTCGCAGGTCTGCCTGCTCAATCCATCTGCATTCTCGTGGCGAGTCCCTGACCGGTGCTCCAGGATGTAGCGGAACTCCGCCAATATCTCAAGCCACCGAGTTACTTGGTTTGAGGGTTCCTTCCTCTGGCATTGCCATCGGAGTGATGTCTAGTCCGTCCGCAGGAGAAACTCCTGGCCATAAAGATATGGCCGGAAGTGCTTGACCGCCTTCACTACTGCAAGTAGCTTCCGTCGAGTAACACAGTAATTGTGTTTTGAGAGGGTGAGGGTCTTGTTGTAGTAAGCAATGACCCGCTCGCAGCCCTCCTGTATTTGAGACAGCTCGGCCCCTACTCCACATCCGCTGGCGTCCGAGGTTCCGGATAGCCCAAAATCGGGGCGGTGCTGATGCTTTCCTTCAGCGTGTTGAAGGTGGCCTGCTCTCCTTCCACCCATCTCCAGGGCTCTCCCTTTGCAGTCAGTCTGTGCAAGAGGTGTGCTATAGTGGCGAACTCCGAGATGTACTGTCGGTAATAACCGACCGTCCCGAGGAATCCTTGGAGTTCCCTTACCCAGTGCGGACTCTGCCACTTCAATACTGCTTCCACTTTGTCGGGGTCTGTAGAGACTCCGTTCTGGCTTACTATGTGCCCCAAGTAGCAAACCTGAGGTTATAGTAGCTCGCACTTGGAGAGCTTCAGCTTTAGTCCGGCCTTGTGGAATCTCTGGAAGACCTCCTCTAGCCGATGCAGATGCGTATCAAAATCCGGGGCGATGACGATAATATCATCTAGATATAGCAGCAGCGTTCTCCAGTGGAGGCCATGTAAGACGCGTTCCATGAGTCTTTGGAAGGTGGCGGGGGCGGACGTCAGTCCGAAAAGCAACACCTTCCACTTCCACAGCCCGGACCATGTCGAGAAGGCTGATTTCTCCTGCGCTTCTGCATCCAGGGGCACCTGCCAGTACCCGCTCACCAGATCGAGCGTACTAAAATAGTGACTGCCAGACAGGACGTTCAGGCTGCCATCGATCCTGGGTAGCGGGTAGGCATCCTGCTCCAAGACGGCGTTGAAACGCCGGTAATCTAGACGCGGGTAATACAGAAGCCCCATTTCCCATCCTTCTTCCACACCATCACTACGGGGAGCTCCAAGCTCCTTAACCAGGCTTGATGAGTCCTCGTTTGAGCAGATCCTAGACCTGCCTCTCGTCCTCTGCCTCTTTTTCTGGTCCAAGTCTGTGAGGGGGTTGTTGGATTGGCCAAGTACCCTCCTTAAGTAGAATAGAATGTTCCACCTCCGAGGTCCTTCCCACGCCGTCATCACTCGTACTAAATACGGTGGCATACCGACGCAGCAAGGCTGCCAGCCTCTTCGACCTGCGGGGTCTCCACTCCCGTGTACGTGCCGATAGTGGCTCCGGAACGAAAAGTCAGTGACCGCTCCGTAGTATTCATACAACGAGTGTTGACTTGTCCTTTGGGTCCCGGCTGTTTTAGGCTACTGGCCACGGGAAATCCGTCAGGAAGTCTCTCGATTAGTCCCAGGGGGCAATAGTTCCGTGTGGTGATGCGACAGTGTATTGCCATCTTTGTCCGGGCAAAAACCACTACTCCCTTATCACCTGCACTTTGCTCTGGAGCAACCGCCCATGTCGGTTCATGCAGACTAGCTGTCGGCCATCAACTCGAACCACCGGTTGCTCAAACTTGAGAGCGCATTGATGAGCCACAAAGAATGGCATTCCGAGGATGGCATCCTCGCTTAGTCGGCTGACTATAAAAACCTCCTCCATCTTCACGTCCCTCAAGCGGTTCGTTAGACAGATTACTTCGTAGAAGGGAAGCCGTGTTCCGTCAGCCAATAGTCCCTGGCTGTCACTCTCCTCGAGTCGGTCCTGCACAGTTCCTGGCAATCGATCAAATACCTGCTTATTGATCAGATTGGTGGTGCATCCGGTGTCCAGTAGGAACTGGATGGGCCGCCCCTCCACTTTTCCTGGGAGGAAATAGCTGGTGGAGTGCGGACGGCTGAGGGCTTGCGCCCTAGGGGTGTCTTCCAGGACATCCTTCGTGAGGCCTGGAAAGCTTTTTTTCGTGGTGGGCCGAGGTCAGCACTTCAGGCCGTACCACGCCCAGAGCAGTTCTGCTGCTCTTGTGATTGCCACTCCCCAAGGCGGAGAATGGGTCAGCCCTGCCGCTTTTAAGGCAGGCTTTCGACTGTCCGGTCCAGTGGGGATGGTTCTCAGTGTCTGGGGCAGAGCGGATTTGGGGGTCACCCTCTTACGCTTCGGGCTACGCCCCTGCTGTTCGCACGGAGGGGCGTAAGCAGTGTCCGGGACAGGGAGGCTGTCCAGACTAGTCTCACTCAAGGACTGGTAAGAGTTCCGTGTCAACACAGGCCCTTCCTGAGCATGAACTTCCTTTGGCCTAGTCCTTGCTGGTTGAGACCAGCCGTCAGCCGCCACCGAGTTCGCGAAATCCTATTGTCTTTCCGTGTTTGCTTGACCTTGACACAGCCAGTAGTCAGAGCTACTGCTGTAGCCGCCTTTGGTTTCCCGAAGCCGGTTTGGTGTGGCGAAGGCAATTTTTCCGTATGTGCCCTGAATGACCACATCTCCAGCAAAGAGTAACTGGCTGGTTCCTTCTTTCAGTTTGAGTGCGAATCTGCTCCTGGAGCCGTTCCACCTTGTCCGCGAGAGTTTGAACCAGCCGGGCTAGTTGTCCTATAACATCGGTCTTGGCCGAGTTCACCTGGTTAGAGGCTCTTCCTTTCAGGGCTCGTACTGAAGATCCGGTGGGTCTACGCACCAACTTTTTGACCTCCGTAGCATGCTCCTGCAGTGTCATCCCTTCCTCTCGCCTAAGGGTGTTGAGCTGGCTTAGCGCCTGCTTGGCAGATAGCCAGAATCTTGCACGGAGGGCATTGAAAATGGCCTCCTGGTAATCGGCCCACCCACAGTCCTCAGCCTGCTCGCCCAGTGCTTCCCGGAAGTGCAATAGTGTTGCTCCGTCTGTCCACTGGTTAGCGTCGGCTACCTCTGTGAAGCAAGCAATAAAATACTCCACATCTTCTTTCCCAGTATACTGGGGAGTCCTGAAGCGTGGTGCCGGTTCCTGAGCTCTTGCCATCAGTAACACCCACTCTAGCACCTCGACTAGTCGGTCGGGTCTCGGGTCAGCGCTCCTGGCTTTCCTGTTGGCCATATCTGGCTTACTGTAGGTTTCTGCTCTTCTCCCAAAGCAGTGCCTCTACTGTGTCCACGGCCTCTGGTTTCTTTCTGGGTTTTTTCCTGTAGGAAGTTCTTCCAGTAGGAGCACGCCGCTTTTTCAGGCAAGTCCTGTCGGAGCCCTCAGTAGGTTTCTGCTCCTGGAGCAATGCATCTACTGGATCTGATCGGCAGGCTTTCCACAGCTCTTACTGGGTTTCTTTTGGTAAGAAGTTCTTCCAGTAGGAGCTTGCTGCCTCCTCAGATAAGTCTTGTCAGAGCCTTCAGTAGGTTTCTGCTCCCGGAGCAGTTCATCTACTGAATCCAATCCTGTAGGGATTTTCACAGCTCTCTCTGGGTTTCTTTCTGTTGCCAGGAAGTTCTTCCAGTAGGAGCGGTGTCGCCGTTTTTCAGGCATCCCAGTTCATTCAGAGTCCAGTGAGTCAGATGCGAGTCCTGTGGTGGAGTTCTTGGGATCGTTATCACCCCCCCTGCTGCCACCAGTGTAAAGGTTTTGTGCGACCTTCACTTTCCTCTACTAGTACAGGACTCGTGCATGAGTACAATACATATATTTCTGCTTAGTTCATCAAGGTGTACAAGAAATTAATCAAGTGACAAGCAATGAACAGGCCCAGAACAGCTCTGCTCTACTAGACAAGTGTTCGGGCTTATATAGCTGCTAAACTCCGCCCCTGTTCTGCTTGGTTAGACCCAGCACGGCTCGGCTCGGCCCGGCTCGGCTCAGTCCAGCTCGGCTCGGTCTTCAGTCGGTACAGCTCTGGCTTGGCTAAGCTTGACTCGGCTGTACATCGGCTTGGCTAAATGTAAGGGGGACGCCATCCACCACAATATACTAGCTGTGCTTACTGGCGTTGCCTGGATAGTTTGACATAAGTATAAATACTGAGGTATAATTAATGAAAATATTTTGTGCAAGCAAATCAATAGCAAAGTATGACATGATATTTTGTCAATTTTTATCATCTCGTCATTTTAATTGCCACAGTCACAGCTGTACCTGAACCAAGGCCAATTCTTTACTTTCACAAGCTAAATATTTGTAATATACAAACTATCTAATTTATGCTTTACGTGGTAATCTTTTAGTTCGGACCATAAAAATGATTTAAAAATAAACACATCCTTGAGATGATTTATTGCCTATTTTAATAGTTTAGTTACAAATACTTAATTTTAAGGTTCTCAAGTTAATATAAATTAAGCATTCAGTCTATCATAATAAAACGTCTTCAATAAACTCTAATTATTTGTTATAACAGTGAGGGTGTCAAAACAGTAGCAAGAACATTTATACTCTTCAATTAGGTATAGACAGTTTATTACATAAATTATTTCATCTTATAATTTTAACTATACTTCCTTTGAAGATGAGCTTTAACATTTTTTTGTAAGTTTTGTCAGAAAATATACTATTGGTATTTTTTTATCATTTGCGGTTTGTTATGTTTGAAGTGATGCGATTGCTAAAATATTTCTAAATAAAAACTGCTAAAACTTAATTGCGCTACAAACGCGCGGAAAAACTGCTTGTGGAAAGATGTCACTAGCTGTTATTGTTGCGATTGTTGATATCAGCTATCGCGTTTAACTTGAAGTGTTATGTGGCTCTATTTTGTCAATCGCTTTGCAATTTTAGGCATCATAATTGCACTTACAACTGCTTTGAGCTTTTAAATTGCAACAAAGTTGTATTGATGTTAATTTTGAAACATCCTTGCCATCACTTTATTTTATACATGAAAAAAATCGCAAATGATAGAAAAGTATCAATAATTAATGATAAAATCTAAAAAAATTGTTTAAGTTCATCTTTACAAGGAATTTTAGGTAACTTTTTCAATCCTCATAAAACTTGAGCTGTAAATACCTATTCAACTGGCATTTCACAGTTTGTAGCAAAATTCTAAAAAAACAATGTATAATGTTGAATAATTTTAAAAGTAAAAAACAATGGAATAAGATTTGGTGTAATACTTATCTAATCATCAAAACCGAGACCTGTTTAACAACAATATCATAACAAAATACTGTTCAATTATGTCTAATAATCTGTTATAATAGTGTGGTGATACAGTTGAAAAAATATTTACAATCCTCACTTGGATGTAGAAAATTTACTACAGAAATGTATTAAAGTTCCGATTCCGAGCTTAATTTTTAAAGGAACTCAATTCAGGTTCATCAAAGTTATGTAACTTACCATACATACCTATTGAGCTAGAATGTTTAGTTCAAATTAAAAAACAAGAAAAAAATCAGTAATGTTAAATAAATTTAAATATGATATTTGAGTTAATTTCTATTTCACTCTCAAAGACCAACACTTTTTCAGTAAGATCCATTTACTAGATTACAAAATAGAGATTTATTAATGTCAAGGCACAGGTGATAATTAAAATGGGTGATTTCTGAAATCAAACTAACAGTAAGCTACTATTGTCGAATGTTTAAGCACAATAACAGTTTGTTTAAATAGTTTATATACTTTTATTTGTACAACTTAAAAAAATAATACTTTGCCTAAATTTATATGCTGAAATGTTTTTTTAGAACATATAAAAACTAGATAATCAGTGGGAGATACACTAAAACACAATTAATAAAATTGGGGACTGAAAATTCAACGCAGATGTAATGTGTATGGTCAGAAAGCTGACCTCAATGCTTTTCCACAAATAGACTTCCGGCTGAAGCTGCAATAAAACCAACAGCTGTGTATGCTACATAATTATGTATAATTGGATATGAAATTAAAATAGCATTTGTAAATATTAGCTGGATAACCCTGTCAACCATAAAATATACTCATGTAAACTTTTTGACCTCATTCTGTAAAGTTGACACTGAGTTCAGAATATTTCCCGTTATAGTAACAGTCAACCGTCTTTGATAGGCACTAGATAATGTACTCTTTGCAATCACCAACTCATTTTAAAAAAGCATAAATAATTTTATTGTAAAAAGTATAGAAAACCGGTCACAACGTCCCACAAAAACTTTTAATTAATTTGCAAGGTAAAAGCAAGTATTTAACATCTGAGGGCTTACATCTCAATAAGTTTTTGTTAATGAAACAAATAATTGTTAAAAAAGCAGTTAGAGAAATATAGTGAGTTAAGTTAGATACCACCCTTAAAAACTAAAGCTTAGAATTTGACAGAGCAAATAGTTATTTCAAAATATGCCAATTATGGTTAAGCCAGATGCTTCAGTTTTGGGGGAATTATTATTTTTAGCTATATAATTATGAAACAAAAGTATAATAAATTGTTCATCTTTGGCAATGTTATCACAAAAAAAAAATTAGATTGGGTTACAATTTTTCATTAGTTAAAGCCTGGATTAAAATTTTCAATTGACTAAAAGGAAAAAGACCTCAAAAATCAAAATAAAATGGCAGCGAGATGCACTAAACACTAAACTATTTTAAAAATAATCTGCTTCAAATTATGCTACAATTATCTATAAAAGGAATTGATGGTCTAAAATTTTAGCTAGAAAAACTAAAATACATGAAATTTCAATACAATCATACTCATCTTAAAAGTTCATGTTGTGGTTTTATTTATATATTTTAGTGTTACTTCAGCTCATAAAAACTATTGAAAAGATTTAACTGTAATTTAGCTGTTTGAAACAAACTGTTAGTGAGATGAGGGGAAATTAGTTAATAAATAAAAAATTGTTTTTCAAAAAATAAACTTGCCACCTCTTTGCAAACTCACTATTTTCTTTAAAATGCTTATGGAACAAGTATGATGTATAGTTATGGACAATACCTACCTTCACTTCTAATGGCATCTTTGTTGCACTGGCAGTGTGTCCAACTCTATAATAATTCACTTTTCTAAAACTGCAATGTTTGTTGGATTCAGTCAAAGCAAACGTCAGCCTGCAGGCCGGACACAAATGCACCTTATCACTGGCTCCCCATTATTTATTTGACCCATTGATGCAACTAGCTTTCTGATGTTAGCTAATTAAACATTAAATGATTCATTTTCTAACAAGACCTTTTTTTATTTGTTTGCATTATGTAAAAGAATCAGTGCTAAACGCTAAACACAACTTCACTTTTAAGCTCTCAAAATAACTTTCTACTTTGACACTCAATTGCCAATAAACTGCAAAGGCTGGCTCAAAAAGAAACAATCAAGAAAACCATGGTTAATCAGTGACTCTCTGAAGCTTCGCAACTAACTCTAACTTTTCCAGCAAGGTACTAAACTCACTGCTAGTATTCTGATCCTCATAACTGATCAATATCTCCAAGAAAACAAATAACCTTCACTGATGCCATGTTGCCGAAATAGCTTGTAGAATGAAGCAAGATCGGAATGAGTGATAATACACAGTTTGTACTGCAAAATACTGCAATCATGAAACAACCAGCTCAACTCAACCTATTCAAAACAAACACTAACTACTTTACGTTGTTCTTAACGTAATGCATAGCGTCAAGCCTGACCCTGTATAATGGGAAGCCTGACCCTGTATAATGAAAAATCTGACCCTGTATAATGGGAAAGCAAAAAGCAATAGATGGCACATATACAATCCCTCATATGGACAATTAAAATATTCCCCACCATTTGTATACACGTATAGCGTATAAACAATTTGTATTACCCTGAAGGAAAGTATTTTTAATAGGTTTGTAAATTTTAATAGTTTTGTGTTATTTTTAAACTGACTTTTACTATTTTTATGCTCACACAGTTTATGTTAACTAGCGAAAATGAACATACACAATATTTTAGTTAGATTTTATTAGAAAATATCGTTGTCTTTCTATCATTTGCAATTTTTGTTGCTTTTTAAGGTTATCTGACTACCAGGGAGTTTTAAACTTAAAATCCACATAGCTTGATCACGGTTAAAATGCTCAGAAGAAAAAAAGGGTAACGGTGCATCTTAGGTTGGTACAACGCGCATACAATGCATGCGCAACGGACATACAAGGCACTTGCAACAGACTATGCCGCACATGCAATTTAAGCACAACACAGAATCATCAGACAAACATGGCTCCAACAATGTATCCTTATTTGATGCCTGGTGTGCACCACTTTCGATTCACTCTGAGATGTCACACCGTTGTATGTGCGTTGTGATGATAGTGTATGCGTGTTGTATCCACAATGTTTGTGCGTTGCAAGTGCCTTGTATGTGTGTTGCGCATGCGTTTTATGTGCATTGTACTGACCTAAGATATACAGTTACCAAAAAAGTGCCGAAAGTCATCATTAGTTGCTATTGCAGCTGTAGTTAATATAATCTATTGTGTTCAAGTTGTGGTGTTACTCGTCTCTATTTGGTCGGTTGTTTCGCAACTAAGAATGTCATAATTGCACCTTTGCCTAATCTGAACGATTACATTACAATAAATCTTTTTCAATTTTATTCTTGAATTACCTTGGCAGTCAGACCACCCTAAACACCAAAAACAATTACAACTGATAAAAATAGCAATACTTTCTGATGAAAGTTATTAAAATTTGGCGTCAGCTCATCTTTAACTCATGCAATTTTAAAATATTGAAATATTAAAACTAAATTACGATCTTTTTTCATGAACATAGCAGCTGATAGAGTTCAACAACATATTTGCTATGAGCAACATTTAAAAGTAGAAAACTTTGAAAGTTCAAATACTTGCTTGATAATAAAATTTAATTTTTAAAACTTAGACTTAGGCGATAAGAAAAGTAGTTCGAAAGCTGGCAGTTGCTGAAAATATTAGCTATAATAGCATTTATAATGAACCATATTACTTTTACAATTGTGAGGCGTTCAGTTTTAAAGTTTTTCAAGCTCCTAGTTTTAGCTACATTGGTAAATCGTATTTGTAGTTATGTAGTTCATAATTGAGCGTATGTATCATATTATAACAGTGTCTCATTGTTTTATTGTTATGAGTTGTCTGAGCTCAATAGGTTATTATCACTTGTGTTTGAGGTTAGCTGTAAGCAAATGTGTTGCGTAAGTCATTGTGGCTTTGTGGCTGTAATGGCTTTTTTGTGCAGTTAGGTACTCTAAGTAACTGTGATGTAATATCTTCCCTCAGAGCTTTTGTTGTGCGATTGCGTAACCTTCTTTTTTTCCTCTTACCTACAGTAAGTTTTTGACTTACGACTTATGCGACATAAATCCACCAGACCTTACGACCACTTTTGTGAGAAGGTCAGACAGCTTAGTGCCAAGCTTAGCAAAAGCCGTTCTTTGTTATTTCGTTAATCTTTGTTGTTAGGGCAATTTTTTTCTGCCACACAATAGCAATAGTTTCTCTTGAAATTAAAAGATGGCAATTTGTGTAGTGATTATACATGTTATTAAAATATATATTCTGCATACTATGGTGGGTTCAGTTGTATCCGATATAGTAAAAATGGATTCGCAAACAGATAAATGATAAAATCATAGTTAAAAGTTTGAAATTTACTATTATACATACTGAAACTTCCTTCAAGAATGTGTTTAGTTAAGTGTTTGTGTGTAAGGAGAAAGTATTTGGTCCTGTCATGTCAGTGATCAAGTAAGAGCAACCGTTGACACAAAGAAGTTTGCATAGCAATGGTGTGGAAAGCAATTGTAAATGCTGCAAACTGGCTGTCGATAATCACTATGTTTTCATGGCAAGCAAGATTAGCAACTTTAAGCCAAGCCGCAAGTTAACCGCACCATAGAAACAGTATAAATCCGAAAGCTAAGTGACTTTTACACCTTGCCAAACTTTATCGAATACATCATACTTGTGAATAATGGAAACCACACTAGCGAATAATGCGCGATAATATACCATGCCAGCTATTCCATTTTGAACATTTTAAATACTTCCGTCATCTTTTTTCAATTGAGTTTCATGTCTTTGCGTCGCTAAAACAGGTGTCGCTAACTGCATCGCTGGAAAATAACTTATGACATACAGTTCCTAATCTTTTTGCAACAATTCGTCGGAGTCAACCGGCTCCATTCAAATGTCAATAGAAACACTGGTAACACACACTAGTGCACAACTCTATGATGTGAGTCATACACATCATGGAAATATAGTGATGCAAGTGTTCAGCCATGTGAGTCGTGTTGTTTACTTCCTAGAAACTGTAACCACAGCATTTGCTCAACCAGAAATGCAAAATGCGATGAAAATTCTACAGGATGAATTTTACCAACAACCAGAACAGCGCATAAATCAGCAATGATTCAAATTTTTACATACTGAGATGTTTTGAAAAACTTAACATGCGAATATTTTAGTTAATTTTTATCTGATTTTATTATATTTTAACAAAGACAAGAGTTATTTAGGATTTAGCTTAAATGATGCTGGTTAAAATCTGACTTACCTAATAGACCTACTAAAAAAAATTATTTTCTTTCGCACTTCTGTTAGCGAAATTATTCAATTGCATGGAAGAAGCCCAATACGAATTATAAATGGGACTTCTACTTCATGGACTATATTAATATAAAGTTATTAGGAAAATATGCGCTGGTAACATGCTTAATGCAATAGAATAAAACTCACTGCACTATCCAATAAGTGCATTTTTTATTATTATTTCCAAGCTGCAGACATGACTCAATTAAAAATGAATACTAGTGATTTCAGAGAGCTCAGATCCTTCAACTTAGCCATTGTAATTGTTTTATATGACTAGAAATTCCCCTGTCATACAGCCAACGACCAAAGAGATATTGGAAAAAAAGAAAGGGTACTGATGGTTGAGAAATGCAATATTAACAGTCAAATGACACTGCAGTGCAATAGGATAACTGCAATCGTAGCTGTAATGTACCGGGTGTGGGTGTTATTATATACAACAAACAGCATATGGGTACGGTTGAACGGAAAATGAACGAAAAAGATTATATGTTTATATCCCTCCCCCTGCAATAGGAGAAATGCAATATTGGCCAATATTAGAAGTAAAATGTACTGATATTATTAGAATAACCAAAATTATTAATATACATGTAGTAATAATATAAAACCAATGCACAATTTGTTTACATTTAAAAACGTCATAGCTAGCAATATAAAAAAGTTGTGATATTTATATAGATTTTTAGAAAATCTGTACTACGTAGTCATTGTTCTGTAGTCATCCAAACTTATAATTAAATATTGTAATAATCTCGTAAGAATCATTAGAAAAAATATCATCGTCATTTCCTTTGCTTACACTACGTTGGACATCAGTTGGAATACCAAAGTACTCAAGTGTCTAAAATGTCAGTTACTTTGAAATCAGCAAACAATGAAATGATTTCAGTACTCCTACATGTACGTTAATTACAGAAACCTTCAGCAATTTGACAATGCTATAGACTGGTGAAATGTGCACGTTATTTTCTTGTGAAATGCGCACAACTTAATCGTTCTATTCTCTGTCAATCGGTGTTTCAATTTCCGGTCTTAATCTTTATTAAACCAAGCTTTTCAAGCGTTTTGTGACGATTTTCGGCCAAATTAATTTGTCTATTTGTGTATAATCCGATCAAATGGGTAAGTTTTAAGAGAATTTCGACAATTTACAAAGACTTGGTAACATATTTAAAGAGGCTTATATGTGTTTTGTATCGTTATTATACTTTAACGACTACAAAACGATGGTGAAATTGGTTGATGAAATTTTGAGACAAGGGTTCGTCTCATTGTTGATGAATAATTTTCGTAAGTCGTGTGCACATGCATTTATCATGAAAACTCTCAAACTTCGCTCTCACTCGTTTGGTCGTTGGATAATGGTTGTTAGTATTAATTTTCGACAGCATATTCTAATAGTAATTGAAGTGGACAAAAATGAGCTAAGTTCATTATGTAAAAAACATCCATAAAATTTATGTCACTTTTTCAGGTCATTAAAACAGTAAGCAAAACTTACAGTGATTTACTTATTTTTAACATCCTATTTTAGCGAATTACCTTAGTATGACCTCAGCGTCTACTGAGAAAGTATTTTAGCTGAGTGAACGTCACTATAGCAACAATAAAAGCATAGCCAGTTACAACATCTTGTTTTTTGCAATGCCTGATTAAATGCTATTATAGATGATATGAATATTAATTCTTAAATTATTGAAGATTATAATGTCATAAGATTTCATAATTCTCTTCTGAATAATTTCATCTAGATTAATGATGGATTTTACGCGAAAGATAAAGGGAACACAAAGTAACTTAACTTTTTCTGCCTACAATACTATTCACTCGTAGACTTTCTATGAAGCGAACAGCTTTGAGTACTAATCTATTTACTTACATTTGACGTAGACTTAACAGACATAAACTTGTTATAGCTATGCAATCCTTACGACTCAATGTTTAGGTTAAAATTGTTGTTTGAGAATAATAGGGAAGGAAATCATAGCTTTACCTAAATTGTTCATAGAGTATTCTGATGCGAGAACAATGATACATTTATTAAATTTATCAAATTACAAATATTACAAAAATCTGTAAAATTTGCTTACATTAATGTATTTATAAGAAAAAGTTTACGGAATGCATTTATAAAAAAAGTTGAAATAAATACTTATAAAAGGTAATAATTTCAGTTTCTAAAATCTGATAAAAATGAAGACAGAGTAAAAGTTTTATTGCTACATAAAATTTACTTTATACTAGCCATAAATTATATTTATATTTCTGGCTACACCAAACTTCCCTAAAGTAATAATCATAAAATAACACCAGTTTGCTTTGTAATACTTCAAAACTGCAAAGTCTACTTAGCTCAGTCAAAAAACACTGTAAAGACTTGTTCAATATTTGGTAGATGGTAAAGCCAAGCAACAATATGTAGGTTATTGTGCCTGAGGTGCTGTTTGTTGATTCACTTTGGTTTTCTTGCATTTGCGCTTCTGGAAAAGCTGATAAATATCCAGCTAAAAATAAAAACTTTAATTTAATAATTCTGTTTTGGTTTATGAACCAAATACATGTAAATTAAAATGCTTTCAAAAAGCGTGAATGATTATTTGGAAAGTCAAAGAGACCACAAAGTGATCTATAAATAGTGCACAAAAAGCTATATAACATTACAGAAACTGCTGGTAAAAAACTTATAGATTCACAATAGATACACCATAGATTGCACATACAGTGAGAAATGATTTAACCACTGTAAACATTGCTAAAATATTTTCGTTTGATAAGTTTTTAGAAACAAAACTTGAGATTTTGTAAAATAAACTGCAACTTGCCAAAACTTTTGAGTGATTGCTTTTGTCTACCAAATATATGACAGTTAATGATTTTAATGAGCTGGTTATTGCTTATTTGTTTTTTATAAGTACTGTTAGTAGATTTGCAGTGATTTTTCTATTTTACTAATATAGATGTGTAGATATTTCAATAAAATTTTTATTTTTATGCCACTCACCCTGAAATACCTGTTGAAAATAAAATAGATAATTGGTGATGAAAAAGCATTTGTGACGTACACTCCCTCGAGTATGTTGTGCCATGTGAAGTCATGTTCGTAGCCATTCGTCTTTGTGAGAAGATATATATAGATATAAAGGAAGTAGATGGGGTAGGTAATCATAGTTACAAACGCATCCACTGCCAGCATGACAAGAAGCTGAAAGCAGAGAATAACTGCAAACTAAAGTTGCTCATATTACTGTTCCTCTAAGGAAGAGTCTCTTTGTACTTGAAAAAAGAGTACTTGAGTTCTGTCTGTTTTCTTGTTCACAATTTCAAAAATTATCTCATTTTGTTTCTAAAAGTTAGCAAATGTTAGTTTACTGAGCTAATAATAGTCGAATTGAAACCAAAACTCTACTGAAAATATATGGTTAAATATTCAAGTTTTTTAAGTGTATTAATTTTTGGAAATGCCTATTTAGCAGTACATAATAACTTATATCTAGTGATTAATCAAAAAGTTTTGTAAAAAAAACCTCACAGCAAAAACCTCAAGACAAACCACTTATAACCACTACTTTGTTTATTTAAATGAAAAAAGGACAACTATAAAGTTACCATAAGCAAAATTTTAGTCAATGTCTACATTATTGGTCAATGTATAGTTACTGAATACAACATCTAATTGCATTTATCGAGGAAGTAATACTTCCACCTTTCAAAAATACTTTTTCGGATCATCTAAAACCTTTATAAAAATATCACAAGTCCAGATTTTACAGTTATTAAATATTGTCAGACAAAGTAAACATTTTCTCTTTTACAGTTTTTTTCACAATCAAATGATGGAAATGGTCTTGAGTAGAAGTATAGGTTATAATGATTTTTTTATGGGAGATACAGTTTTTTAGGAGATGTAGTTAATATTTTTGGCATGGTTTTGGTTGAATGCTCATGGCTAAAAACATGCACTTAATTGCTGAATAAGAAAACTATAATCCTTTGTTTTATTACCTTACGTCATATGTTGTAGTTTATCTCAGATTATCTCAAGATCATTGCACACAGCTCTAAAGAAAGAATTATTTCTTGTTGATTTATTGCGAAATTTACCAACATTAAGTTGACCAAGTTCTCCAATTTTATGCTGCTATTCAGCCCAAACATATTGAAATCTTTTAATTTTACTGTTTTAATCTCTACAAACATATTTCTATTTATAAATAAGTTGATCCACACATTATAGAAGGTAATCTCAAGTCATAACTTTGAAGTTGGATGTCATACCACGGCAAATTCTAAGCAGAATAGCTTTTGTAAATCAACTAAAACTTAAGTTTCAAATGTAATGTGATAAGAATGTGGGAAGTTTCAGTTTGTGCCCTATCTAATCTTAAAATGCAAGAATTCTTTCAAATATTCTGCAATATTATCGCATTGCTATTTTTTTATCTTACTTGGCTTCCTTTAGAATAAGCATACAATTTTTTGAAACAGAGTAATATACAGCAAAAAATACCAACAAGTTTATTTGAGAATGTTGTTTTTAAATTAAATTCTCATAACATTATTTTACTTTTGAAAAAAAAACAACTTTTAAAGCAGAGCTGCATGTTTGATGTTATGTGATCTTAAAGGTTTATAACAGTTGTTGTTATGAGGTGTTTTTAAAGTTTTTTTGCAAAAACAACTATCCTTTAGGCCGGTTCACGCTGTATATCCCTATGATGCTAGCAATCCAGCAGTACTTTGGTGACCGTCAGTGATAACATCGTTCCTACCACACAAGGCCATCTGTGTTTACACCAGTAAATGCACATGGTATATCGTTCTCATTATACAATGTAACCACACAACTGATGGAACAATATGACTGCAACAACCTTCATAAAAGAACATTCAGATCAAGCGATCTGTTACAGCCATTCACCCGTTGTAAGTGTGAACATTGCACAGGTTGTCAACAATGCCCGGCAAACTATCAGGAAAGTTTTACAGTTGCAATCCTTCTTGGCATATCTGTATTGTCTCAGAAATACTATCGACTTACAGTGCACATAGGAAACCCCTGAAATACTGTGATCTAGTGAAAATCAGTTGGTAGCTTCTGTAGAATTTCAGCTTTACTGTTGAAATATGTTTGGTTTTATGAGCGTTGTGCTAGTTATCTTTATTTGTACAAAGTGTTAAAATCCATATAATGTTTTTAATATCACATGGTGCCTTCAAACTAAATTAAAAGTTAACAGCCAAAATACTTTATACATCTAATCTATTTTATCTATTTATTACCTACAAGATTTTATAGTTCTATTTGGGCATGAGATAAACTTTTAGCGGTGTTGATTTATCTTTTAACAGTTATTGTTACACATTTATTTGTTGGTCTGATAGTGAAGAGCCTGAGTACGCATAAAAACATTTTATTTTTGTTTTCTTCAGCTTTATTCAATGTACTTCTGTCACTGAAGTTTCATCCTAAATAGTTGTTAAGTTGTCTTCTTGAGATCTTACTTTTGAGTCAGGCACCCAACGTCTCTGTAGCTTAGTACCAATGTATGGAAGTTTTGTTACCTTATTATTTTTAACAGTCTTTAGATGATGTAAGATATCAATGGTAGATCAAAACTATACTAACTCATAGTTCAAAATAACTCTTACATAACTCAGTACCAGTATTTAGTATTAAGTATACCGTACCAATGTATGAAAGTATGTGTTTGTGTTTGTACCAATGTACGTGTTTAAACAATTCTTAGATGCAATAAGATTTAGTCACAAGATAATAAGTTTCTAATTGCAATTTTGAACCATCTAAACCCTCAGTCTAGGTTACTAGAAAGCATTGTGTTCTTCAAAAATTGGACCTGTTTTGATATCAAATCTATATACATTAGCAACATACTTGTATAGTAGCTAGCAATTTATTTGCTACAAACTAAATTTTTAGTGCATCTTCTGCTAGTCAAAATGAAGTGCGTAAGAATAAAACTATTCAATGTATTTTGAACCTAATTTATTTTTTACAGAGTGTTTTTAGACTCATCAGAATGCCAAAACTAGACATTTATGCTTGTAGAAAGTTTCCCAAATAGAAAGCTGATACATCTTTTCAATCAATAAAATTAAGCTCTCACCAGTCATAAAAATTTGTGCTACAAAATTCACCATATAAATAATGAAAATACAGAAAGTGATTAATACAACTTACAAGGTCGTTGCAATCTTTCTTTGCTGATGGGCTTTCTCCAATGCTGTTAAACTTCCGTATACAGAGTTTGCTAAACATGAAACTACATGATATAAATATTATTGCTGATGGAAACATTAACTCTGACAACCGTACAGCAAAGTAAGTTTCTATGTCATATATGGCTGCATAACAGTAGTTTTTGTTGACATATATCTTGAATATTTTAGCAAAGATCACATCATCTAAAGAAAATAAGCAAGACAGCACCCAAATAGCTAAAATTACTATCAATTTGTGAGCTGTTTTATAACGAATGGCTCGAAACGGAAAAAATACAATGACGAGTCTTTCGAGACTGATTGCAGCATTGCATAACGGAGCTGCATAGAGAACTGTCCTGCAGAAGAGTATGTAGAGATGACACTGTGTCAGTGTTATTGCAACTGGACTCTTCAGGTAGATGGTGTCGTTGTAAACTGGAAATATAACAGCAAAAAAACAGTCAGCTATTGCTAAGTTGATTAGCTGCGGTTTAATCTTTGAGTTTAAATTTGTTCCAAATTTGATGGCAAAAACTGCCATGATGTTCAGAATAAATCCTAAAGCACAGGCAGTCCAACGGAAATAAAGAAGAACATAATGTCCAATTGTGGTATCACTCTCAAGTTCTGTCCAATTCAATGGTAAAGTATCATTGACAAGCTCTGTTGAGAGAAGATCGAGCGAAGAGACATTAAGTTGATTCATGTTACAGCAAATTTGTTTAATAAAGTGCAGTGCCACAGACCTAATGCCAGAAAAAAGATACACCTGGTGTATTTATAATGCATTTGTTAATCCGACCACTAGTTGACATATGTCAGCATGAGTGTCAAAGCCACTAGTTGCTCAATAGTATTTAATTTTATGCCACTAACAACAGCGAACAATTTTGCAAGAACAAAAAATGTTTTAGAAACTGCATAAGAACCTATGCAAAGTTTCCATCGTTAATTTTTTGTAAACTGATGTTGGAATGTACTTGCACCATTGTAACAAGTTTTTAAGGCAGTTTTCAAGAAGTATAACCAGTTTTGGATAATATATGTATATATTTTTTGCATATTCGTTGAGAAAGTAAAGCTAGCAGATCGAGTCACTTCCAACTTCAATTCACCATAGTTTCGAATTGAATGTAGAATAAACCAAATAACAAAAATGGCCACTCAATATGCCTGTCAGAGCATTTAAATTTATCAAAATGTAGTTCTATAATTTAAAGTGGGTTGAAATTGCCAGGCGTTTTTGCATTTTATGTACTAAAACATTCTTTCACAATTAGACATGCTTTGAAGAAAGAAGTAGAGAGAGAATCAAGTAGGTATAATTCAGAATTTGGTCACAGGCTTTGTGTTGACTTGTAGATTAAAATAGCTGGGGAATCAATGACAATAATAATATAGAACTAAAACAAACAAAGATAGTTACATAAACGAACAAGAAAGACTATTGTTATATAACATGAAAGCATTAAATACAAAATAACAAAGACTTTTAAAGAAAAATGTCCCAAAATCTTATGCAATGGAAGTGATGATATACAGGTGGCACGACTATCAAATCAGCAAAAAGTTCACTCTTCATAGCACAGTCTTCGTCAACCTAATTACTTTAAGCGTCAGAATGTATGTTTTTAACATATTATAGTCTGCAATTAACTTGTGGAATTCAATAAATATATCACTAAAAGACTCTTGCAATGAATAGAAGTCAAACAGTACACTAGAAAAACAAAGTAAAAACAAATAATCTGATAAGTCACTAACAACACGGATGGTAAAAACTGTAAACTGTAAGATTCAAGTACTAAGTTCTCTGTTTGTAAACTAGATGGTGATTTAAGTGTCAGTATACGCCACAGTAATGTGTAAATGATGAGAAAGACTAGGGTGAAAGACCCTTAGCTGCCAGCAAAAACTGTTACTACTATCGATCATCAATCGTTTACTCAAATGAGCACCTACTATTTTAACTAGTAGAACGTAGCATGAAAATTAATGCTGGCAGACAACTATATTTATTATTACTTTCCTCTTTCCTTCTGCTTCAGAGTGTTGCTCGGTGTTTTGTTTTAATATTTAAACTATACATGCAAATATGATAGAATATATTGTTTTTTTGCGTAAAGCTACAAAATCAGCCAAGTTAATCATTTGTTTCCATACTAACTGTCTACTAGTTGTACAGAAAATCTAATTTTCAGTTTGATTTTCAGTATTACTTCACTAGTTTGTGTTACTGATTACAACTTACTGCAGAAAACAGCGCACGCACTTAACCTAAATAAATTTTCTGCTAAAGCATTTAGTGCTCGAAATGCTACCATATGCAAAAGACAAAATTTTCCCATTGCTTTTGGACCTTCTTGCATAGATATGAAGGTTAACACAATTAAACATTGACATAAAAAATTGTGTGGCAGCAGTACATGTGCATCAGAGAGGCTTTCATAAGGGTAGATCTTGAATGTAAAATCTTTCACATACAATGATAGCCATTGTTGTTAGTTTTTGCAAAAGTAAAACTCCCTTTTCTACTCTTGAGCTATATTTATACTTGATGGTAAAATAGGGGTATGCCTATCATAAAACAATAAAAGAATTTGGCAACTTAAATAAATTTTCAAACTTGTGTATTGTCTTCATGTCGAACAGTTTATTGTTCATGGAAATTTATGAACCCTCAGTTAACTTAATCTTCTCGGTACTGAACCACCATACTACATAGTAAATACTTTTGTTTTTCATTTGTTCACTAATTATGAACAATGGATTAGGCAATGAAATGGAAACCTACACCCCTGAGTACTACCGGTTGTTGCTGGCAGGCAAGGCAATAGTTCAGGGCTGTTCAATTTTTGCAAAGAGCTACATGCAAAAACTTTTTAATGTGTGCTGTACAGGTGAATGTTAGCATTTTCAAAACAGTTTAGTTAGCGACCATTTTTATGTAATAATCAGTGAAAAACAATTTCTTCAATCGTAAAACTTTATATCGCTATTGCTTGACATACGGATGACACAACAACAAGTGGCAAACACTGAGAATTACGTATACACATGTAGATTGAGAGATTGTTTGTTTGCTGTCAGTATAGTATTTGAGGTCAGCCTCGACTTCCAGTAATTTAACAAGTGACATACATACATGTATGTATTGCCGTATTCAAATTATCTTTCTGTATTTTTGAAGAGGAATAAGCAAATTACCAAATTAAAAGCGATATACCAATATAAATTCACAAGAGGACAAATCATATTGACAGCATAGACAAAGCATAGCAGAGACTAAAAAACTTCAATAAAGTAAAATAGGCAGTAAATAATTATACCAAGATTGTTTAACCTTTCAGAAGCAGCCACTATGCTAGCCCATGAATTTATTTGTTATGTGGGCTATACAGTCAGGCATGATGCCTTTACACAGAGCTATAGAACTAAACAAATTGAGCTTCTGTTTTTCAAAAAAAGTACATTTACAAGTTCATTTTAGATTACCATATTATTATTTTACACTTCAAATAATGCTTTATGTGAACATTCCGAGTGTGGCAATGCAGGTGCCTTCCTGCGCAAAATTACTGCCGGGGTCTTGCATTCAATTTGGAAACCACGCTAAACAAAAGATCATGAGAGTGTTTGTGACACAAGAATACTTGGATTTAGGGTAAAGTGATATGATGATCAAAAGCTTGTCTGTAGAAGAAATAATGATACTGGTGATGTCAGTGCTCTAGTGAAAAATTGACGGTTGCTCTACTTTCATGGGAGATGTACAGGTAACTCCCATATTGATAGATGATATTTGCCTGTGCATTTTTCACCTGAGTGCTATTTTCTCATCTCAAATTGTACCAACCTTGGTCATGACTCAGCAAATTATTTTCTATGGCCCAGCCAGTCATCAGAGTATGGTGGGTCATCAGAGAATGGTAACTTGTCATGTAATCATTTCCTGCAAGTAGCTGGCATTCTAGTGTTAAATATTTTAATATTTTAGAGAATTTCCGGCATAGCCTTCATAAATCTGATTCAATGTCAGAACCTCTGTTCTGCTTTCATGCTCTGTTTCTAAATATTTGTTTTTGCACATTTATAATCACCAAAATTTTCTTGGTGTTTAAATTGCATTTTATCCACTCATTTCCCCTTTGTTTCAAATTTTCAGTTTGTAAACTTCTCCTCACTTTTTTCATCTTGTACCCTACTTTGCTCACTGGCCTTTTCTTTAGCTCACTTTTAGCTCACGTATCCTTCCACATTCCAATTACACTCTCACCCCTCAATTGGATTCAAACCTTTATCAAATAGGCCTACAGCATTGATACTACATATATATGGCAAGCGTATCTTTTACAGCTTTGCTTAAAGACTATTATTGTTTTTATGTCTCCTTCCTTTAAGCGACTATTGTTCCCTGACTGTCTTTGCGTGCCACGTAACAAGTGACCCTTACCTGAGTGTCTTCATGCACATCTTTACTACTTTCAATATTAATAATAAAAATATATTTTTATTCCTTTTCTTATTATTATGTTTGTTATTACTATCTTGTAGAGTTTTAAATATATATGACAAAATAGAGTTTTAAAAGTTTAGTGTTTACACTTTCATGAGACAAATTAAAAACAATATAAATTTACTAGACACATCACCAAAAAGTTATTGTAATAATATAGACAGATGGAAAGACTAATGAAGATCTTTGTTAAAAAAACAACCATAGAAGTTTGTGATTTGTAACGGTATTAGAATCAACTATCAACTTTTCATTGCATTTATTCTGATGAATTGGTGTTATAGGATATTAAGATTAGAGAAAATGTATTTTTGACCAACTTTATACAGAAAGTAGTAAAAGGTTTTTTATATAGATCCGCATTTAGATTTTATTAGCATTGCTAGTATGCCTACAACTTTATAAAAAAATTGGCCCATAGATAAATTTCGACATTCTGAATGCCTTATTACAGAGGTTTTACGAACCAAACTATAATTAAATTAGTAGCCCTGATAATTTCTACCATGGAACATCTTTTTATATTGCTGCTTGTTATTGTATGTTTAATCTTTTTCAGACTCATTTCTGTCATATGTAAAAGACAGGCCCAAGGAAGTTACAATAACTGCTTCTATCCTTGAAGATCAGCTGTGAGCTCCCTTACTTTATGCCCGTGCAACGCAAGGTTTATTAATAGTTTCACTGGTCATTGACATTCTACTTGTCAATTTTTAGTACTTGTATGACTATTGTTATACATTTAAACATTTCCTTCTTTTAACTAAGCAAATACACAGTGATGAAAACATTTTTTAGAGGGATCCATATAAAATTTGCCACAGATATATTTTTCTTTTCTGTTAATGAAAAAGTAGCGAAAGGAGTTAGTTAAAGCACTCTTAACTAGCCGTATAATCTACAATAATATTTTGATTTTTTAATGGTAATTTTGAAAAGCTGACGTGATTAGTTCATATTAGCTGTATATCACCATTTGCATATTAGCTTTCTGTTAATTGACAATTTGTTCACTGCATTTGCTGTAAGATGTTTTGACTGCTAGTTAGTAGTAACTCTGCTCTTAACTAATTATGTGTCTCTGACTAAATAACATATTGACAAAGCTATATCGTAATAAATCAGTCATAAAAAAATTGCAGTGAAGCCAAAATTTATAAAGAGTGTTGCTTGGCCTACTTTGAGTGTATGAATATGTCTGTAGGTATTGTATCTCTCACAATCACTCAAGTCTACACTAGAAACACTGCCATGCAAGCAACTAAAGTGAGCTCTGATTCAGCTAAAATTACAAATGTAAGCGCAAGTATATAAAGCATGTTTATTTTGAGCAAAAGTAAAATGACATAAATGAAAACTGAATAAAATACATAATCATTTGCAGTCATATTGGGTACACTGGGTTCAATACTAGACCTTAATTTGATGTTTTTAGATGTAAAATTGATGACATCAAAACTGTGAAAAACTGAAACATGAACTACATTAAATTAAAACTAATGAAAATTTTACTTTATTTGCAGCTCTTTTTAGCTTTTCTTAAAAGTCCAAAAGAACCAGAATTTTGAAAGTTTGAGTTACTTAGGTTTTGCACTCCCTTTTGATCGTTAAATTAGCAACAACAAAAGATGAATTTAAGTTTGCTGGTCGACAGCCTAACCTAAAATTTTATAAATGCATGTCTTATTTTATTTTGAAAATAAAGTTTCACCTGTATAATTTTGTTTTACAACATGAAAAAGTTTTCAAAACTCCAATTTACGGAAAATAAATGATTTTTTGACGTTACGAGTAACAAATTGAACAAAATCAAGCTAGTAAAATATTTGCACAACTGTAATATGCGTATACGAGTTGAATGCCCAACGTTGCCCATGTAAAAAAAAAGTTTTTTCTTTACAAAATAATTGATTTTTAATAAACAAATACAAAATTTATCATTCAAACTTTTAAATAAAGAGGTTTGATTATTTCTGTATGTGATATAAATTTAAGTAAGTTTATGCTGTTTATGCATATATTTAGAGCATTTTGAGAAAGTAGAGAAAGTACGTGTGTGTATTTTTTCTAGTAGTTTAAGCATGCTCGCGGAAACATGAAGCATGCATATTATCATCAATCATCATTAAAGCATGGAAGATGTAATAAGTGCGTACACAATTATTTTATACTATGGCAAACAGGCCATAATAACCTAGTGTTTAGCACACCTGTCTGCATAACCAAGTTTTCCCAGTTCAAATCCAGAAGAAAACAAATTTTTGATTCTTAAACTTTATATCTCTATAGTTTGACATATGGACAACACACCAACAATTGACAAACACTGATAATTATGTATATATATTGAGAAATAGTTTATTTGTGGTCAGCGTCTTATTTGAAGTCAGCCTTTGACTATCAGTACTTTTACAAATGTCATACATATGTATTATCTTATTCAAATTATCCTTCTGTATTTTTAATCATGTGATGGGCCAAACTAATGTTGATCAGATGATTTAAACTTATAATATTTGCATAATTAATATTTGAATTCACAGTATTAAGTAACTGACTTTAGTGTAAGGATAGGCAAAAGGAATAAAAAAATTAGCACATTGATAGCAAAATACCAATATAGATTCAAGAGAGGACAAATCATATTGACATAATAGACAAAGCATAGCAGATACTACATAACCCCAATGATGTGAAACAGGCAGTATATAATTATACAAGGGTTGTTTTACCTTTCAAAAGAAGCCACTTTGCTAGCTCAAAACTGATTGCGCATGTATTTGTTATGTGAGCGATACAGTCAAAAGTTATGTCATTACACAGAACAGTAGAATTAAAAACAGAATGAGACTCTCTTTTTAAAAAGAGTACATTTGCAATTTTATTTAGATTACCATAGTATTATAATTGTACACATAAAATTATAAAACGTATTGAAATATATATTTGATGATATATTTGATTTGATTATTTGTATTATAATATTTATTGAAAGATTTATGCTTCCTTACCCTTATAAGCTTACTATAGCTTCATGTGAGATTTATTATTATAAACTACTAGTGATTGCCTTCTCTTGTCACAGCACTGAGATAACTAAACTTACCTCAGCAAAGATTTGTAGTTTGAAGTGAGAGCAGATCAAAGAATAAAAGTTTTTGCTCAAGAATGTGCTGACAAGTGCAACAGCTATAGAGAAAGTAGTGCTGGCTTGTTACCACAGACTTGCAATGGTTTATGGTAACTTATTTGCATTGACTTCAATTTTCTCGGCCTGTGCCAAAACTCTTTGGGTCATCTTGCAAACTTTATGCTTTTGTATGCTTGCCATAAGGCAATGAAATTTATGCCTTGCATTGTATTGGCAACAGAAAGCCAATCAAGCTTTCAGTTTCTGAACTCATATTATTAGTAGCTATATAAGCCATTTTAATCATTTTATATGATAATGATTGTTAGTATTAATTTTCGACCGCATATTATAATAGTAATTGAAGTGAACAAAAATGAACTAAATTCATTTTGTAAAAAACACCTATAAAATTTATAACTCTATTTTTCATGTTATTAAAACGATAAGCCAAACTTACTGTGAATTCGCTATTTTTAACACCCCGTTTTAGTGAATGACCTCTGTATGATCTCAAAGCCTACTGAGAAAGTATTTTAGCTGAGTGAACGTCATGTCATGATTGCAACAATTAAGGCATAGCCAGTTGCAACATCTTATTTTTTGCAATGCCTGATTTAATGCTATAATAGATGATATGAATATTAATTCTTAAATTATTGAAGATGATAGTGTCTTAACATTTCATAATCCTCCTTTAAATAAATTCATCTGGTTTTATGATTGTTTTTATGCGAGAGATAAAGGGAGCACAAAGTATTTCATAATTTGTCCTGCCTGCAATACTATTCACTTGTAGACACTCTATAAAGTGAACAGTTTTGACTACTAATCAATTTGCTTATGTTTGACATAGCCAAACATGCACTGGTTATTGTTATACAATCTTTATGACTAAATGCCCTATCAACAAGTCAAAATTGATGTTTGAGAATTATAATAGAAAAGGAATCCTTTATTTGTGTTTTCCGATATGTTCAACAGTGTATTAGAGCATTATAATGCAAGAGGAATAATACAGTTATCCTATTATATTTTTTAAATCTACCAAATTACAAGTATTACCAAAATCTATAAAATATATTTACATGACATTTATAAAAACCCAGTTGAAAGAAATACTTTTGAAAACTAATAAAATCAATTCTAATATCTGATAAAGATGAAGACAGAGTAAAAGTTGTATTACTTGAGTTACTTTATATCAACAATAAATTATGCTCATATTTCTGGCCACACCAGACTGCCCTACATGTAATGGATAGTCATAAAATCCTACACAGTATGGTTTGTAATTCAAAACTGCAAAAGCCTAATCAGCTTAGGAAAGAAACACTGTAAAGACTTGTTCAATGCTTGGTAGATGATTGAGCCAAGCCACGAGATATTGGTAATTGTGCCGGAGATGCTATTTGTTGATTCAGTTTGGTTTTCTTGCAGATGAGCTTCCGGAAGAGCTGATAAATATCCAGCTACAAATAAAAACATTAATTTAATGATTCTGTTTTGGTTTATGAACATGATATACATGTAAATGAATTGCTTTCAAAAAGCGTGAATGATTATTTGGAAAGTTGAGGAAACCACAAAGTGATCTATAAAACAGTGTACAGAAAGCTATATAACATTGCAGAAACTGCTAGTAAAAACATATAGATTCACAATAAATACAACATAGATTGCACATACAGCGAAATATGATTTAATTACAGTAAAGGTTGCTAAAAACTTTTCGTTTTGTAAGTTTTTAGAGAGAAAACTTGAGATTCTGTAAAACGAACTGCAACTTGCTAAAACTTTTGAATGATTGTTTTTGTCTACCAAATATAAGACAATTTTATAATAATTTTATATAAGCTAGTTATTGTTTAGTTATTTTTATAAATCCTGTTAGTGGATTTGCAATCAGTTTTTGTTTTACTAACAAGCATGTGTAGATGTTTTGATAAAATGTTTATTTCAATGTTGAAGACACTCACCCTGAAATACCTGTTGAAAGTAAAATATATGATTGGAGATGAAAAAGCGTTTGTGACGTACACTCCCTCGAGTATGTTGTGCCATGTGTAGTCATAGCCATTCGTCTTTGTGAGAAGATATATATAGATATAAAGGAAGTAGATGGGGTAGGTAACCATAGTTACGAATGCGTCCACTGCCAGCATGACAAGAAGCTGCAAGCAAAAAATAACTGTAAACAAAAATTGCTCATAATACCTTTGATCCAAAAAAAATTATTTTTGTACTGAAAGGAAAGTACTTGAATTCTGTCTATTTGCTTGTTTACAATTGAAAAATTATGTCATTTTGTTTCTAAAAGTTAGCAAATGTTAGTTTACTGAATCAAAAATATTTGAACTGAAACCTAAACTCTACTAAAAACGCACAATTAAATACTGAAATTTTTAGGTATAATAATCTTTGGAAATGCCTACTTAGGAGTACAAAATAACTTTTATTTAGTAACTAATCTAAAAGTTTTGTGAAAAAGACCTCATAGCAGAAACCTCATGATAGACCGTTTACAACTATTACCTTGTTTATTTAAATAAAAATGGACAAGCTATGAAGTTGACATAACTGATCATACTTTCAAAATTTGCAACAAACTGAACAATACATAGCTTTAGTCATTATTTACATTAATGATTAATGTATAGTTACTAAAACATGCAATATATAGTTACTGAATACAACAAATACTTGCAATTATTGAAAAAGTAATACTTGCACCTTTCAAAAATGCTTTCTCAGATCATCTAAAACCTTGATGAAAATATCACAAGTTTAGATTATACTGTTATAGGAAATTGTAAGACAAAGCCTATATTTTATCTTTTACTATTTTTTCACAATCAAATGACGGAATGAACTTGTGTAGAAATATGAGTTATAACGATTTTTGATGATAAATAAATTTTTTTAGGAAATGTTGCTAATATTTTTTGCATGGTATTTAGTTGAATGTTCATGACTACAAGCATGCACTTACGTAAATACTCAATAAGGAAGTTATAATCCTTGATAAATTTTTTATTACCCTGCGTCATTTGTGGTAGTTTATCTCAGATTTTCTCAAGATCATTGCACACATCTCTGAAAAGAGTTATTTCCTGTTGATTTATTGTAAATATCACCAACATTAGGTTGACTAAGTCCTCAAAATTTATGCTGTTATTTATCACCAGCATATTACAATCTTTCAATTTAACTTTTGCAACTTGAGCAAACATCTTCCAATTTATGAATAAAATAATCTGCACAATACACAAGGTAATTTTGAGTCATTATTTTGAAATCAGATGCCAGATAACGGTCAATTCTAAGCATAATAGCTTTTGTAAATTAACTAAAACTTAAGTTTAAAATGTGTTGTGATAAGAAATGTGGGAAAATTCAGTTTCTGCCCTATTTAATCTCAAAATGCAAGAACCTTTTCAGATATTCTATAGTACTATCTCATTGCTATTCTTTTTTATAACATTTAACTCCTTCTAGAAAAAGCATAAATTCTATGAAACAGAGTAATATAAAGCAAAAAAGTGTCAGTAAGTTTATTTGAGAACGTTATTTTGCAAATAAATTCTTATAACATTCTTTTACGTTTAAAAAACAAAGGTTTAAAGCAGAGCTGCATGTTTAATGTTATGCGGTTCATGACAGTTATTGTTATTAGGTGTGGTTAAAGGTTTTTGTAAGAAAAACTATTATTTGGGTTAGTTCGCACTATTTCGCCATATGCTGCTACTAATCCAACAGTAGTTTAGTGATAGTCAGTGATAACATTGTTTTTACTACACAATGCTGTCTGTGTTTACATCAGCAAATGTGCCTTGGTATAGCATTATCATTATACAATGTAATCACGCAATTGAAACAATAGTACTGCATCCATCTTCATAAAAGAACATCTAGGTCAAGCTATCTGTTACAGCCATTCACTCGTTGTAGCGGTGACCCATGCGCAGGCTGTCAAATATGCTCGGCAAACTATCATGAAAATATGGCAGTTGCGATCTTTCCTGATGTATCTGTGTTGCCTTAGCAATACTATCAGGTTACAGCTCACATAATTGATGAATAATGCCGATAGGACACCCGGCATACTGAGATATAGCGGAAATCAGCTTTAGCTGATTTGCACTAAAAGCGTAGAATTTGTAAAATTTCTGTAGAATTTTAGCTTTACTGTTGAAATTTTTTTTGTTTTATGAGTGTTGTGCTAGTAATATTTATTTGTACAAAATATTAAAATCTATATAATGTTTTTATTATCACATGGTGCCATTTAACTAAATTAAAAGTTAACAGCCAAGACACTTTATACATCTAATCTATTTTATATATTTATTACTTACAGTATCTTATAGTTCCACTTGAGCATGAAATAAACTTGTAGCAGTGTTAATTTATTTTTTGCCAGCTATTATTACAGAATTACTTGGCGGTCTGATAGTCAAAAGCCTGAGTACGCCTATAAAGCATTTTAGTATGGTATTCTTCAGCTTTATTTAATGTATTTCTGTCACTGAAGTTTCGTTTTAAGCAGTCTTTAAACTGTCTTCTTGAAGTTTTAAAAAATGTGTCAGGCACCCAATTTTTCTGTACCGTAGTACCAATGTATGGAACTTTTGTTATTTATAACAGTTTTTAGATAATGTAAAATGTCAATGGTAGATCAAAACTATACTAACTGACACTTTAAAATAAATCTTACATAACTCAGTACTTAGTATTAAGTATACAGTGCCAATGTAGGAAAGTTTACTTACTTTATCGTTTAAACAATTTTTAGATGCGGTAATATTTAGTCACAATATAATAAATTTCAATTTTCAAATTTAGACCATAAAAGTCTTGCAGCCTAGGTCACTAAAATAAATGGTGCTAGAAAGTCTCCAAAATAGAATGCTGATACATCTTTTCCATCAACAAAAATTAGGCTCGTCACAGTCATAGAAGTTTGAGCTAAAAAATCCAAATAATGAAAATACAGAGAGTGATTAATACAACTTACAGGGTCAATGAAATCTTTCTTTGCTGATTGGCTCTTTCCGATGCTGCTAAACTTCCTCATACAGAGTTTGCTAAACATGGAGCTATATGATATAAATATTATGGCTGATGGAAGCATTAACTCTGACAGCCGTACAGCATAGTACGTTTCCATGTCATATATGGCAGGATGACAGTAATTTTTGTCGACATATACCTTGAATATTTTAGCAAAGATCACATCATCTAAAGAAAATAAACAAGACAACAGCCAAATAGCTAAAATTACCATCAACTTGTGAACTGTTTTGTAACAGCTTGCTCGAAACGGAAAAAATACAATGACCAGTCTTTCGAGACTGATGGCAGCATTGCATAACGGAGCTGCATAGATAACTGTTCTGCAGAAGAGTATATAAAGATGACACTGTGTTAGCGTTATTGGAACTGGACTCTTCAGATAGAGGGTGCTGTTGTAAACTGGATATATGACAGCGAATAGACAGTCAGCTATTGCTAAGTTGATTAGCTGTGGTTTCGTCTTTGAATTCAAATTTGTTCCAAATTTGATCGCAAAAATCACTATGATATTCAGAATAAATCCTATAGCGCAAGCAGTCCATCGGAAATAAAGTAGATTTTGATGAGGGCTATGATAATAATGTCCAGTAGTGGTATTGCTTTCAAGTTCTGTCCAATTCAATGGTAGAGTATTATTGACAAGGTCTGTTGAGAGAAGATCGAGCGAAGATACATTAGGTTGATTCATGGTAGAACAGATTTATTGAATAAGGTGCAGTGCCGCAGACCTAATGACTGAAAAAAGAAACACTTGG
Source organism: Watersipora subatra (assembly GCF_963576615.1). NCBI lineage: Eukaryota > Metazoa > Bryozoa > Gymnolaemata > Cheilostomatida > Watersiporidae > Watersipora > Watersipora subatra. Next base: position 65,238,558 of record NC_088709.1, read on the forward strand.
AGTATTTATAATGCATTTGTTAATCCTACCACTAGTTGACATATGTCTGCGTAAGTGTCAAAGCCACTAGTTGCTAAATAGTATTTAACTTTATGCTACTTACGTCAATGACCAATTTTGCAATAACAAAAAATGCATTAGAATTTTTCTATAAGAACCTGTGTAAAGTTTTAGTCATTGTGACTTTGCGAAAATTGTAACAAAGGAATTTTTTAGCAATTCGTAAACAGTACAACTAGTTCTTAATGCTTTTTATATACATATATTTTTGCATATTTTTAAAGAACAGCAAATCTAGCAGATCGAGTCACTCTCACTTTCAACTCACCATAGTTTTAAATTGAATGTATCACAAACCATAGAATAAAGATGGTCAGTCAATATGCCTGTCAGAGAAGTTTAATTCAATGAACTGTGATTCTATAATTTAGAGTGTGTTAAAATTGCCAGGCTTTTCTGCATTTTACTCACTAAAATATTCTCTCACAATTAGACGTGCTTTGAAGAGAGCAGTAGGGAGAGAATCAAGTAATTCAGTAATCGGCCGCACGCTTTGTGTCAAATCATAGATTAAAATGGTTGGGGAATCAACAACAATAATAATAAATATGTATATATTTCTCAAAGTTTATGTATATGTGTATGCGTGTCAAACTATAGCTATTGAAATGTTACAATAATGATTTCATGTTGCACAAGATTTGATCTCAGACCCTCCCATTTGCCAGTCCAATGGCCTATTACATGTAAGTTAGCTACACGAGTATGGTAGTTTTGCTAGGCGATATATGTCGCTATATGGAAGCAAATACTCTACCGCTTTAGGTCACAATGCAGAGTGAATGCTTAACGTCACAAGAAACTGGTAGCTCTTATTAGTAAGCTCACTAAATTTTCTATTGAGATTGTGCCCAGCTAATAGCAAGTGGCAGGCAACTCTCACTACATCTCATTGTTTTAAGCTGATTTTTAATATCCATAACACAGCTAGTAATATAAATAAACAAATAAAAGTGATTACGTGAACAAACCAAAAACGCAATTGGTAGATGAAATGAAAGCATTAAAGAGAGCATTAAAGAAAAATATCCAGGAAACTTCTATATGTAATGAAAGTGATGATATGCAGGTGGCATGACCGTCAAATCCGCAAGCAGTTCACTCTTTATAGCGCAGTCTTTATCAACCTAATTATTTTTAAATATCAATATGCACATTTTTTCAACATATTAAGGTCTGCAATTAACTTGCGGAATTCAATAAATGTATAACTAAAATACTCTTGTGATAAATAGAAGTCAGGCAGTAAAATGGGAAAACAAAGTAAAAACACAAAATTCCACAAGCCACTAACAACACGGATAGTGAAAACAGCAAACTGTAAGCTTCAAGAAATTTTTTTTATGTATTATGGTCTTTGTTTGTAAACTAGCTCGTGAGTTGAGTATATTCATATGGCACAGTATTGTACAAATTATAATAAGGACTACCGCCAAAGACCTTTAGCTACCAGCAAAAACTGTTACCCCTATCAAAGTCATTAATCATATACTCATATGAGCACTTATACTATTTCAACTAGTGTGTGTGTGTGTGCGTGCGTGTAGTTATAATATTGATTAAGTAGAACAAAAATGAAGCTTAGTTCCTACTTGTTGAGGCATGATGAAGCCCACATGCACAGTAGCACTGCTGCTAGTCGAGGCACTGTGCCCACAGGAATTGGAAAACTTAAACAGCAGGTCTTCTCTCTTGGAATCTAGGTTTAAAAAATGGCTTTTCATATTAACTCTAAAACTGGTAAATGCAGAGGTTTTGCGTAGGTCTATTGGAAGACTATTCCATTGCAATGGTACTCTGTATGCAATTGTCTTTTGACCTGAAGCAGTATAAAATAATGGTAAAGGTAAATTGGTTTCTAAAAATCTGGTGTTATAGTGTGAATCCTTTTTGGTTTTGTCATCACTTGAATAAACATTTGAATGAGCTATCAAGAGAATTTTATACCGACAAAGTTTGCCAACAGGCAACACAGACAGCTGAACAAACAGAGACCGAGATGAAGTTAGCGGTGGTTTATTAAATATTATGCACATTAGACGCTTTTGTGATATTAGTATTTTTTTAAATAACGAAATGGAGCATTTCCCCGGGACTCAAGACAGTAACTAATTTTTGAGTTAATAAATGCGTTCTATATTAGTTTCAGAATACTTTTAGTAAAAATTTAGAACATCTACTAATCAGGCCTGACATAGATCCTATCTGCTTATTTAGTTTATAGATGTGTGTATCCCATTACTGGTGATTGTCCAAATGAATTCCTAAAAATGTTATTGAAGATGTCTCTTTTAACTCTGAATCAAATAACTTTATTGATTTTTCTAATTGAATTTTTTTGATGGTTTTTCATTACATTGTACGTTGTTTTATCCATGTTTATAGTTAATTTATTTGTATTACACCATTGTTCAATTTTTTCAAGTTCATTATTGACCATATCGATGTCATTATTCAAATTGTTGGACCTAAAAAATAAATTTGTGTCGTCAGCATATAATTTATGCTTTAGATAATTAGTAGATGACACAAGATCCTTAATATATATTAGGAATAAGGTTAGACCCAGGATAGAATCTTGAGTAGTAGAACCTAACATTAAAATTGACGCTGACCGACAACTATATTTATTATTACTTTCCTTTTTCCTTCTGCTTCAGAGTGTTGCTGGATGTTTCGTTTTAGTATTAAAACTGCACATACAAAGGATGATAGAATATTTTGGCTTCTTTGTAAAACTCAACATATTAGCGAAGCTAGTCATTTGTTTCATACTGCTGGTGAGTTGTACAGAAAAGATAATTTTCAATTTGATTGTTAGTATTACTTTGCTAGTTTGTGTTAACCTATTCAAGCTTATTGCAAGAAACAACACACAAACTTGGCTTAAAAATTTTCTACTGAAGCACTTAGTACTCCAACTGCAACTATATGCAGAAGGCAAAAACTCTCATTGCTTTTTAACCCTCTTGCATAGATATGAGAGTTAACAAAATCAAAGATTGACATAACAAATGGTGTGGCAGCAGTACATGCGCATCAGAGAGGTTTTCACGAGGGCGGATCTTGAATGTAAAATCTTTTGCATGTAATGACAGCCATTGCTGTTCATTATTGCAAAAGTAAAACTCACACTTCCACTCTTAAGCTCTATTCATATTTCATGGTAAGATGGGGATATGCCTGTCATAAAATAATAATGAAATCTGGCTACTTATATGAATTTTCAAACATATGTATTGTCTTTGTGTCCAACAGTTTATTGTTTTAGGAAATTTATGAGCCCTCAAGTAACACTATTTTTGGTACTAAACCACTATATTATAGAGCAACTGCTTTTGGTTTTCATATTTTTATTAATTATCATAATAAAACTGAAAACAACTGCACCAAATCCTGTCAGCGAATCCTGAATAACGGTGCTATTTCAAAAAAACCGGAAACTGAGAGCTGCTTTATGTGTTCTTTGCATTCGTGAGCAAAGTTACATGTATGCATAAGAGGTAAGACTGTGAACACTTTTGAAGCTGTTGGTGTCCAAAAACAGCCTGCTTCCCATATACACCCAATACCGGTGACAGGATCGCAGGGCTATCAACCGTGAAATGGGAACCTACACGCCCGAGTACCACCGGTCGTTGCTGGCGAGCAATTTAAGAGTTCAAGGCTATTCAACTTTTGCAAGGAACTGCTGGCAAAAGCTTTCCGAAATTCACTAGCCAGGTAAATGTCAGCATTTTTGAAAGCGTGGTGAGCAATCTTTTTAATGCAATAATAAGCTACACAGTTTTATGTAAACATGGGCTACCGAACGTAGCGCCACATGTGTTTTCCTGTAAGGGCAAAATTACTGCCGGTGTCTCGCCGCAAATATGGAAGGCCTGCTTAACATAAGATTCTGAGAGTGTTTTTGACACGAGAGTGTTTGAATTCTCGGTAGAATTGTGTGGATTACAAGTTTGTCTGTAGAAGACATAGTGGTACTAGTGATGTCAATGCTGTAGTAAAAAAGGAACAATTGTTCTACTTACACAAGAAATTTACAGGCAACTCCCATATTGGCCGCTTGCTGATAGTGATACATACCTTTATGTAAAAATGGTTGCGACTGGGAAGATTGTATTCCTGCTCGTGTCCCATTCATGTTGCTCACAGCTAAAGCAATGTTAGGTGAGAAAGGGTCTGTTGGCAATAGTACTAGTATTTGTACTTGTAGGTACAGTACTTGTACTTATTACTGAAAAAAGGATTGTAGGGTGTGAATGCTTTCAGACCAAGTGACAGAGTCTATTGAAACATCACGAATGCACGATGAAAAACTCTACATAAAATTGATGTAGTAACATCAATTGTGTGTAACACACCAGTTAAAGTATGAAGTACAACAAGAGAAATCATACGCACAGAAATTCATCACTGTAAGACATCTGACTCTACATGAAATATTTAATTATTCAGTTTTTTGCTTATCAAGATGATTTATCATATAATGATGAGAAGATTAATATTAGCAATTCGTTATCCGACTGGCAATGAAAATGAGGACAGAGAACAATGCCATATGCCTGAGCGTTTAGTTAGAAGATGCAAACGGCCTTCATTATCTGGTAACAACATATATGATGTGTGCTTGGTGCTGCTAGACATGAAGAGGAGGTGCGAAAAGTAACAGTTTATATAATATGTGCTTTAATGCTGTATCTCATGAGTAGTGGTACCGTGGTGATACAAACTATGGAACTGCCTCAATTTTTTGTTGCCTAGCAATGAGTTGTGAGTTGTATTTGTTTTTCTATAATCAATAACTTGCATAATTATACCAAATTATATATCATATCAAATTGTATATGCTGTTAAAGATGTTGAGCCAATTTCTCAGTTGAGGCAATTTTAATAGAATAACCAAGTGACTTGTTTTAGAAATAAATTAACTGGTCATATGTGATTAAGTAGATTAGCAAATGGAATGTAGTTAAGAAAACTAATCGCTTTATTACAGACTAAGCAGTTTTAAAACTAATATTGACACACATTAGTCCAAAAAGTAATGCGTTTTATTCCACATGGTAAATTTGTAAAAAGTTAAACGTTATAAATTTTACTAATTTTCTGTAGTTATACTTTTTGGTCATGTTCACTGTAAACTGCCGGTTAAGCTTTCACACTTATTTTTTAATTGATAAAATAACTACAAATTTACAACTAAAATCAAAATATCAATTAATATGCCTAGAAAGACTTAATCAATTTTCAAGCCAGTCTGCTATTTTTACCCTTCTCCATTAGCAATCTAAGTGGTTAGTTCGCCATCTATAATAGATGATTAAAACAATCACATATTTTATTTAATGTAATTTTGACAAATTTATTTGTTAGATTTTGCTATGTTGCTCTGACTCTACCAAGTCAAGTTTAGTTTTTTGCCAATTGCCAAAAGCAATTCATATGATCATTCAATAAAGAGGGCATTTCAACATTTAAGCTATCAGCAAAGCAGACCGTTTCATTACTAAAATTGTTATTTAAAACGCCTTGCTGTAGAAATTACTATAAAAGACAAAGTTCTAAAAAGTTATCTTGTTTCTAAAAGCTTCAAATAATTGCTTATTCTAATTGTTTTGTTTTTTAATGGTTAGCATAAAAAACTTTGATAGGAATAAATTTTGTTTTAATGTAACTATAAAGGACCAAAAGAACAAATGAAGTAACATCAATGAAATAAAACAATACTATTAAATATTAAACACTATTATAATAAATTAGTGAAATAAAATCATAAAAAAAACATTTAGTAAAAAACATTTGAAGAAAAGCTAAAAAAGGTTTGCATAGGTGTAAAGTAATAAAATAACTGTAGCATGGTTGTTCTATTAGCAGGAAACTGATTCCTGATAGATAGTAGTCTGTTAGCCTCATTTTTAAAAGAATGAATTTTTTGCTATGACAGTTTTAGCAATAGCAGTTTCAAAAAAAGCAGTTACAGGAAAAAAGTGAATAGCAAAGGGTCACAAAAACTGAAAAGTAAAGCTGTTACAAAAAATTGAGACGCTAAAGTTTTTTAGTATGTTTATGCTGTTTTTTGTTCTTGAACTAGAATGACTAGAGCATTAAAAATTAAGCCAAGTAGTGGGCAAATGAAGCGCAATGATGAATGTCAAACATTGTTGTTCATCAGCGTGAGTCTTTTGACACGTTCAAAGTCATCAATCATTTCCTTGACTGAGTTACTATTTCTTAAACAGACAATGTGGGATAACTAAATTAATGATGACAGTTATTTGCAAGTTTAGTCAATCAGGCATTGCTTGGTAAAACAGAATGGAGGCACTTATTGTGCATCAAAGAATTTTCATAAAATGTAAATTTGTCTCCTATGATATGCTATCACATTTACAAATTTGGTTCGTTCTCTATGGCAAGGCAGATTTAGGATGCAGCATCAAATACTGTTACACCTAAGGCAGACAAGAGAGCAGATCCAAATTTTTATTAAACAGTGTCAGTTAAGGTATAATTGAGTTGACTTCTTGCCTAGCTTTAGCAAAATAACAAGTTATATAACACCATTCTACTGAATGAAGATTTAAAGGATAATCAAAAATAACTTACACCATTGTGTAAACCAATGAAACTGTGAATTACAAGTGACTTCTCAGTGAGAAGTCAAAATCTACATCTGGTCACCTTACTAGTTCAACAAAAGCGTTACTTGTATGATAATGAACAGCACCATAACCCATACTTCAAAGTGTTGAAACAAGTTTAATTAAGCCTTGAGTGACAGGTAAGCCACTTCCCTATTAGAAATTAGAATTAAATTTTTTGCACAGTATTAATACCACTGCAATATATAATATTGAAACATTGCCTAAATTGAGAGTGGTTAGGGGTTAGTGGTATGTAGCACCTTTTCTCTGTGTTCAAACTTGTAAAAAATAAAACTTATCCTCTCATGCTACTGAACCTTTTTATATCCTGAGGAAATAAGGTAATAAACTTGTTACATAACATGTGATACAACTCTGCTATATGATTACTGTCATACTCAGGCTTGTATATAATGTCATGTATACAATTTTTCATTCATAAACATGGCTGAAAATTATGTTACCTGTCTTCTTGCTGCTGGGCTGCCCTGCCATAAATGTCCAAATAGATCTTTCTGTTGTTTGTTGATAAACTCTTATAAAATAAAAGATCAAATTTAAACTAAGCATGTTGGGAAACAAGTTTTGACAAAGATCTTTAAAAAAGCAATCTATAAGCCTATTTTAATCGTAATCGGAAAACAATTTAGTCATGACATGCATTTAATTAAAGGTTTTACGGATCTTACTCAAAATTTCAATAGATTTTATCAGAAAGTATCAGTATTTTTTATCATTTTTGACTTTTTCTATGTTTGAGGTGATCTGACTGCCAAGATGTTTCACAATTAAAATCGACAAAAATTGATCGATGTTAACATGATCAGATAAAGCAACAATTCGGTTCGGACCTCTCCAGGTGCAAAGAGACTGACCGAATAGAGATAAGTAATACTGCAACTTGAACACAGTAGCCAATAACACCTTTAACACTGATAACAACTAGTGACATCATTTTGGGCACATTTTTAGTCAAGATCTTTAAACAAAATCAAATTTGGTTTATTTTAATATTGAAACAACCTTGCAGTCAGATCAATTAAAAAAAACAATTGTAAATGATAAAATACACCAATAATCTCTGATAAAATCTATCGGAATTTTGTGCAAAGTCATCTGCATTCCAACTTTTAGAAGCAATGTTTAATAAGAAAAGTTTTTATTATTTAAACCAACAATAAAAATAATGTAGTCTTTAGTAATATTAAAGTTAACTAGCAGATGATATGCATGCTAGGTTTTATTGTACTCTGGAGCTTTTAGTAAAGCAAATAAAAACGCACCGACTGCGCAAATGTTCTCTATGCCACCTCCTTTGTATGTATGCTTTAGTTAGACAGCAACAAGAAGCAATCCTTGACTGTAGGAATATTGGTGTATAGTTTGAACGGAAAGACACTTTCAGTCTGATAAGATTAGATAAAAACAAAACTAATCACTTATGATGACCAAGAAAGACATATCAAAAGGAATTATAAAATGGTTTAGTGCAGAAATATAGCTGATTTTGTGTTTGAAATACTTTGGTTGAGACTGTCAATAAAACTGAGGTCATTTGAGTTGCCAAATCTTAAATTAAGTTTTTTATGCATTTGGCATAATTGATTGTTAACCTATTTTAAAGGAGACATATGTTTCTGCTTTAAAATCATGGTTTATCTGTTCTTTATCCAAATAATTATGTGCAAGAATAAAATAATTCGAATTTAAACGTCGACCAAACTGACCATTGTAATATTCAGTAAATTTAGCCCTCTCGTGCACAAGTGCTGCTTGTTGTAACAATTCAGCTTATTATAAAATATGCTAAAATTTCAGATATTCATCAAATTAGATTAATATAAATTATTATAAACTATTTTGCATCTTCTTTTCTTAGCTTAAATTTGTGCTGTAATGTTACAGTCTGCAATTGAGGTTTGCTTGCTCATTACACTGAAAAAAATTACACAGGATCATTTACCGCAAGCATGAATGTTTAGAGCAATATAAAAAAACATGGGTCTATTTGAAAGCAGAAAGAAAAAAATGCTTTATCATTCAATGAAGATAAAAGTAGAATGTGCATGCTTGGTTCACAACTACCATGGCTTATTTAAATTTAACCATTTCAATATTTCGATAGCAATAGCAATATGCTCTCGGTTAGTTTCTAACCTTATCAATTTTTTTCAATGGCAACTAACATTTAGAACAGTTATCAAACATCTAACTTTTTCATATTGTTCAGTTTGCATCTCATTATACATACTTAACATAAAACTCATATTTCGAAAGATACTAATGAAAAAGTTTTTGATTACAAACAAGTTCTCCAATTTGATGTTTTTTTTAAAATTTTTCTTGATAAGTTTGTTGGTGAACAGAATATGTAATAGGAACTAAGCAAACTTTTGGTGTGCCTCAAAGTTATGCTGTCTTTGCTGTTTTGAGCAAAAAAATCTAACATGATCATTACCCTGTGGTGTGAAGGAAAAACCTAATGACATTTTGAATAATTGCTGCATCAGGCATGTAAGCTTATTACAAAGAAAGTGGTTTTTTACATTAGAATAGCAACACCAATATGGATGAAAATAGCTATATGTAATTCATTTACGCATGAAAACGGTATGAAATACATAATATATTGGTAGGTTGTCAAAAGACAGAAACAAACTTAAATTTCAGAATTAGTGTCAATAAAAAAGATGCTTACATCAGTACTTTCTCAAACTGCTGACGCAGTCCCTTTTTGTTAAGAGCCTATTACATTTGTCCAAACGCCCATGATATTTACACAAGAATTCAGCACATTGGAATAAATTATATGCCATGTTTGAGTAGTCAATTATTCTATGTTCATTGTTTTGAAGTAATTCTACTACTAAACATGAATATAACTAAGATAAAATAACATTTTAAGCTACATTAGTCTGGGAGCAGAGTAACTCAATTGTAAGTGATTATTCCCTTTCTCAACTTTTAAAATATGATGCGTGCAAGAGGTTCCCCAAAATTTATATACTCCTTTTTTGCACTCTGTAACGTCGTTTCTTATATACTTTTATGCTTAAATTACATACTCGTCAAAAGGTGGAGGCGTAATAAACAAGTCACTCACTGTGGCCATTGTGACAAGGATTTTCACAGACTGTGATTGGATAATTGCAACAAAATGTCATAACCCAACAGTTTACTTAGTAATGGCAGTCCAAGCTCGTAACAAACGTTGTCTGCACTTCGTGCGTGAACGACTAATTTCCAATGATTTAGCAGCACTATCACTTCAACAAATAAAAACGGTAACTGGACTCGTTGACCATTTTATGTACGGTAAACCATCTGGAACCATTTACAACTATTGCTAGGTAAACCGATTAGTTATTTCTATGATCAAACCAAAGACCTCATTCATTCACAATGATAGCGCTTAATTCATAGTCATTAAATATCAAGAACAATGTCTATGTTGCCCATAGTAATATGATGATTCATTCACTGTCATCAGATGTCATCACATACATGATTTTACATGTGATGTGGTAAAATATTCCTGTGCAACCTGTGGTTTTGTTTGTTTGAATTTGATGATCATGATGATCTGTTTATCAATCATGGCTAATCCACATGATTTGAACTGAAAACCTAACATGAGGAAACGCTTAGACTCAACTCAATAAGTTATTAACTTTTCTTTACTGATTTCTCGTCATGTGATCTGCCTAGTAGATTCCAGTAGATTATTTTATTAATCAGATTTGATGTTATTTTGTTATTGAAACCAACCATAACTGGCCATATCTCCAACTCTGACCCTAGTTTTTGTTCGGAATAGCCAAAACAAGGTTGGCTCTACAGTTGAAATGTTTTGTAAAGCACTCACAGATTTGATGAACAGAGGTGATGTGCTTCAAGCACATAAACCTTGTTACATTAAACTATAACTGTCACGAACAACTTTTATCGTATTTACTAGGTAAATCAGCCACGCTGATTCCGATTTTGTACTCAAAATAAAGATTAGTCCACTAACCTTCAAAGTCATTTAGGCTTTTTTAGAGCGTTTCAATATCCGTTTCAAAAACAACACAATCGGCATTACAAGCTCTGCCCCTAAATATGTGACAAAACCTAGTGAAGTAAATTCTGGTCATTGAGGATAGCCAACTCCCAACTCAAGAGCGAGTTCACGCAAACTCAATGAGTTGATGAACAGACTCGTGGGCGAGCCGATAAACAGACTCGTGGGTGAGCCGATAAACAGACTCGATGGCGAGCCGATAAACAGACTCGATGGGGAGCCGATAAACAGACTCGATGGCGAGCCGATAAACAAACTCGTGGGTGAGCCGATAAACAGACTCGGAAGTGAGCCTATAAACAGACTCGATGGCGAGCCGATAAACAGACTCGGGGGTGAGCCGATAAACAGACTCGTGGGCGAGCCGATAAACAGACTCGAGGGCGAGCCGATAAACAGACTCGATGGTGAGCCGATAAGCAGACTCGATGGGGGAGCCGATAAACAGACTCGGGAGTGAGCCGATAAACAGACTCGATGGTGAGCCGATAAACAGACTCGATGGTGAGCCGATAAACAGACTCGATGGCGAGCCGATAAACAGACTCGTGGGTGAGCCGATAAACAGACTCGGGAGTGAGCCAATAAACAGACTCGATGGTGAGCCGATAAACAGACTCGATGGTGACTTCTCTCAACTGTTACACCCTAGCAAGCCAAGCGCAATAATTCTTGATGTTCGGTCAATAGCATTTATAGTGAAAGCAGCTATGATACGCTGGCTAATATCACAATGCTGAAGGCAGAACCAGTGACAAGAATTTTATACCCTATTTGCTTTTGAAAATCAAACAGCTTATTATAAAGAACGCAGTATCTTTATTGGTGTTATATCTCTCAGTACCCGGCAGTAACACACCAGCAATGATAAAACTGACAGGTTATATAGCAATTCCAAGAAAAAATCTACAGTTGATTGGCTGCACAGTAATTAGGTCAACCAATTCCACAAAAACATATTTCGAATACAAAAACGATAACATTTGTCCCTAACTAATCACGCAATATGAGTATTAATAATTTTTAGTGTTTGTATAGTAGCATACAAATCTTAAAACAATATGGTAATAAATGATTAACATAAAAAAATTGCTAGTATAACCCATACATATACACTACATTGGACAAGTGTTAAGCGTGCGCCTTATAAATGACTATTCCAATTTGTCTGAATTGCGACGAACGTAATATAGATCCATTGAGTCAGCAATTTGAAGCTGCCGGATTATAGGCTAAGAAAAGACGTCATCAACTCTCTTACGTATGCTGACTATCTATAAATACAGGTACACACCGATTTACAGTTCATTCGCTTTTACAAGCATGAAGCACTCGTGCACCTTTTGCGATTTTTCTTGCCACAAGGAGCGTGACCTACAGAGGCACGCTCGTGTACATAGACACCGCTGCTCATCCTGTGATGAGGTGTTCACCACTCAGCCTCTCCTGCATGCGCACGTCTCTGCTGAGCACCGGAGAACACAGTCTACCCAGACTGAATCCCAGAGACCGAGGGCGTGTTCACCTCGTCGCCAACACCATCACCGAGGGCAACGCTACCAAAGGCCACGGCAGGACCGAAGGCCGTACTGGAGGCCAGCCCGTGACGCCTGCCCTACCCCACGGCATGAAGTGGAGTCCAAGATCGTCTGCCCATCAGTAGACTCCATCGGGGATGATAGTGACCCTCTCGGGCTACTGGACTCACCAGTCAAAATTGACTTCTGAGTGCCAGTAGTCCCACCAACCACCTCGGCCCTTCTCAGGGCCACCATTTCCATTTTAAGGGTTTTGTTCTGCGTCGAAAATGGCGGAAACTCAGTGTCGTACTTATCATCCATTTTTTTTATTACACTAGCTTTTCAGGAACGGAAGTTAGGAATGTTTTGTCCGATTTAGAATAATAGAAATGGGTGTCTTAAAACCCGTTATTATCTAAATCCAGCCTGTAAAATAATTTCAGTTTTTTATGAAACTATAAACTATTTAAAATTGCTCGTAGCTTGTTACATGACGTTTAAATGGGCTGAACGCCGAGAAAAATGAGCTCAAAAAGTGCGGTTTTATCACAAGCTAGCGTTGTTATCGAGCTTTTTTAAATATGAAATGCTAAATAGCTTATCTACCTTTCAGAAAAGACTGATATTATTTTTAAAGCTGAATTTAGATATTAATGGATTTTAAAACACCCATATCTATTATTTTAAATCGGTCTAAACATTCCTACGTGACTTTTGTTCCTAAAAAGCAAGGTTATGTCACGTATTTATGGGCGGAGCTTGTTATGCCGATCGTGTTGTTTTCGAGACTGATATTAAGACGCTGCAAAAAAGCCTTCATTGCTCTGAAAGTTAGTGGACTAATCTTTATTTTGAGTACAAAATCGGAATCAGCGTGTCTGATTTACCTAGTAAATACGATAAAAGTTGTTCGTGACAGTTATGGTTTAAGCTCACCTATAGAAGAAACTTATAGCAATGATATACAGCCCCAAAGGATAGCCGACGGCGCTCATATGGGCGGGGTTTAATGATGAAGCTCTGTTGGGATTAACCCGCACACGGCACCCGAACAAACAAATATGCTGAATAAAGCACCTTGTAAATTTACTAATATTATGAACTATAGTGGTTATTTTACTTATCTGTTGAATTCATTTTGTTGTCAAATAAATATAGTATCCCAATATTGTCACCGTTATGATCAGTCAGTTGCCATTCACAAGCATTCGTGATATTAATAGTCACAATCGTAAAATAGCTCAAATTCGGTTTTGCATTTAGATTTTGAGTATGAAAACTACACTGCACAGCTTTGCCTGCTGTCCCATCTTATTGGCAAGGTAAAACAATGTGAAACCGATGAAAGACTTTGTCATTTTATATTAGGGGTGGCAAAATATTAATCAAAAACTAGAAAAAAAATGCCGTTGTTCGGGTAATTATATTCAACTTTAGGCATATACTACGACCTTTACTAATTTTAAAATTACTAAAAGTAAATAATTTGAAATGTTTTATTTTGATTAGATACATTATTTTGGTTAGGTATTACCCCTACATTGCAGAAATTCAATGTTTGCTATTGTGACCCGCGGGGTCTACTGGCTGAATAAGCTAATGAAACGATAACAGCGATTCGTGTTTTCTAAAACCTAACAAGGCAACGCGACCGCCCCGCGAGAGTTGTGTTTGCTTTGAAACCCAGGCTAGCACAATCCTAATAGAGCTCCATCATTAAACCGCGCCCATATGATAGCCGTCGGCTATCCTTTTGGGCTGTATATCATTGCTTATAGAGGACACATTTTGAACAACAAGTAAGTTTAATGACTTATCATGTGAGAAAAAGCGTCATAGTTTCCCAACTGCCTGTCACTACCAACTTTCTCGCTGAAAACTATCAAAGTGTCAATAGTGAAATATTGAATAAGATCACACTGGAGTTCACCTTTCAGCTGCGTTACCAACTGCTGCTGCATTTCAATGACCTCCCTAGTATGCTCTCAAACTACAAGCTACATTCTTTTTATTACGTTTGTCAATGTTTTCCTAGCTAAACAGGCTGAAGGAAAACTGGATTCACAGGCTCTGACTAGAGAATTATAGGCTATAGGTTCATTCCTAAATTTATGTTTTATTTTTATATCCTCCATTTTTTTATTGAGGCCTCAGATTCCTGTCAAGACTCCTATGAACCTCGTCCCAAACAATCAAAGACTAGCTCTAGTCAAATATTAGACCCGTCATGTGTCATATATGGTGTTGACGCTAAGTCAAAGAGGGTTACTCGGAAGATAAAACACATATGTGACAAACTGTGTGAGGCACAGACTATCAATGCTGGTAAGTTTTTTTTCTTCATGTGCATCAAATAAAAAACCTTTTGATGATTTTAGTGCTCAAAAAGCAGTCAAATTTAGCAAACTTCTTATCCTCACTTGACCCTTTTTGCCGGAACATATGTCAAAAATAGATCGTAAGCACACTGATGACTTCAACCACCATTAAATAATCACAGTTTAGCACAGCTATTTTACAGTGATTTCTCAAAAAGACATACTGTATTTCATGTTCGCAGGCACCATACATTATCATGTGGAATGCTCTTTAATGCATAGGAATGTGTTGAAAGGAACAATTTATTATTGGTGTATTCCAGTCACAGTTTTTGACTTTATTACATACCTTAAACCCAAACCCCAAACACAGTAAAATGGGGCTTAAACATTATAGATTGGTTACATTTGCTCCAAGTTGTAAGACCCTATTTGGTGTTATTTTAGACTGTGTTCTGCCAATGCAAGACCTCATGTGTTGGGAGATGCTCTTGCCAGAAGCAAGGATTACCTTGCACTGACCTCTGCGCCTGCTCTATGATTGATAGCTGTTCAAACTGGAATTTGGAAGAGGATTGTGTCTCATACACTGAAGGTTAGTGTGTTTGTCTGGCAGATGATACATTATGCATAATAATAGTAATAGAATATAACATAGCCAGGTGTGTGTGTGTTTGTGTGGTGTGACCCATCAGACAAAATGACATCTATTTCCTATACTGTATTTTGAAATGAACATAAACTGAGTGTATCCATATTATGCTTAACCAAGCATTGAGAAAGATTCCACCAATGCCCCAAACACTAGTTTTTACGTGTTGTGACAATAATAGCTCATCACTGTTGATATTTAGAAGGTTTGCTATCTTCAAAACAATAATTGTCAGCAAAATGACATTGTTATCATGAGGGATGGTGCTATTATGTATGTTATTTTATTTGCAGATGAAGACTATTGATGATGAAGCATCAACCATGTGAAAGTGTATGTTTCCATTGTTGTTATCTCAGGAGATGTAAATCAACTGCAAGTATTTAAAAAACAAAATCGAATGCTTTAACCAAGTTCACTTGTTACAACAGATGCTATTAAGTGTTCTTTGAACAGTTCTCGCCTTTGAATCCTTTCCCTGAAATGGTTTGTTCTTTTAACATGCAAGCTCAATGGCAAAAAGGTATACCACAACTCTGAAACATTAACACAACTTCGATTAAACTTTCAAGTGCTGCCGACATCAGCGGAATGGTTGTACAGGGTGCAAGGCTTTATCTTATTACCACTAAGGCTAAAAATATTGGTTCAGCAAAATTGCATAAGTTGAGAAAGGAAATAGAAATTATTTTTATGACAGATAGAGTTATCCTGCTCTCTGACGACAAAAAAGCTTTACTCTCAAAGTAATAAAAGAAACTATGATTTAGACTAAAGCTTATATAAAAATTCAATTTTTTGTTCACTAGAAATCTATTTTGCATCGTTGTAAGAATATCATTGCTCAAATGTTTTGTAGCAAAGAAGGGCTGCATCTTCCTTTTCGGTTACTAACCTTTTTGGAGCAATGTAATGTATTTCCATGATCTTCCATGTATATTCCATGATTTCCTTTATCTCCCTATCATAACTGCCATGACCTCAAATGTCAATAAAACTTGAGCTCCACAATTCACATCATAAAACATCAATGCAGCTTGTCAGGAGTATTTGTTTGGAATGACCTTTTGACCCGTTCCCAGTAGTAATAGCGGTTGTTGTTGTTATATTTTTTTCCTTACATACGTACATGTACATTTTAGCAATTGCATAAAAATCTATGCAAGCTTACACAAGGATACAACTCATGTATTTTATTTGGTTCATTTTTGGTGCTAGCAGATTATGATGTATTTTTCAAGGTGGCACAGGTTCCAGGTTTTTGTGCTGTTCATTTGTGTAAGGTTTTGCATGTGTGATCTTTTTTCAACTAATGAAATAATTTTTATTGTGGTATTTCAACTGCCACATAATTTTTTTAGATTTAAGCTGTCTGCTGAGTACAATCATCAGTTTTATGAACAAAGTATTAAATCATTTGTGTGCTTTATTGTGGAATTATTTTTCCATGTACTAGCATTAAAATTATTGTGGTAACAACTTCTATTTACTTCAACTAGTGAGTTCTGCACATTTCATGTACGTAGTGCAGTTCTGTTTGCGAGTTTGCTTTTCTTCACCATGCTTCTTGTTTCTTGATAAAAAACAAGTTTTATTTTTCCTGTGAACAAAGTAAATAAATTTATGGCATCCTCAGGCAGTTAAACTGGGTTTGCGCCTAGGCGTAGGTTATTGTACTCCGGAAACAAATCTAACTATGCAATGTAGGAAATTTGATTCACAAAGTAGATCTGCACTCGGAATACTAAAATGTAAAGAGATAAATTTAAAAGCAAAAATAATCATTGGCACCACAGCTGTCAGTTAACCACTGCTACGGCTGAAGCATAGTTAATGATTATTGAGAGTTTAAAGTGAGTTTTGTCAAATTATCCTGCATAATGGATTTCTAGAGTTCAGTTTTCTAAAAAGTTTTGTTTCAGTCGACGCCTCCACAAAAGTCAGCGTCATGACCACATATTCATAGACTAGACACACAATTAGAATGGGTGATATTGTATTCAATGTAAGTAAACAAGGTTAGAAGTAATTTTTAAAAGATGCCTACAATAGCATGTGAGCCATCAGGATGATAGAAGAAAGTATATGGTACTTGGATATATAAACTACTAGCTGTGGTATTCAGTGTTGCCCGGGAAAAAAAAGTAAGCTTATAAACAATGAAAAGTAATGAGAGTTGCCTGCCACTTGCTATTAGCCTGGCAAAATACCAATGGGAAATTTTAGTGAGCTAACTAATGACAATCACTTACGCAATGACCTTACTTAATACACAAAGCCATTGGGGATTTGCTCTCATATAATGACTTATATCGGCGAACTAACAACTCAATATTGTTGGCCTAATGGGTATGGCAATTGACTAGGACACAGTAGGGTTGAGATCTAATCTTCTTCGGTACAGATTCTTTATTCCAAAATTTTGAGAATTATAGTTAGAGGGACACCCATATCCACACACATATTCACATACTTTAAAAAAACAAATATATACATGTATATATAGATGAGAAGGTAAGGCATCTCTCAGCAGGCAGTCAATGTATGATTATGGGTAAATCTACTAGCAATTTTAAAAAATGTGCAACATATGCTCAAAATAAAACTACACATCAACTTAAATCTAACCTATCTATGCAACTTGAGCTCAAAAACGAGTACATACCAATATTGCTGGTTTGATGGTGTCAAATTCTTGCTAAGGTTTTGAATGCATCATCAATTTTATAAATGAAAATTCCAGCATGCCGCTTCTTTAATCTTTTCATCTTAAACATAAAGCTCACTAGGCACTGGAGCAATGCTTGACAGGTGTGACAAATATGACTAATGAACTACATCTTAACAGCAACTGCAGTAAGTACACAAACCGCAAAATTCATATCATCCTATTTGAAAATCAAATAAGATATACATTGAAAGCACCATATACACCCTACCAAAACAGTATAAGGCCAGCTGCTCATAGTACAGTCCATTTGAATTAGTTCATTGCCTATTTGCCGACTGAAAGCTAGAGAAGCTTTTCTGGAGTTATGTGAAATGCCATCCTCTGTATCTTTGTAACCATCGCAACTAGCGCCCCAGATAATCCACCATTTTTGAATAAGCCATGAACTCCAAACCTGATAAGAGTAAGAATCATGTTTTTGGCTTTATGATAAAATCAATTTTAATCACAAAAGTTTTTATTTGTGGAACAGTTTACAGAATATATTTTTTGTAAGTAGAAGCTCCACAGTAGTATCAAATGAGTGATGTTTTTTTGTTCAAAAAAAAGGAGCTAAATTGAATAAAAATATATTCACACCCAGCAAGTCAACTGATTGGCAGCAGACTACGATTAGAGCACAATAATTATTATTAGTGCATTTAGATTGTTTTTTTAGTTTGTACATGCAACTTCTCATAATTTTCCTTTGGCAAGACACAAAAGTC
Source organism: Watersipora subatra (assembly GCF_963576615.1). Lineage (NCBI taxonomy): Eukaryota > Metazoa > Bryozoa > Gymnolaemata > Cheilostomatida > Watersiporidae > Watersipora > Watersipora subatra. Next base: position 65,257,256 of record NC_088709.1, read on the forward strand.
AATGTTGTGTTAGGGCAACTATTTACATTTTGATCCTCATAGAAACAGCCAGAACCAAAAGAGCTGAAAGGTGGGAAATGTATGTTTTTTTCTGATCTAATTACAAAAACTTGGTTGACCATCGAGTACTTACTGTACAAGTTCTGACTTTCCCTGCAAAAAAATGTTTTAATGGTTTGCTATACATGTCTGCCAAGAAGTCATCAGTGGCAAAAAATTTAGGTTAGCTCAAGACCTTTAGCAAACAAGTACAGTTATAATCTGTAGGTACAAAAAGTTATTCCTTCTTGCTTTGCAAATGAAGTTTATTGTTAAAAAAAAGGCACTAGTGGTTAAATTTCAGTACATAAAGTTAGATTTATTCTGAAAGTAGAAGATTTTTAATGGAGACCTTTTTGTAAAATTATTTTGTGGCAAACACTGCAGCACATTCAGAATTACTAGTGGTTTATTAAAATAGTTAGAACAGATTTTTATTTTTTTGAACAAAACAATCCTTATGGGCTGCAATTAGTTTGTTGATCACAATCTTTTAGTATATGAAATAAGTGTTTTGACATTACAAATATTTGTGTTTTGATTTTTTTGCTTGATTTAGACTCCATGCTTTTTTGTAGAAAAGAGTTTGATGATCTGGCAGACAGTCTATAAGTCTATATTTTGGCAGACTTAGGCATGGCTGTAAAGTAGGCATTAAGATAGGGAAGATGGTACCGCCTGCAGTTGTTTACTGCCCAGTAGTACCTCAAAGAAGTGCTGCAAAGCCCATCAATGTGTAACTAGAAATATCCATGCTGTGTGACAATTGCTAACAGACTGCGCAGTAGTACATAATGTCCTTATATGTAATAATTAAAACACTCCGAATCTTTGATAACAGCCTCTGCTATTTAATTCCAATTAAAACTAGCTATCGGTTTACCTAATTGCTAATTGCAGTAATCAGAGCAACTGATTGGAATTGTTGCATTGTTTATAGTATGTACCCGCAAAAACTATCGCTAGCTGCCATTAGCGGCTAAAACTGTGTTGAAGTTAAAAACTCCATACAGTAATTAAGCGCTTGACAATATTACAGTTGATCACAGTCTGTTCATCACTCCTAGTTAGATATTTATTATTATGAGAGAGTATTTGATGAATTCAAATAATTAAAATGCATTTTTCATCATAATATCTTGTTTGGAGTTGTTCTTTGCAGAGTGTTGAAATGGATTAATTTGTATTTAGTCATTTTGTATAGCACATTTTGCTTTGAGCTACAAGAGAATGGACATACAGGCTCTTTTCCGAAGCACAGTTGACTCATATGTCAACGAATGGCTATAAATATGTGATTAAAAATATCATAAAACCTCTAAGAAAATGCCTCTAAGAAACTGTATTTTCCAACTCTTCCCCTATTGAGGCATTTTATTGGAGTTGACGTTAAAATAAGGATGGTGCTGTCCTTTTGGACTAGCCTGTTAAAATTTGAGGAAGATAAATTAAATAATTTTACGAGAAAAGCGATGCTAATGCCGCCTTAATTTTGCAGTCACTTTTGAGCAAAGCTAGATTAATGTTATTGACTTCAACAAATTTGTTGAATCGTTTTTCACAAATTTTAAAACATTAAACTGAGTTAAACAAAGAATATCGTTGATTAAAATATATTAGCGGGATACAGTTATTAATTAGTTCAATAAGGCTGTTTTCAAAGAGTTAATAAAAAACTTGTAAAGTTTTTGAATTACTAAATGTACTTTGATACGCCATAACAATGGCTGTCATGATGATGTAGGCTTACAGGATTCCTTGAGAGTATACTCATCATTCATAAAATTAGTTTAAAATATTCAGTTCAGATTGCAAATCACATTATGGTTGAATCTGAAAACAAGCAAGCAACTTTAGATTTGAGTGGCTTTCAATCTGAGTGTAGTTCTGATGAATGTCACGATCAAACTTTTCAGGGACTCTGTCACTATTAAATAATTGAAGCCACTAGCAGAACAATGAAATAATTTTTATTGATGTGACTGAATCATTGCTGCTACCATTTTTGAACACTTCTACTGATCACTTTTTATTAAGAATTCCTAAAAATCAAAAAATGTGGTTAGGTGGTTAGGTGTGTGTGTCAACAAACTTGCGGTTGCCATTTTTGTGAGTTCAAATCCAGCCACAAAAAGCTATTTTGATTCCTAGATTTTATTTGCTATGGCTGGACACATTAAAATGACAACAGCCAAAGTTTAAGGTATATATATATATATATTATATATACATATATTATATACATGTATATACATATATATATTATATATATTTATATATATACATACATATATATATACATATATATACATATATATATACACATATATATACACATATATGTACACATATATATACATATATACCTCAAAGCTTGATTGTTGTCATTTTCATAAATATGTATAATAATATATACCTATGTATCTATGTATATTAGTATAATGTATATTAATGTATATTATAATAATATGTATATAATATATAATATGTATATATAAATATGTATTGATCATATATATATGAAGGACATATTATGTTCTCCATATATAGATGTACAACAGCTCAGAGTAAACAACAATGTGGCAAGTGATCCTGTTATGTTATTATTTGGGAGGCAGATTCTGCTAAAATTAGTGAATCAATCTTGTTTATTTAATTTTTGTTGTCAAGAATGTACATGTTACACCTTTAACTTTTACCATGTTAATGAGTTTGCACGGTCAACTAAAATCTACAAAAAAGTTATATTAAGCTATTAGTTTTCATTGGATCTTCCTGCTTTAATGTGCTAAAAGTTTTTAAATATATTTCCAAGAGTTTTCAAGGATACAAGTCAAATCAAACAATATCTCATAACATATTATTGAAAAGTTGCAACATAAGTGTATATCATTCTTTAATCATCATGCAATTAGCTTAGCAAAGATGATATCACACCAAAAAGAAGTCATTCTCATGCCAAATTTGCATGACTGAAGTTTTGATGTAGATTAGGTCTCTTTCAATGTATGTCCATTTGCGCTGAACTACTTAATAATAACATTTTAGAAGCATTCAATTGTCACCGACTTCAAAGTGTACATTCCATGCGGCTAAGAAACAAATGCCAACATAACAAGTTAGCTCTCAGATCATTCGGTTTATGCCATTGATTTCTCTACATTTTTGCTTGTTGCCTTTGTCTGTGTCATAGATATATCACTTTATATATCTATAGTCTGTGTATTGGCAGTTTCATTTCTTACCAAAGTTACGTAATGGGAATTCCAGTGATGACATATATGTCACGTGACTGTTTTGCCGGATAATTAGGCTTGAGGTTATGCGCTTACAATCATTAATTGTTCAAGTGCAGCTTGGGATTCAGAGAAGGCCTCTAGAGAACAGTCAGTAAGTTTATGAATACTTGTTGGTTTAATAGTATGTGTAGAAAATTGATGAAACATCTTTTAGAGCATCGCAGTCAAGGTCCAGCATCAAGTAACTTCTTATAGTTATATTTTGCCATTGATGTTACTGAAACATACCAGGCTATTAGGGTTTAAATTAGCAAAGTACTTCTTGTCTCCTATTGCTTGGTTTGGCAATTTATAAAGGGTATGAAGCAGATCTGCTTTGAATAAGGACAAGGAGGATAAAGAGAGAAAAACTTAAAGTCAGAATATTTTCACACCGACCAGTGGTATAAAGGGTGGGCCTGACCCCAACCTGGTGTTTACAGATCATACAATTTAAACCATCACAACCAGTGTTCGAAAAAGGGGGGGTACACAGGGGTACAGCGTACCCCCTAAGAAGAGTTAGTGGGGGTCCTTTCGAGGATGCGTACCCCCTCCTATAAGGTTGCTCATATCTTTTTAAATGCGTTAAAACCGGAATTAAGTGAAATATTCACACAATGTTTTTTCTTTTTCTTTCCGAACTTATATTAGCTCGAGTTCATTACACCGAAAACAGTGCACGTTTTTGAGATGAGAGAATCATGCTACTAATTTTTAATGTCTTCAGTCAATTTTTTGCTATTATAGCGGATCAACTAGATTGTTTTGTTAAAAACCTGAGAACCGATCAGTTTTCTATCAGCCGACACAATCGACGGGACACTGTGTCGGCCGCCCTGTGGAATCCTTGAATAGCTTAAGATTATTATAAGTAACATTATCATTAACTTAATCATTATTATAAGTAACATTATCAGTAACTTAATCATTATTATAAGTAACAAGACACAATCGACGGGACACTGTGTCGGCCGCCCTGTGGAATCCTTGAATAGCTTAAGATTAATCATTGCTTGGATTCTTCTCTTGTGTTTTGGATGGTAGTTTTGAATAAATTCTTGCTTATTATACTAGTTTCTTCGTTCCTTTCAATTAATAATGAAACAGCATGGGTCAATAGATAACTTCTTTAAAGGTGAGTAAGAATTAGTGACTGTCATGAATTTCGAGTCTGTATTTAAAAAAAATAGTGAGTGACTGAGCTTATCAAATAATAATATTCATGCTGGCTTGGAGATAGGACTGTCTTGTGTCTGGGGTCTGTGTGGACTGTCCATAGGGTTTTTTGACTCACTCACATCACAACCTGGAGTCTCCATAGTCATAGAGCACACAGGTTGTGCAGCTAAGCCCACTTTTAATTTCTTACTGAACACAAAACAGGGTTTTAAATTATGGAAAACAGCATAATTTAGGGGCATCCATGCTAAAAAGAGGGTACTCCCCCGACCCCCCTCTACTGAGAGGGTGCAGCTCCCTTTTCAGACTCACCATGTGAGCGGCGAGCAGGGCCGTTGGCCCTGGACACTACCCTCCTGGCATGACAGAGAGTACCCCCAAGAATCTCTCTCCACTTCAGACACTGATCACAACACATCTGCTCCAAACATGGCACATTCTTTTTTTATGAGGTTGAGCATAAAAAACTTTGTTTTCTAAGGCAAATGACTGATTTTTGAGCGAATGCCAAAGCTGTAGAGGGTGCATGAGTTTTATTAAGTCCATAATCCTGTCAGTCAACTATTCTGCTAATCAGCAGCATTACTACTTTTCAATGAAGGTCCTATCTACATGTAATAAACTCTTGCCATGAGCTAGAAATCGGTAGATCATTATTATAAGTAACAACACAACAAGGATAGTAGAAGGTAGGGGTTGCACGCTAATACAGCTCTTATCTTCAATTGATAAGCAATGCTTGGCAGGTCGATTTAGATGGTAAACATTACTAGTGAAATTGTTTCACGCTTGAATGACTAGAGACTCATCTATGGCATAATGAAACTGGTTTCAGGTGATTATATGCTTAGCTAGACCTTACGGCTAAGTAGTCAGTTTTTAGGATATAGGTTTTCTGGAGATGTGTATTAGGCATAAATGTAAACACAGATCTGGTGTCATAAGGAGGAGAAACTCTCATGATTAGTTAATTTATTTTGTATCAATGGTATTAAAAATGAATTTGACCAAATTTACTGATTTTACCAAAGAGTATAGGTATTTTTCAATCAGTTGTGATTGTTTTTGATGTTTGAAGAGGTTTAACTGCCAGAATGTTTCAAGATTAAATTCAACAAAACTTGATTGCAGTTAAAAAGCTTAGAAAAACAATATATGGGAAATGATGTCAATAGTTGCTATCATTTTTATAGTTGCTATTGGCTATTTAATTGAAATTGTGGTGGCATACATCTCTACTTTGCAGTTTTCATTGCAATCATAGACATCATAATGGGGCTTTTGCTTGATCTGAGTGTTTTAGCCCGTCTCAAGTATTGTTGATTTTGATCTTAGAACATCTTGGCAGTCAGACCATCCCAAACATCATAAACATTTAAAAATGAGAAAAAAATGCTGATACTTTTGGATGAAATCTACTAAAGTTCAGTGCAAGTTCATTTTTAAAGATTCAAAAAGTCGTTGTAACTCTTTACTGAATTCCGCAAAATGAAGTTCACAATGAGATTTAATAGATTCAATTTGATGAGTCTCCTCTATATTATATTACTTGTACCACATGAACAGTTTTGGGTATTTATTTTACAGTGTATTAACTTAATCTTTCCTTTTTACTGATGCGGCTATACGCAACAGGTTAAACAGAGCATAAAGTGTAAAAATGGGAATTGTCATCTCCACGGCCATGCTCAAAAAAGTTTAAAAATTTCATCAAATTTGAGACATAATTTTTTTGCATTTTACAATTAAGTTTACTATTCATTTTCAAAGGCTATTTATTGCAAATTTACCATTGATTAGGTTATCTGCTGTTAACTACACTTTAAAATAGAAACATGTCAAGTAATGTTACAAAAAACCTTAAGGTCTTTTGCTCATGCTGTGCTAACTGTGTTTGTGCCTGAAGCAAGAGTTGTCAGCTCTTTCTACAGATAGCCAACTTCACCTAACTGATAGCATTGTAGGCCCTGATTATTACTGGCTCAAAACAAGTGGTAGAGCTAATTTACCTTGTATTTAACATTAACCCAGCAAGCCCAGCAGGTCTGCCAGATGACATGCAGCATATGTACGTTTAAGAAACACTCAATAAGCACAACATCGATAAGACTGTCATAATAAGACTAGCATATTTACATATGTTCAATGTGCACTCAATATGCTGAACATGGTTGCAGGGATGCTTAACCAAATATTTGTGTTCAACACAACTGTATAAGCCCAACGTGGTTTCCAAGGAGGGGTGCAGCATAGTTATGTTCAATATGGTTTGAGTAATTGGTGGAATGCTGATCTGATTGCGGATCAACCATAACATACCATAATTGCATTAATAGACACGTGCAACAATAGTTGCAGCCATAGTTTACTGAAAACTTATCATAAAAACTTACTTAAAAGATGACCTCAGGGCAATCTAATGTAACAGATGCTGACCCAACTCATTTACTTGTTTTTACTCAAAGTCATTAGCTGAAAATAAGAGAAAATCGACCAGATAGTTCCATCTAATTAGTTTCTAAATAATGAGCCATAACATGAAGTTTATATGACAAATTATTATGTTAATTCTGTTTTTGGATACAACACTGCTAATTGATTTTGAAATAAAACAAAATGCTTAAAAATTGCTGCTATTAAAAACTAAAAAAATGAATTTCAAATTATGGTGTCGAATTATTAAAAATTCAAATATAACAAAATTGTTCACAGTGTGTGTTACCTGATTTGCATCTACCATATTCTAGTGTTAATCTGACATAATATACTGCACTCATGTGTTTTGTTAAATAGCGAGCTAACCAAATGTTTTCTTGCATCTAAAAATAGTACAAACTCGAATGCTCACCTTATTATACAGGTATGGCAGAGAAGGAGCAGGGCAGAGCTGTGGAGTGTGTGTTTTGTTGGTCAAAAAATGATGCAATGGTTGACCCAAAAACTCTTCCCTGTGGTCATCACGCTTGCAAAAAGTGCCTGGTTGGTCAACTGGAGTTGCAAAAAGTTGTCTGGTGCAAGGACTGCAAGTATGTACTCTTTTTAGTTGTAATAAAAATATGAGTTTTATGCTTTGGCTATAGCAGAACTGCAAAATCATAAACTATTAACTGACTAGCTAAAACGAAATGAAAAATTGCAAAGGGTCTCGGAAACTCTTTCCTACTCTATGTAAAGCCAGCTACTTGTTCGAGTCAGAATACTATGTTTGTATCAATATATTAACTTCAGTGTTAGGTATGCGCATATACACACAATTGTTCACATTGACTTTTTCTTGGTAACATGTTCGGCTTGGTAACATTCTTCTATACAACAGGTTAGTTCTTTGTCTTCTCTGTTTCACAAGAGGGCTTCCCCTTCCCTTTCCAAATAGCAGCCAGTTTCTCTAGTGCCTGCTAGCACCTGGCCAGTGTTTGGCCGGTATCATAAAGCCAGTATTATCAGTTTAATAAGGCTATATTTGAGTGTCAACTGCACGCGTAGGATGTGTGTAAGTGACTGATAAAACATAGCTAGTACAAACATGGCTAGCAGAAGTAATCTTATAATAAACAATATAATATATAAACTTTATATATACTGATATCATCTTACACTCTGGCTTTGGCATTTTTGTATTTGCCTCCACTTTATGGACATCGGCCCTGATAGTACCATCGCCTATAATGTGACCTAGATATTTCAACTCGACTGTCTAAAATTGCATTTTGACTCTTTCAACTTCAGATTACAATCCCTACATCTCTGCAACACCAACTCTAAGATTTTATCGTATTCGGCCATAGTGGCTGCATGAATCAAAAATCATCTACGCAGCATTTCAATGTCCTTCAATGTCTTCAAATAATTCTGACACAGTTCAACATAATATTTCAGGACTAAAGCATATTTCATAGGGCAATGTTAGAAATCAATATCTGCCGAATAGAGTGGCACATATCGGCAACAAACTGCTAGTCTCATCTAATTCAATCTACAAAAAATCCTGAAGTTACGTCTAACGTAGTAAATACTAGTGACTTTGAAAGTTTAGCAAAGATTCCACTAGCTGTTGGTAATGCAAAATGTTCTTGTTTTAGATTTTTGTTTAACTGTCTAGGAACTAAACAGATCCTGAGTGACCCATCAGGTTTTAATATGTTTACTATAGGTTGCACCCAGTCTTTTGCCTGTCCTAATTTAGCTATTGCGCCCTCACTTTCTATATCTTGTAACATGATCTTTAGTTTATCTCTTAAGCTAAATTGGACCCTCCTACCACTTTGTATAACAGGCTGAGTGGTCTATTTTAGCTGCAAAGCATGCTTACATGGCAACCTGCCAAGACCTTTGAACACATCAGTGTATTGTTTAGTTACCCTATATGTAACAGAATCAGCCCTATTAACCAACGCCAATGCGACAACAACCAATACACACTCAATGCAGCTGGGCAGCCCCAATAAAGTTGCCATGTTTGTATCAGTTTTATGACTATAAACTGCACTGTATGACACTTATTGCTAACATCCACCAGTAACGCAACTTTGCCTGATACATCAAGTGTAAGTCCACTAAAATACACTATCGATTTAGCATGCTTGACAATTTTCACTTGAATATTTACGCTGTCTAGTACAGTCTGTGAAATTACATTACATGACGCTCCTGTGTCCACTTTCAATTGTGTTGGCTTGCCATTGCATTTCGCGTTGATTTTCCATTCTCTTCCTTCTTTGACGACGAGTGCATTACCTCTAGTATTAACATTGTCAGGTTTCGATACCTCATTAACAGTGTTGTTGCTGCCATCTCATGTAGACAAGCATGTAGCGGCAAAGTGATTTTTATGGGATCATTTTCTGCACACCTTTACGTAAGCCGGGCACCTTCCTCATTGATGTTCCACAGCGCAGTATTTAAAGTTTTTATCGTTTGTAATGGTCCAGTTCTATACTGTCTATCCGATTGTGGGTTTAGGCTCTTGCTCTGTGACAAGGATACTTTTTGTTGTCGAGGTACGACACTTTGTATGGCATTAACAGCATCTGTTGGAGGGTTCATTTCTCCGAGGTATTGTGCTGTAGCCTCTTTATGTTGGCATACTGAGATAACTTCCTGTAATGTAGAATTGTCTGGCAAGTTGAATATATCCTCTCGAACCGACTTAGACGATCGATACACTGGCTACAATTCTGTTCATTAGCGTTTTGTCTTTCTCATCAGCATGGAATATGCAAGTTGTCATGAGATCTCTAAAGGCTGTCACAAAGTTTTCAAATGGCTCACCTCGCTTCTGAACTCTGCTGTGAAATTTGAATCATTCAAAGACTGTCTTTACTTGAAGTTTAAAGTGTTCAGTGAATGCTCTCTTTACTTCTGCTAACACAAAAATAGCTAGCATAAGTAATCTTATAATGTGAGGATAAGCCGACTCAGCTACTGTAGGGCTGATACAGTCATTAGCACTCAGGGTGACCACACACTGTCACAGTCGGTTGTACTGTTTGTCGGGCAGTCACTTATTCTCTCAACTTTGGATGTAAAGCAGTTTCCTTCTTGGCCCGGCGATGTTGAGCCGTCTTTTTTCTGGGTGGAGGTAGGGCTGTGGCTGGCCATGTTGCTGATTGTTTGGCCAAGTTGTGAGTCAACTGGTGTCTTTCACATTGTCTTTAATTAGGGGCTGTGGTGGATTTAATAAGTAGCTAGGGCTTGCTACCAACTTGGCTCAGAGGCGGTATTGCTGAGCCTAATGTTAAGGTGTCATCTATCTTGGTGTAGTCTCTCTGCTGTACCGACTGAGCTTCGGGTCAGATATGACTGACATGACCTTGACTGAGTATACTGTATCTATAAGTGTCTCTCAGCTAAAAGTTAGTTGGTACTTCTCTGTTGCTGGTCCCTGAGGGTCTAACTGACTGATCAGCATTCCATGATCATAACAAGAAAGTTGGCTGGCAGGATATCTTTCTTTGGCTACTCAAGAACAAGCAGGCTGTTCTGATACAGGTGATAGTTTCTTCCTTCAGGAATTTCTAGCTGCCCTTTATGACCTGCCAGTTTAGTTGCACCTTGCAGAGTTGGCAAGCTGTACACGGCTTCATCTTCAGGCTAGAGGTTCAACTTCTAGTATGCTGGAACTTGCTCCAATGGACTGGTCTACGTAGCATACCACATTTCCATACCAACCATTCTCATGTGCTGCATTACTCGGTCCATCAATATTTGCTCCTTCATAAGTCTGGTGACACATGAAAATGCCAAAGTACTGGAAAATGTGGTGTCGGCCCCTTTGGTGATTGGTTTTTGGTACCCACAAATGTCACAATGGTCTTGTTGGTCTTTCAGTGTCCTTGTCACTCCATCTCCGATTGTTTTTGAGATACATATTTTGGTTCATAGTATGAATTGATTGGTCAACTTAGCATCAACTCAGTCCAGCTTCAGTTTAACCATTTCACTTAACTGCCAGAGTTTGTGCAAATTCAATGATCAACTGCCGTGGAAGCATTATTGCAAAAATTACTGTGGTTGCATAATAACTGAAAATCAATGATTCATGTCAACATAACTAACGATCATTAGTATTTGTAAGGCATTAAAAATGTGTTCCAAAAAATCTCTAAAATATTAGCCTATATCTGCAAAGGAAGTATAATCTTTGATCATAAAATTCAAAGTTGTGAATGAACATTTCTTTTCTAACGATCAAACTTTTTAGTTGTAATATGGCTTCCACAAGCACATCCTGTGTTACAAACAGAATAATTTTTGTTGATGACATCATAGCCAATTCAGATTCAGAATACTTAAACAATCAGATAATTAAAGGGACAGCGCTAACTCCGATAGTGGTTAAAGTAAGGATTTTGTAATAGTAAGGAACATTGTAGAGGATCATTATAGCTACGTAGCAATCGAAGCTTCACATAGCGTCACATAGTTTTAGAAATACACACTATATAAATACATTGAATCGTTTGCTCAGCTCTATTTGTTAACATGTTGGCAACATAAAACATGTAACCATAATGTTTTGAATAGTGTTTAAAATAAAAAAAAATTGTACACATGTCATGTGGCAAACAGCAGAATTTTCAGTAAAATGGCAGGCAGAAGGCCAAAAGCTAAATTTGTTCACCAATGGCAATAAAAGGGTTAAAATTAGCTGTTTTGTTGTCTGATCAGAAACTACCTGTGTAACAATATGACCTATAGAAAATCTGCACTGAAAGTGGCAGACCCTCTCTCAAAAAGACACCTCGACTAGAGGTGCCATTTTACCAACGACTCAGTGCTTGGGTCAAGGTACCTTGACCCAAGCAATGGCTGGTTAGCGAAGGCCCTGAAACAAATGATGATGTTGCTGCAGCCTCTAGCGTTGGCACAGTAGTTAAAGGCTCCCCAGCACAGCGAAGCTGAAAATGCTGGGTTCTTCAATGCTTGATTCAAGGAAGTAACAAACACAAGCCACTGAACAAAAGAGGCAACTTTTTAACATTTGCGGGAAGCGCTGAAAGACTAGAAAAATATTGCGGATTATGTGGAACCACAGATGCTGTTTTTGGCACATTGAAAACCCAATTTAAACTGTCGACCTAACAGGCTTTAAGCCGACTCAGTGTGCTGAGGCGAAATTAATGAATGACAATCCAAAAACATACGGGGTAAGTAAAGAGGCGGGTTTATATTGCATACGAAAATGTGCCTAACCCTTAATTGAACAGTATGACCAATGTAGGCCTTCCGTAACTTGCTCAGCAACCCTGCACAACAAAGATATCTCCTTCTTGTGCATACATCCATGCTGGAGGATGCCGTAACAGCTGGCAACAATTGCCTCTAAAAACAGAGAAGAGAGTGCCAGCCTTCTAGTGACCCCATCATAAAACAGTAAAAAAATGCTGCTACCCGGTCAAGTGCAGACAGGAGAGATTGAGTTTTTTGGCTAGCTAGTACAGCCGGTTCAACAACTCTCTTGTAAGGTGGAGTAGCTTCAGGAGCAAGCACATCCTAAGAAAGAAAGGAAACACCCTCAGGCTACCCTCTGTGCAGAATGTGGCAACAAATGGCGCATCAGTTTGGATTGCCCTAGCAGCAAAAAATCAGCTCTAGGAAATGGTAATGCCACAGTAGTAGCATCAGCTGCTGAATGTACCAAAGCACCCGCTCTATAAAAAAGACAAGGTCATCCAGGGCCCAAAGAAAGTCAATGGTCGGTGTCACCATGTCAAGACTTGGAAGAACAAGTATTATGTGTAGGATGTTCTTGTGGATACGTGGAACTGCTACCAGTCTCTAGATGGAATGAGTGTTAACCTATCCACAGAAACCAATCCAGCAGGTGCCCCTGTTGTAGCTTACATGTATAAGCAAAAAGGGCACAGGCAGAAATGAATAAAAGAAAAGCCAAATCCCTTCTGGACGGCCTCAAGGCATTCAATAAATCTAAGCCAACTTCTTCTAGATAGAATGGCCAAAAGTCTGCTATAAAATTGAAAAACTTGAAATCAACAAGCTCACCTATCATCTGGAAAAACAAGTCAACCGGATCGCCAGATCGACCCTAAACCTACCAAACTCGGCAGAAGGATATTGGTCTACTGCAAGACAGAGAAATACTTGACACCTCAGAAGCCTAAGAAACATCCAATCAAGGTCTAGGTTCTGAGCCAACCCCAATTCACCAATTATTTTCTTACGGAAAGGAGAGATGGCTAGCCTGTCCAACTTCTTTTGGAAAAGTGCTTTATGAAAAACTTGTTGAGTAAAATTTAATGATTATTGGATCAGTTACCAAGAACTGTGCAGGACCGACTCAAAAAGCAACAAAAGATGAAAAGATGCTGACTTTATTGTGAAGTAATCAGGTTTTTTTATTTGGCTAAAAGATATAAGACTAAAATATTTTAAAAATCAGCCGCCTGACCAAGTTTGATATTCTGGAAATATCAACTTTGGTGGCTCTTCGATGCTTTTTCAAGTTCGAGCAACCTGCAGTCTGCTTGAATAGCAAGCAATTGATCCATGTAGGCTTGCACAGTAAGTTACTGCAGAGCAAGGTACATGTACTAACATACATGGTGGTACCGGTCCGGGCAAAAAAGGCTCTTTTTTGCTGCATCAACCAATAAATATTACCATCATAGACTTGGCCTAAACTCAATTGGGCACTCTCTGACCCTTAATTAAGTCCTCTGCTGCTATTGGCCACTTCCGAAAGTGGAGTCCGCATGGATCGATGAAGCCACCTATCTTAGTGGCTTCATCAACCCATGAAAGTCAACGAACTCCTATCTTGGAAATCCAGCAAGATTTTAGTGGATGGAGTACTAGCCCACTGGGAGGACCTGTTTGCGTGCTGCCTAGAGCCAGGCCAAGTGGTTAGGTTGGCCGAACTACTGAACCGCTATAGTACCATATTTAGTGTGAAGAATGGGGATATAGGGAGAACCTCAGAAGTAAAACACTCTATTCCAGTTAAGAAGGGGACTCGACCCATGTGACACTGATCCCACTGGCATGAGCTAAAAAAGAAGCGGAACCAAAAATATGGGTAAAAGACCTGCTCAAAAAAGTCCTATCGCGCCCGCAGGATGGGCCTGAAGTTTATCTGTGGTGCTAGTTCCAATGAAGGAAGGATAGTGGAATTTTGCGTTAACTAACGGAGCCTTAATGCTGTTACCAAATTGACATGTATTTCTGCCCTAGTTTTATGACAGCCTGAATGTCTTGTCCAGCAGGCTTACTTGTGAAGCAGTCGTACTTCAGTACGCTTGACCTGGACAGTGAATACTGGCAGCTACCTTTGAACGCAGATGCCCAAAATAAGTTAGCCGCTTTTACTCAATTTAGTCTCTAAAAATATAGGGATTGCCTGTTGGGTGGAGCTCAGCCCCATCCACCTTCCAGAGACTCATTGAGTGCGTATTGGATGCCCTCCACTAGCATACATATAGGTTATTGTTATATTTTGGCGATACTATCATCATCGTCATAGATTTTTAGACCAACCTCTATTGTCTCGAAGAGTTCTTTCAAGGACTCCAGACACTGTTAAAACCAAAGCTCTGCAAATGTGAGTTACCTCAATCCAAGCTACGTTACATAAGAGACATCATTAGTCAGGACAGATTATCGGCTAACCCTGCAAAAGTAGTGGCAGTCCGCGAGTGGCCGACCCCAGGAGGGATTATTAAATTACAAAAGTTTGTGAGTACGGTTGGGTAATACCGGCAGTATATTCCCAAGTTTGTTATTGAAGCCCATTTTCTACTCTGACTAACAACAAAGGAAGAGCCAGAAAATGGGCAGACACAAAGCCAACTGCTTTTGATCACTTTAAGCAAAGCATTACCACCGTACATGTCTTGGAATACCCTGGCCCTCAGCAACAGTATATTTTAGATACTGATGCTAGTAGTAATAGCATAAGAGTAGTGCTGTCTCAGCTACATCAAAAGATTAAACAAGTCATTGATTAATACAGCATTCCACTGAAACCATTGGAAAACAACTATTGTGCCATACTGATAGAACTGCTGGCAGTAATCACGGCCATCAATTACTTCTAGCCCTATTTTTATGGCCCCAAGTTTCTTGTACATACTAATCTCACTTTCCTCCACTGGCTGTGTCAAAAAAAGAAACCCTCTGACCAAGTTGCTTGATAGCTAGAGATGATGGATGATTTTTGTCATACGTTGGAACAATGGACTGGCCAAAGACAAGGGAACGTAAATGGTTTAAGTAGGAAAATCTATGAGGACAGATATTAATGGGATAATTTTGAGCTGAGAAATGTGGAACTCTATCATAGGAGACTGGGTAAGGAAGATCAGAGAAGATAAACCACACAGATACCAGATGGTTGGCCAAACAGGACTCCCACCTAAAAACGATTGGATTGAATGACACATCAAAACATTGTGCCAGACCAGCAACAGCTAGAAGCATAGCCATTCCAGGCAACACAGTGGACTGGTAAGGAGGTCAACCAATGAGGGAAGCTGGCCTACCCACAAGCCACAGGCATAGACCTGTGGCCAACATATATCAACATAACTGTTACAGTGAGTGCTAGGAAAACATGGAGCTGGAAGTTTTGCGCCGCAGGCGAGATTTGCTCAGGATTTGGCAGAATAAAATGCTAGTAGCCCCCCATATCTCCCTAAACCACTTGAGGCAATGCGCCATCTGTCCTCAGGCTCTGAGAAAAAAACCGTATGGCAGAAAACAGGCCCTGGTACACAGTTGAGCAAAAAGGACACCAGCCAGCGTCTAACGAACCTGGTACTGGTTAGGCCTGACAGCAGTTTTCGGAAGTCTAGTAAAAAGCTGTCAGATACGGCAGATTGCTAAGCACGGTAAAATCTAGACAGCCAGAATTAAAAGTAAAGACTGTAAGTTGGTAGACAATGGAAAAAATTAGCCGCCGACTTAGTCGGCCTATTTCCTTCCACCCTAGGAGGAAACAAATGGGTGTTGGTGTTGAAGGATCACTTCACCAGCTGGCAGCATGCCATAGCACTCACGGATCTCACGGCAACAGTAAGAGCCAGCACTCTTGATGAGAAGGTGTTCTGCTACCTGACACTGCCAAAGCAGTTGCATATAGACCAGGTTGGTCAGGTTGAAAGCCTGCAATGGCTAATTGGCTAACTAATGGCTGCACTCTGTCAGCTGTGGCACATTGACAATATGTGCACCACCCAATACCATCCGCAAGTAAATGGGATAGTAGCAAGAAACCATCTGAATTGTGAGACTCCCTCTAAGCTATGCTTGCAACAAGATGTGAAGATGAATGAGACCTGCTCCTTCCCTAGTAAACTAGAGCATACAAAAGCATTTCACTTTTCATCCAGAAAGACAGCAAATATGCTGATGCTGGGTTGGAAGCAGAGATTGTCGAACCAACTGGAGAGCTATTCCCTGCCTTCAGATTTCTTTTCGGCTAACGAACATGTAGTGAAGATTCAGAAAAAGCTAGAAGTGAGGCAAAATGCCCTCCGCTAGAGTCAGATGGAGATTCGGTAACTGGATCAGGAGGAGTCAACCCCTGTAGGTCCCAGTAGACTGGTCGTGGTTGTCCAACAAAAAAAGAAAAAGGAGGTGAGGCCCACCTCAAAATTTAAATCAGGTTTGTGGAGCCATATCAAATTCTAAAGGCATGGTCCAGCTAGGCATACTTGGTAGAGTCTCTTTATGACACTTGATGCCAATCTCCCAACTAAAGCGAAAACTGTCTCAAACAGTACCGAACCTGTCTGAAAAAAACTGAATCATGATCCAACCACCTTGAAACCTAACAGAGGACCAACATAAAAGAAGCAAGGTAACCTATTTAGAATAGAGTAATAAAAAAGAAGATCTGCCCTCGCTGTTTCCAGGCCTCGCGCGACGTCTCCCATGGCTGAGACTACGAAGGAGCTCAAGGAGAAAAAAAAACGAAACAAGGCAACAACCAGCCCTATAGCAAATGAGACTTTAGAGTTGAGCATTTCTAATAAATACCAACCGTCCTTAGCACAAACCCAGCTGAACAGACAAAATTTGAAGCCAAAAAGGTTAACTATGAACTCGGACCGGTACGGCGATTGAGCATGTTTTGCGGTTAACAACTATAAATTTTGCAGAGTGATACACCATGGCGTAAGGCAGAGAAAAAAAGTGTAAGCATGGCTCCCACATAAACTTTACTTCATTCTTCTGTAAAAATCTGAGTGTGTGAAGGATGTACGAAGTGCAATCCAATTTTTTTTACCTACGAACACAGAAATCGTTTACAAGACTATGTTGCAAAAACTGCTTCAAGGAAAAGATCATGAAAGCAGACAAACCTGTAACAGCCACATGCATTCAACCGAGTAAAGTTGTGGCATCTATGGAGACAACTAACTAGACTAACATGAACAATAGATTTACATGAACAAAGATTGGTCTTTTTCTATACTGAATGGAAGAAACACAGGCAGAGTCAACTGCTTTAAAAATGGCATAATTTTTAGGCAAGATATGCCATATTAGTATAACCCAAAAATCCTTTGCCCAAAAAAGAGTGGAACCGCCCTTTCTGGTACAAGCTTTACTCGCAAAGATGTTAAAGAAAAAAGTAAATTTGTCGCCAGTTAACTCACATAGCTAAGAAAAACAGGGGTTCAGTATCCATCTCCCGCAACAAATTAGCAAAGGTTAGCAAAGGCAGATTAGCAAAGGTTCTGCAAGCACAAATAGGCTGGTGTGAGATATGCTGCTACAACATGAGTCACTGAAGGAGCCGCTACTATGCGACACAGCATTTTGCAACCGTCGTATGCATGAACTCTTGGCACAATGCCTCACAAAAACAGATCTTGCATCACAAAGAGAATCATGTAACCCAACACTCACTACGCATAACCCCTTGCAAGGTAGTCAGATGAGTCAACACCCTCCGTATAATGAACAATTAACCCAGGCATGAGAATTCCAATAGATGTGTCACCCGGAATCGCCCTCTAGATGCTCTTTTGACTGAGGCACTTCAAGGAAGAGGCCAACACCTAGGATGTTGGTCAATTAAGTAGGAATGAATCTAGTTAGTCAGTCTCAGAGTAAAATGAGCAAAAAAGTGAGACAACTGAGCCAAGATGCCAATGACCTAGAAGGGGCAGTAGAAAAAAAACTAGGACCACAGGTCAGAGGCTCAACCGATGCATGGGAAGAATAGCTGCTACATGAGGAGCTTCGGAAATCGGAGCATGGAGCTCAGCGGATCGTGTCCTTCTCTCGATCTCCTAGCTTTTGAGTTGAAAGCTAGTGCTTTCAATAGAAGCAGTGTTTAGTGGAAAGCAACCTAGCAAATGCATGGAAGGTCGACTCAGCTCGGGTAAGCTTGACCCAACACTTGACCTGGAACTGACTCAGAAGAAGGCAAAGCCAAAGCCAAAAAAGAGTACTTGAGGACCAAGAGACAAAAAAGGAGACCAATTCAATTTGCACCTTTTTGTGAATGTTGTGTGCTGTACAGATTTTCAAATAGAATCAAATAAGTTATTAAAACTGGAAAAATTTGGCAATGCTTTAGTGAGCTTAGGCAGAGCTAGTAAACTAACCCTCTATGCATAAGTTTAATATACGGTATCTTCAAGGAGCATGAACTCGGTCAAAGAGGTAGACTGGCTTGGCTAATGGCTTGTACCTCAGGATTATGGTTTTTCTAGGGCACTACTGCAGCTTGCATTGACCAGCTTAGGCTGGCTGTTTAAATATCAGCTAAGTGTGGCTTGACATGCGCATCTCCTGATTTGTTAAAAGAAGCATTCTGAACAATGCTTTTGACGGGTAGATTTTTTGTTAGAGACTCCACTGCCTCATTTGACAGAGATGAGGTGGTGCTTTTACACATAGTATTGAACTTTTTGTTTAAGCCTAGAAGGCCTTACAACCTCTCCACTTTTGACTCCAAATGTTCTAGCTAGCTAAGCATATTTACAAGTAAATAATTCAACTTACCTGGCTGCTAGGAGTCCATATTGTCAGAATAAAACAGCCGAGTGCTGCAAAATTAATTGTGAAGCCTCTACCCCTGGGTAGTGGTGAAGGTTTGTGATGAAAATGAGTTTTTACCAGATGCCTATTAATTTTGCAACCTTTTTTATTTCAGTTTATCATTTTACACAATCACACAAAGATTTTCCACATCTCCAGTCTCCATGGCGACTTAGATATTTAGTCAGTGTGGCTGGCTAGAAGTTGCGCCGCATCTGAGTTGGAGCAGGTTCTTTTGGGTTTGTTGGCCGGACTGGTTGTTTTGCAATAACGGGGATTTGCTCTTGAGTGCTTCTTGGGTTACAGTAGCCAGTGTTTGCCACAGTAGTCCAAGAAATACATATTGGGTTACCATGCAGACGTAACCAAGATGCACCAGAAACAATACCTTTGGCCATGTGTATTTCGATACATCTGGCTTAAGGCCAGCTTTAAAGGATTCTAAACATTTGGCTTTGGAAATAAAAACTCTATTACCTCTTCAAGGCGGATATCTAAGCTTCTTGGTGTCAGCTTATATCATTTTATGCTTGGGTCCCTCGTCGACTCTACTGTAATTGGGGCTTAATCTAAATCTCTCTGATCAGCGTGGCAACACCTGATTTAGCACTTGCTCTGTATTTACAACCTGTCATGCTATTCTACTAGATATGTTTGAGTGGGCCAGAATTTGATCACCTGGTAGAAGGCCCGCAATGCTGGCTTGCCGCTTCAGATTTTTTCTCACCATTTTCTCTTGTTTACCATTTAGACCCAGTTATGAAGAGAGTAAATAATTGGTTTTTATTTTCGTTCTCCTACCAGATCCCATTTTTTCAGCAGAATGTGCTGTGTACATCTTCTAGCCTCTTTTGCTTGTTTCCCATGCATTGGTGCTTAGGCAAAACTCTGAAGTAGGGTGTTGGTAATTCATCTGATCTGAAAGTTGGAGTTTCCACATGAGCGTTAGCAGTTTTTTTGTCTTATCTGTTAACAATTGTGGCATACATGGTACACTCTCTTCAGCTGAAGAAGCTACACATCCTGTTTCCTGTGGCTCCGGTTTTGTAGCAGCTCCATGAGTGAGTCATCAAACTTCCTGTTATTTGTCTCCATTATCTCATTTCTCCACACACTGAAGTTGTCTCAGATCTGCTATAAGTTAACTCTTGAACAGTGGTTCCAGGTATGTTTGGATCTGTTCTAGCAAACCCAATTAGCCTGGTAGACAAGTTCCCCATCTATGGTGCAGGCTACTACTGGTCTACTGGACTCTAGAATGGCTAGGGCATCCTGTTGCCAGATGAAGTAGTCGGCCGACATCAAAGCCAACTTGTTGCTTTTTGGTATTGTTGGCAAAAAGACTACCAAAACCAGTGCCACTTTCTGCCATACTCGGCTGTTGTACCGCCTCTGTTTTTATCTGGCTGTTTTTGCCCTACAGTCTTAGCACACCTTGCAGTCTCAAACCATTTTTATCAGCATTGTTGTCAGAACTGGCTAGTATCAGATCAGACAGAGGCGACTGGTAATTTTGTTCACTTCGAAATAAACAGGGCATGTGTTTGCAACACTACAGCTTCTCAGAGAAATGGTGTGCAGAACATCGCCATCTGAGCTAGTGATAAAGAGATATTTAGAGTTCTAACATTCCATTTCGTTGTATCCTCAAAGATTGCTGTGGTTCATGCAGTTTCTGAGCTCTTATCTGCCTAACTCTAACTGTTCTCAGAAAAGCACATGGCTGCCACCATTTCCAGCCAGTCAACTGTTTCTGCACCAGCTCTTTCCCCATCACAACCTAAGGCATTACACAAACCGTGTCTCAAAAACTCAAAGTGTTCTCAGCTAACCCCAAGCCAATAGTTTTAAAACAGCAAATTGATCCAAACAGCCGCTTTTTGCGCAAGGCTTTGGTAATCCTTGACACAATGCCTGTGCTTGTCTCAAGTCTGCATAACAAAAGCTAGGATTTTATGGCTAGCTCCTTCTGGATGGGCTGCCATGCCTCGGCTCAATGAGTTCCCAATATTGGCAGTTCTCAAATGTCTGTCGATTCAGCCCATTAGTGTTGCTGTGAGGCAGCATCGTCTGGTGCTCAGGGTGTGGCTGAATTTTGCCAGAATCTTTAGCCACTGAACTGCTTGGTTGTATAGCTCCTTCTGTCTACACAGCCAACAAAATGAGTCATGGTCAAATAGGAGTAGAATCTGTCACCAGTATAAGTAAGGTCAAAAGTACTTTACCACTTTGACCATCGCTAACAATTTTTTCTGGATGACACAATCTCTCTGGATTTCTGCAGGAATCGTTGCAGGGTAGAGAAGTTTAGAATGTACCACCAGTAGAAGCCTACCATGCCTAGGAAGCTGTGTACTCATGACTTTCCTAGATACCGGTCTATCCTAGACGTCTTGCTTCTTTTCCGAGTCAAAAGCCAACTATTCTTTAATAATCACATGGCCCAAGTAGCAAATTTAGGGCTGAAAGAGTTCACCCGCTGCTGGTCTGAGCCTGAGTTCTGCTCTATTAAGCCACTGGAACACTTTCTCCAGTCTGTGCAGATGAGTATCAAAATCCAAAGCAATGACTATAAAGTTGTCTAAATAAAATAAAAGCACTCACCGGTGAAACCATGCATTACCCACTTCATCTAGAAGGTGGATTGGGCAGAAATTGTGTAAAAGGCTGAAGCCTTCCACTTCCAGTAGCCGGTACGGGTTGCAAACGCTGACCTTACTTGAGCGTCAGTAGCTAAGACCACCTGCCAATAGCCACTGACCAGGTACAGATAGCAAAAAATCTACTGTTAGATAGAGCGTCAATGATGCAGTCGATCCGCAAAGGGGTAGGTGTCCTGATTGGTTACCGCAGCTAGACATCGGTAGTTGGCCTAGAACTTATTTTTCCTGTCTTTCTTTTGAACTAACACTATCATATTGCATCTAGCACTTCTAGCAATCTCATTGAACTCTTTCTCAATAAGTCCTGTAACTGGTGCTCCAATTTGGCTTGCTTCTCATTTCCTTGCCAATGAGGAGGTTGATGGATGAGTAAAGCTTTTCCTTCAGTGGAATGAAGTGTTCTGCTTCAGAAGTCTGGCTCATGTCTTTTTCCCCAAAGTAAGCATGTCTTAATACTATGCCAAAATAACAGCCAGCCATCTGGTTTGTCTCAGTTTCTTGAAAATCTTCAAACCAAAAGGGTTTGCATCCATGCTTGCTATGCTTTCATGTTCTGTGCGTTTTGACATTGACATTAGACAGATACATTGTAATTCCTCATCCACTTGGTATGCCTGTCATATAGATCTCGATTTATCTACAGTACATCTCAAGCATCAGAATATGCTAAACTTGAAGCATTGTGTGACAAAGCTTTCCTTCAGATCAGGCTGGTTCAAACCGATAGCCAACAGAAGGCCACTCTACTATCGCTCTATCAGCCTCAACGGGTAATAGTTTGAGGTAAGGGACTTGGCATTGACCGGCTATCTTGGTCCTGGCCACCAAATCCTTCACCGCCTGCGCTTTGCTCAAAAATAGGCATCTGTGTCTGAGTACAAGAATGACCTTCAGTCAATGGAAGCAATGAGCTCTGAAATTCTTTAAAGCGCTAGTGAGCTTAAAGAATGCTAGTGAGAATGCATCCTAAGGATAGCATTCTCACTTGTGCCATTCTCTACCAAGACCTTCCTTATCAATATATCCCAGAGCTGTGTATCACCCAATACAACCGTAACTGAGTTTCATCTACCATAGGGCTGTGGCTATCGCTCTCTTTAATACGCTTGCTCACTCAGCAAGTTTATGGTGCGCCCTGTGTCAATCAAGAAAAGAATGGATCACCCCTCTAACATCTCTACAAAAATTTAACAGTTTGAATAAGGCTAAGTCAGAGCCAGTCCTTTGGTTTGTTTTCTACCAATTATGTTCCAAAGGACAGTGAGGCCCTGACCTGGCGCTCTATAGCCTGATGTTTGCAAAACGTTTGCTTGGTTCAACTGTCTGGTCTGCGAGATAAAGGTGGCGGGAGCCATTATTGTTGCTTTGAAAGCAGACTTCCAGTCTGCCACTGATTTGACCTTTACAGTATCCTGTCGGTTTTTCCACATATGCTATCTTGCCCAAAGTAATCTGTGGTTGGTTACAGTTCTCCATATTCTATCAGCGCGTCTCAGGTGCAACAGTGTGGTGGCTTCTGTCTCTGATATGGCTTATGATATACTCCACGTTCCAAGTACCTGTATATTAGGCTGTTTTAATCTGTTGGACTGAGACCAGAGTTTTTCGTACCATTTTCAGCTTATTTGATGCGTTGGCTAGACGATCTGTATCTCTTTCTGTGCTCTGAGCATTCACATGGCCTTGCCGCGACCATGAGCAAGTGACTTCCAACTGGCAGACTTATCCCTTAGAGGTTTAGTTGCAGGCTGCTGCTTTTAAAGCAGCTCAGCATTTATTAGTCTACATGGTGTCTCACATTGGGCCGGTCAGTCTCCCTTGGTTTCTCCACTACTGTGGCTGTTAAAACTGTTGGGTAAGTTTATCCAGGTTTTTGCAGACTCATGACGAGCTGGGATTTAAATGATCTCATTGCTGCCATCAGAGGAACCCATTCCCAGAGATCCTTTACTGCTCCACTTAAAACCAAATACTTGCGCAAATCAGAATAATATATTTGTATGAATATGTTGATTACAGTGTAGAATATGCACATATAATCACAGCTGTTGAAATTGAGTTTTCCCGTTTTCTGCTTAGCTTGGTTTTGGCAGCGACCTTATATGTGGTGGTTCCCTTTTTTTCTGAAAGCCAGTCAACCTCTTTAGTGCTGGTCAGTGTCTGGCTGGTCACTTCTTCTCTTCTTCTTTTGTGTACACGCATGTGCACATGCGTGTACACATTTGTAAACCATTACAAAGGTGATCTCACATATTTTAATGTGTAAACACACTAAAATTATGTACCATTTAGTTTGTATTCCTTTTTAAATTTACACAAAAACAGGCAGTGGAAAGTCAACTGCTTGTTTCTAACATAACCTATTATTTTGTGAATTGTTGTCTTCATTAACTAATTACTTTCTACATATACACTCCGATATGCCTATGACTTAACTTTTATTTTAGTAAGGTATTTGATGTACTGATAGATGGTCTTCTAAGCTATAATCTTAGCAAACCTGACCATGAGTGTGATGTATGCAATTTGAAAGGGAAGAAGATACAACAAGCCGTTATGTACTGTTGCAACTGTTCCAAAAAGTACTGCATGCGCCATCAAGAGGTGAGATAATCTTCTCCTCTTAGAAAATTTGGGCTACCTTTCCAAGCTATACAAAGTTTGGCTAGTAGCATGTGAGAACTTGAAAGATTTTTATCGTAAACCCACACAAGGCAAAAGTTTAACCTTCTTTATATTTCCCAAATACTTTTGGCAAGTTTGTAAAACCTTTGGTTTTTTTCTTGAACTGTTTCATTTTAGCTGTACGCTATAAACTAGTGAAATGAGCACATATATTTATAATTAACTGCACCAATTTTTAAGTGCTACTTAGAATGAAAAACATCAAGCAGATTTCACAAACACGCTGCAATGCTATTTTTTCAATCTATCAACTAGTTACTTGAGTTCATCATCAAATTAAGTTTTGCAGTTTAAACTTCATCAGCAAAATTTTAGATGCAGAATATATTTCCAATTATAATAAACATTTTGCGTAATATTTTTGCAAGTTCCACCGACAAAAACATGTTTTTTTTCTAATGTTTGCGTAACTCTTTCATTCATCAAAGTGGTCTCAGGACTGAGGTACTTCAGATCAGTGTTTGATGTTCTCTGAATTTGCTGATAACAGTTCAACATGTATTTTATAGTTTCACGATGAGGTACTTGATGATCATGTCACATTGACTATCACTAAGTACGTTGAACAAGCAGGTAGACTTGAAACCCGTAACTGTGAAGAGCATCACACTGAACCTTACATCACTGGTTGTGGCAAATGCTTATTGGTGTTCTGCCCTAGCTGCATCTCTCCTAAAAACACTTGCAAATTTGGTAAGACAGATGGTTGATAGATGTGCAAATGATGTTAAAAAGCTTGGAAAAACAGAAATTAGTCAATGGTTATTTGCTATACTCTACAGGTAAACCCCATGAATTATTCAACTTGAAAGAACTTGTTGCAAAACTTACTGCAGACCTTGACCCATTAAAAGAAGTCATGACACGCATGGAAGCAAAATTATCTGCAGGATATAAGCAAGCTACCAAGGAGATTTCGGAATTTGAAAAAAAAACAGGGGAGATGTTAAACAAACTGCATAAGGCTAGAGATGAGCAGGTTATAATGGTTCTATGCATTCTTGGCTTTTATTGCTTTGGCAACTGCATTAGCCAAAAAATTCAGATTTTAACGACACCAAATAAAACCGGATGAGATTCGTGATCAACCAGTTTGGAAAGGGTATTTGTTTATGCAATTGGTAGTTCTTTACTGTATACATACACTAGGTAAATATCAGGCTTTGCATGGGTAATAAAATTTTTTTCACAATAAATTCATTTATGTATAACATATCACATTTATCATTTTAAATGATAAAGTTTATTTTTTCTTTAAATTCTTTGTTCCGCTATAGCAATTTATCGCAATTGTACACATCACTCAAACACACTGTGGTAAACAATTTTCTTTGTTTGGCAGAATGGAGAAACAATGTCAATAACTCAATCGTGAAACTCTAAAGAGAAAAAGTGTAAAGTAATGCAACAAACTAATACTTTAAGAATTTTTTTATGATCAAAACATGTAATGAACTCAACACTCATATGTTGATAAAAGGGACTTCTGCATGTTAATGTGCTTTTTTCATATAAAAATGCATGCAAACAAAAGTACGCATACAAACGACAATGTTTTTGATGGAACTGATAAATTAAAATTATAAATAATAGATGTTAATTAAACCAAATAAAAAAACAATGCAAAAACTGCAAGTAAAGAAAGTGGGTAACTATTTGTTGGTATTCAATGATTGTGTACACCAGCTGTTCTGCTATAAGCCAGCTAAAAGAAACATGAATTTTAAAAGCACACTTTTTCAACGTTGGATGCATCACATAGAAAATTTTGTGTCGCAATAAAACTTGATTACCCGCATTGCTAAAACGTTGAAAATTCAACTGATGTTGAACCGGGTACATTCAAATGCACAAAGAAGCCATGTCCACTTTGATTGAGAGCTGCAATAAAAATGTGTTCCATGCGTTAGCGGGGCAACATAGCCACATGAATTGGTGGGTTGAATGCAGGTTACGCGTGCCAAACGAATTGGGCTTTTGACTTCAATCCCATTACTAAGGTGATTTTTTATTGCTAGATTTTAATCGCTATAATTGAGCGCAGCTACGGGCAAATAAACAAACGGGAAAAAAGAAAGAAGAGGGAAAAGAGAAAAGGAGGGAAAGAAGGGAGAAGAAAGAAAAAAACACTGGGATTTATATATATATCAATATATATAAATATATATAGGTTTTTCCATAAAAAGTATTATCGATTTTCAATTAAACTTTTTGCCGCAGATACAATGTTGTTTTACGTTTGGCACTAGTCAGGTTGCAGTTTGTTGTTGAACTAGATGATGTGGTGTAGGGGCAGCGCTTTTGAAGGGTTATGAAGTAAAGTTTGCGCTTGCCCACATGTTGATGTTAATACATTCTTCAAATTTTTTTTGTAACTTGTCTAATAGACATCAGTTGCAGCAATTTGTGGTGTTGTGGCAGGGTTGAACATATCCTTTGTGTTTTCAAGGTATTACACATGTTTTTCGGTTGAGTTTCAATTTTAATATGTGTTTACTAAGTAAATCTTTTGTTTTATATACTTTGTTTTTTTTATCTATTTTTTTAATTTATGTCTGCTGAGGAAATTGGTTCATTTTGCAAATAAGTTTAAAAGTGTAAGAAATTAACAAATAAAATATTGCATTTTTTACTCCATTTACTGGTTTTGACACAGCTTCATATTTTAATATAGCAATATATATTCATGCACGTATATATTTTTATATATAATTGATAGATCAATGCTATCCAAGAAAAGTACTTGGAACTAGAGGATGAATTGATTTCATCCAGAATAGCCACTCAAGCAAAATTGGTTGATTTTGCTGAGAATGAAGTTGGCACAATGCTAGCTAACCTGAGTATTCAGAGAGCTGAAATAGATGCAAGAATTAGAAACAACCATCTGGTATGAGCCTGTTAATTTCTATTTCATTTACAAAATTCTTAAAGACCAAAATTTGTAAAAAAAATTTATTGTCTCAAACAAAAGTGCTTCAGTTCTATTGAAAATTATGGTATTTCCAAACTACCAGAACTGTAATTCATGATTATCTAATGAGTCAGTTGCTTATTACTACTAGTCACACACTAATGACTAAGATGAATGCGAATTCATATAAAAAATGCTATCATCAAGTTGCCCATTTGATAAAAATGTGATAAAAATATACTGTGGAGAACATGATCTCTTTTTTGTTAGTATTTTGTTTTTTTTAGCTACTCATTTGAAGGTTCACAACACATTCATAACTCCTTTTTATCTAATTTTTATAAAAATTGACTCTTAACAGTTGACAGTTACAGTGTAGACAAATATGCATAAGTTTATTTTGAAGCATTAATACATTATCTGTTGAATTTGTGCACTTTGAGCTAGTTTAAACAACCGAATAATAATAAAACGATACAAATTTAATAGCTTAATGCTCTTTTTTGATTGCTGTAAACAGTTTCAAAATAAATCAAGATGGTAATAATTTTGTGTTAAGATTGGTTAAAAATTTACTAATTGCTTAGAACCTTAAAACTAAACTCTCTCAGTGCAATGCTAGGTAATATGGTTGGTTTAGCACTGGCACTTGGCTAACCTAATTACTTGCATTAAAAAGCAGGGCAAAAGCTGGAAAATTTAACTTGTAAGACCCAATGTTTACACGTTGCTTCTCAAAAGTTTCAAGAAAGTAAGATGTATAATTAGTAGGATAATTAAAGAACAATATTTAAGATGTACACATATTTTTCTTTAAAAATGATGTTCAGTTGTAAAAACTGGGTTAAAAATTCACATTAGTATTGTTTTGAAATACTCTGAATAAGGCTTTTGACACAATGGAATTTAGTTACTGAATTAAAAACCTAGTGATATACATCATTGTGTAATTATGATTGTAGGTTGACATAGTGAGAGCTTACATTGATATACAAACTGAAATGAATGCGGCAGGAAAAAGAAAACTCCCAATGTTAGAATTGATGAATGTGAAAGCTGTGGAAGTGAAAGGTATGAGACATGATCAAAATTCTTTTTGGTAATGTATCATTAATTTTATTTTTTAAAATTAATCACAACTCTTCATCAGCTGACAGAGATTAGTTTGAGTACTCTGAAAGTGAGATGTACAAAATCTTTCAAACTTTTCTTTTTTGTTGGCATGATGACCCTAAGTGTGTGATGACAAAAGTTGGCACTTTTTTAAAGATTGGCACTTGAATTAACATAATTGCTTGGGCAAGCTTTAAGACTCGACTAACAAATTAACTGAATTAAATCCATTCTCTGGTATTCATTTACTTACTGTAGAATTGAATTGACATGGCGCATTCTACCATTAACAATGTAATTGAATCAGTTCTTTATTGCCATCATAAATGCCTCGACTCTTTTCTATTTTTAATGAGCAAAATGCCTTAAGAAAAAAATGCATTATTGCGTCTTTTTTATTAATACTGTGTGTACAATAATTAATGCATTGACAAAAATTCATCACAGACATTGTTATTCTCAGTAAACCAATATGTTATTTAATAAAAAGTGGTCTTGTGGCTATTAACAGAGGGTGTTTTAATACAAAACTATAAATAGTGTATGATTGTGACACCTGCTAATTCAAAAACTATTGAATAGACACACACTGATAGGACAAGATTAAATAAGGAAAAACTAAAAGATGATAGAAAACACAAACATGGACCTTGGAATGGCTGTAGACCGATGATATTTATCGCCAATATTTTCAAAGCAGTTACGGGCAATCAACTGTTTAGGTTCTTACGTTTATGATACATTACATAGAACCATGGGTTAAACTACAAGCAGAAAGAGTGCGAAGTTTGATTGCTAACCTGGAAAAATCTACAAAATTCTTGAAATCCATTTAGCTAGGATTGAACTGTAAGACAGAGGGTAGAAATTCATGAAAACCTAAAGTTGGTGATCTCAAAATAGAAGGCCACAACGAGGTAGAAAGCTAGAAGAAGTTTAAACAAGGTTTGAAAAAGCAGCAATAACAATGGACTCTGGAGCAAAGGTGAAGGAGACTGAAGGGTATAAAAAGCTGAGTCAAGCAAAAATAAAGCCGCTATGTCAGCTAGTGTACAACTTAGGAAAGGCAGAATGACAATATTTGATACATTTAAAAAGGAGGTCAACAAACTAAGATGCGAGAGGGTAGTAGATAGATTTATAGCCCACTGCAAAAAAGAAGAACAAGACCAGGTTATAGCACTGGTTTTTGAACTCAAAACAGCTGCTGGATAGAACCATCAATAGAATCCGGGAAAAACTGTTTGCAGAGCATGATTCTTTAAATGGTTGCAGTCATTTTAACCAGAACGCGTAAATAATGCACACGATAGAAGACAACTGCGTAAACCGTGGATGCACTGCAAGAAAGAGAGTGTGAGGATTTGGGTGCAGTTGAAAGAGCAACTTAGAGAGAAAGAAAAGGCTAGATGTGTGAAAACCGTAGCCAATGAGGGACCTTCTTTAAATATTGCCCTCTAATACTGTTGCAGAGGAAAAGAAGATTTGAGCTATGAGTGGCTAGGTCAAAAATGGTGAAGCAAGGATATAAAAAAATGACATCACATGTTACACCTGCAAATAAAATTAAATCTGGTGCGCAAATGTCTGAAAAGGTGAAGTGTCATGAAAAAAAGAGAAATTGATTTGATGAGCCATAGAGAACAGAACACCCAAGAAATTAGAGTAAGGAGCACTGCTGTAAGAAGAAATGGCAATAATGAGAAACAAAACAGAGGGAGACTTGACTGATCACATGATGGATATTATTTTAGAAAGTAGCGACAAATTCTTTTGAATATACATGTATGTATTCAGTGCATGGTTTCATGCACACTTCAATGTCTGGTTCATGGTGAATGCCAAAGCAATTTATTTTGAGATTGTGTCAGGGGCTGAAGTGACCATTGTTAATGTATCCACAATGCAAATACTCCCTTTGAAAGCCGCTATACAGGACCAGCACCACCTGACAGATATGGCAAGGAGGTTGATAGAGCAATAGGATTAGTGAGGGTTAGAATATAAGCAGGAGAGTGGGAAGTTGAAACTGCACCAAATGATCACAGAAGCAGCGCAGATCTTGCTGGCAAGCCAGACATCTGTGCTTTTGGGCTACTGGAACTAAAAATAAGTAAAATCAAAGTGAAGGAAATAAAACAGAATAGAGACTGTTTGATCCTAGGCTGGTTGCTGGACAATTTCCAAATAAATTGGCAGGAGAGAACTAATTCGGTTGCTTTAGCCTTGTCAGTTTTGCCGATTTTAATTTTTAAACATTGCATATATAGTTGTCACATCACTTAAGACAACCAAAAATCTCAAATGATAGAAAAACGTATCTTATTTTTGATTCCCTTTTTGAAATTTTATGTAACTCTTCAAAAGCTAAAAGCATATGTTGCAAAACATATTTGGGTACGCTGACACTGAAATGCTTGCTAACAAGATTAAAAGTTTTTCATTTTATCCAGTTTTAATTTAGCTAAATCTGTGAGCTCATTTATGTACATAATGAACTAACTGGCTAAAATTAAGAAAATGAACCATTTGCTTAGCAGAAATAACCCATTTTAGAAGCAAAATTTATAGGCATAAAGCAGGAGCTTGAGTTTTGCTTGTTTACATTGTGGAAAACATTGATAGTGGGAGCTACTAGACATCTGATGGAATGCTACCAGTTTTTCATCTGAGGAGATTGAAAGGTAAACAGTAAGGAGAGCCTATAATTGGCGCTATATTATTGTGATATATTTTTTTAGTAAACCAAAATTAGAGCTACTTTGCCACTTTGCTTTTACACCTAATTGTTATATTCTGTGGTAGATATTTTTTGAAACAATCGAATCAAAGCTATACTTTTTCTTGAGTAAAAGTATTACTAGTAACCTATAGATAAATTGAATTCAACCAACTATCAACAAAGCCAATGCTATCGATCTTGCACTTAAAATGTTTTATTTTGTTCTATATCTTTAGTCATAGCAGATATGTCAATTAAACAAGAATTATACAACCTATTACAGAAAATGGGCAACAAAGTATGGTTCAATCATATCTGCCCAGAATTTGTATGTTGTGTAGTTTTGTAATCAACTGCCTATAATTATGGTGAATAATGAATTTTTTTATTCAACATGCTTTTTTAGTATGATGTTCAAACCTAAAAATTAAGACAAGGTTGTGAAAAAGCCTTTTGTATATAAAAATATTTGTGTATATACATATATGTACATGTATAATGTTAGTTTGCACCTTCATCTGCTGGTTTAATTGAAAAACACATTTCATTAACAAGAGTCTTTGAACAGCTGTCTTACTTTTCTGCAATGTCTTGCGTTCACTGAAAGCTCAAAAGGATTAGCTAAACTGCCACTTTAATAAAACAAATGGTTATATTGTAAAGGAAACTGCCAGTTTTCTTTACTCTCCACAAGGCCCTCAAACAACACCACCGAGGATAAGGTGTCAATGAAATATATATTTACTGAATAAATATATGTTTACATGTGTGACAAGCAATCAACCAAGAACATACATGTACATGCAAAGAGCGTGTGTACACTACGACTGTGTTCAAACAAAGAGCTCTTCTACGTTTTATATTTTTAGCTACATTCTAGTCTCCGCTCCTTTTTTGTACTATGCACAGTTTCTTTTTGGTCTTCTCAGTCCCTTGGCTTTCTTTTCAGTAGTCCGAATCATTATCGGGAGCCAGGCCTTTGGTGTTTTGAAAGCTCGGCCCTATGAGCGTGGTGGCCAATAAGCCAACAAATTTTTTGTGAATCTTTATCTACAACATCACTTTTGAATAGCTCTCAGACTAAGAAATTTAACCTTCACTTTGATGCTGTGGAAATTCATAGCTAAACCCTAAATGAGTCAGGTGGTGCACTTTCCTTTGTTGTAAAAGATATGACAAAACTTATAGTAAAAGAGGATATACTGATGTAGTTTTTGTTCATGAGTCTTTCTAATGGTATGAGGATTTATTTTAACAAACTGGCTACATGCGGTACAAAGCTTCATTATCTCAGATGGTGTAACACTAGCAACTAAATTTACAACAGCAACTCAAATATATACAGTTATACACACTCTCAACGCTTTCAGTAAGACAGGTGTAGCATAAGATCTTTTGCACAGAGAGATTGTAAGGTTTTTCAATATTTCTCTATATTAATTTTTAAGCTACTATACTCTTTTTAGCTACGTGGTAGGTGTCAATGTATGCAGTCACAAGGGCCAGCTATGTTTAATAGAGGTACCATTGCCTTTTCATCTGCTGAAAATGATTTATTTACTGTTTAGGTATTTTTTGGCTTTTTCTTTAGTCTTAATCAATTGCAGCACGTTATACAAGGCAACCCTTCTTTAATCTTGACAAAAATATCCCACTTTTTACTGATGATATGTGCTCAACACTTACTTTTGTTGTAATACACTTGTATGTAAGAAGTTTATGGCAAAACACGATATGGTGCTGCAACTTTGTATAATTGTTTCCACTAGTCTACATATTCATTTGAATCAACTACCAGAAAGTTGCATACAAATTTCAATATTTCCGAAGGCTTAGCATTACAAATTATATAACGTAACTAATAGGTGAATTCGTATTTATTGAGGTAGTATTTGTTTATAAGTTCAAAGATTTTTTTAATTTGAACTGAAAGAAGTAAATTAAAAGATTTTAATAAAGGCTAAAAGGTTAAAGGCTTTAAAGATGTTAAAAATATTTAACCCATGAACTGCCGTTTGCGCATTCATGCAAAACCTATGTTTGACTGCCGTATGCACATTTTTCCGAATTTTCCAGCATATGCGTAAAAGCTTAATTTTATTATTCGTTGAGCACATAACCAACGATTTTTAGGACTTTAATGGTATTGACAATAGTTTCCAAATTTTTTTCATAAAAAATTAGCCTAAAGTAACGAAGCTATTTCCAATTTTTATTTGAGAATTTTTAACTTGTAAAAAAACAATTTTTGTGTAGGTTTTGTAAGTACTTCCTTAATTAGAAATCATACAATTACTTATGTTGATGGAATTATGGCCAATTTAGGTTTAGATTTTTGTAAAAACACAGATAATTAATTTAACAGCATTGACTTTGACGGCGGTAAAAGTAATGGTTTTGTAAGAGTAAGGTACATGGTAGACGAAAGTTTTGGCTTCGTAGCGATTGTAGATTGTGATAGATTGTGGAGTGCAAGGTACCAATTCAGATTCTAAAAAACATAATTTGGCGAAGAAAAAAAATCTGAGCAGCTTGAATAAATTTGTGAGAAACTAAATGTAGAGGTAAAATAAATAGCCAGTATGTAAACTACAAAATGTCGATGCAATGTGTTTAAATTATTCAAATTATTTCTCTATAACAATTTTAGAGGCTGATGAACCATTCCACAATATACCATACCTCGTTACTAAAAGGGGTAAGTGTGGATTTATATCGTTAAAAAAGGCCAGCTACATTTAATATAGGTATCACCGCTTTTTCATATGCTGAGAATAGTTTATTTACCGTTTAGGTATTTTTTGGCTTTTTCTTCATACTCTTCATCAATTGCAGCAGGTTATACAAAGTAACCTTTCTTTAATCTTGACCAAAATATACCGTTTAGTACTTGATGATAAGTGTTCCTGACTTACTTTTGTTGTAACTTACTTGTATGTAAGAAATTTATGGCAAACACGATATGGTGCTGCAACTTTGTATAATTGTTTCCACTAGTCTATATATTCACTTGTATTTAATCGACTACCAAAATATGCATAAACAATAAATATCTCAGAAGGCTTAGATTTACAAATTACATAACTTATAGTGAAGCAGTATATATTAGGGTAATTTTGGTTGATAAGTCTTGCTCTTACATGTACTTTAAGAACTTATTTTAACAAATTGGCTACATGCGGTATAAAAACTTATTTGTCTCAGATGACCTAAAACTAGCAACTACATGTACAACAGCAACGAGCAACGCCAATATACACAGTTATATACTGTACATTCTCAATGCTTTCAGTAAGACAGGTGTAGCATAGGATCTTTTGCAAAGAGAGATTGTAAGGTTTTTCGATATTTCTCTATATTAATTTTTAAGCTACTATACTCTTTTGAGCTACGTGGTAGGTGTCAATGTATGCAGTCACAAGGGCCAGCTATGTTTAATAGAGGTACCATTGCCTTTTCATCTGCTGGAAATGATTTATTTACCGTTTAGGTATTTTTTGGCTTTTTCTTTAGTCTTAATCAATTGCAGCACGTTATACAAGGCAACCCTTCTTTAATCTTGACAAAAATATCCCACTTTTTACTGATGATATGTGCTCAACACTTACTTTTGTTTGTTGTAATACACTTGTATGTAAGAAGTTTATGGCAAAACACGATATGGTGCTGCAACTTTGTATAATTGTTTCCACTAGTCTACATATTCATTTGAATCAACTACCAGAAAGTTGCATACAAATTTCAATATTTCCGAAGGCTTAGCATTACAAATTATATAACGTAACTAATAGGTGAATTCGTATTTATTGAGGTAGTATTTGTTTATAAGTCCAAAGAATTTTTAATTTGAACTGAAAGAAGTAAATTAAAAAGATTTTAATAAAGGCTAAAAGGTTAAAAGCTTTAAAGATGTTAAAAATATTTAACCCATGAACTGCCGTTTGCGCATTCATGCAAAACCTATGTTTGACTGCCGTATGCACATTTTTTCGAATTTCCCAGCATATGCGTAAAAGCTTAATTTTCTTATTCGTTGACAGCATAACCAACGATTTTTAGGACTTTATTGATATTGACAATAGTTTCCGAGTTTTTTTTATAAGAAATTAGCCTAAAGTAACGAAGCAATTTCCAATTTTTATTTGAGAATTTCTAACTGGCAACAAAACAATATTTGTGTAGGTTTTGTAAGTACTTCCTTAATTAGAAATAATATAATTACTTATGTTGATGAAATTATGGCCAATTTAGGTTTAGATTTTTGTGAAAACACAGATAATTAAAGTAGCAGCAGTGACTTTGACGGCGGTAAAAGTAATGGTTTTGTAAGAGTAAGGTACATGGTAGAAGAAAGTTTTGGCTGCATAGCGATTGTAGATTGTGATAGATTGTGGAGTACAAGGTACCAAATCAGATTCCAAAAAACATAATTTGGCTAAGAAAAAAAATCTGAGCAGCTTGAATAAATTTGTGGGAAACTAAATGTAGAGGTAAAATAAATAGCCAGTATGTATACTACAAAATGTCGATGCAATGTATTTAAATTATTCAAATTATTTCTCTATAACAGTTTTAGAGGCTGATGAACCATTCCACAATATACCATCCCTCGTTACTAAAAGTGGTAAGTGTGGATTTATATCGTTAAAAAAGGCCAGCTACATTTAATATAGGTATCACCGCTTTTTCATATGCTGAGAATAGTTTATTTACCGTTTAGGTATTTTTTGGCTTTTTCTTCATACTCTTCATCAATTGCAGCAGGTTATACAAAGTAACCCTTCTTTAATCTTGACCAAAATATACCGTTTAGTACTTGATGATAAGTGTTCCTGACTTACTTTTGTTGTAACTTACTTGTATGTAAGAAATTTATGGCAAACACGATATGGTGCTGCAACTTTGTATAATTGTTTCCACTAGTCTATATATTCACTTGTATTTAATCGACTACCAAAATATGCATAAACAATAAATATCTCAGAAGGCTTAGATTTACAAATTACATAACTTATAGTGAAGCAGTATATATTAGGGTAATTTTGGTTGATAAGTCTTGCTCTTACATGTACTTTAAGAACTTATTTTAACAAATTGGCTACATGCGATATAAAAACTTATTTGTCTCAGATGACCTAAAACTAGCAACTACATGTACAACAGCAACGAGCAACGCCAATATATACAGTTATATACTGTACATTCTCAATGCTTTCAGTAATATAGACAGCATAGGATCTTTTGCACTGAGATATTGTAAGGTTTTTCAATATTTCTCTATATTAATTTCAAAGAGGGATGTGGTACTAGACAAAGTACAATACTCTCACAAGCTACATGGTAGGTGTCAATTTATACAGTTACAAAGGTCAACTACATTTAATATAAGTATCATTGCTTTCTCATCTGCTGAAAATAATTTATTTACTGTTTAGTTGTTCTTTGGCTTTTTCTTTATATTTTTCATCAATCACAGCACGTTATACAAAGTAAACTTTCTCTAATCTTGACAAAAATATACCATTTAGTATTTGATGATAAGTGCTCTACACTTACTTTCGTTGCAACCTACTTTTATGTAAGAAATTTATGGCAAAACACGATATGGTGCTGCAACTTTGTAAAATTGTTTCCACTAGTCTACATATTCATTTGAACCTAATCAACTACCAAAATATGCATGAACGTTTAGTATCTCAGAAGGCTTAGAGTTAAAAATTACATAACTTATAGTGACGCAGTATATATTGGGGTAATGTTTGTTGATAATTCTTTCTCTTAGTTTAATAATTTATTTTAACAAATTGGCTACATGCGGTATAAAAACTTATTTGTCTCAGATGACCTAAAACTAGCAACTACATGTACAACAGCAACTCCAATATATACAGTTATATACATTCTCAATGCTTTCAGTGAGACAGTTGTAGGATAGGATCTTGTGCAAAAAGAGATTGTCAAGTTTTTTCAATATTTCTCTATAATAATTTTAGAGGCGGCTGTGCCACCATACAAACCATCATACTCATTTAGCAGCGCAACACGTGCCTAGAGCTTCGTCCTTCCGATTGAGTGCTTGAACATGGTGACAAATTTTATTCATATTTCCTATCAAGCAAAAATAATCACTCTTATAGTTAAAGGAGCAGTCATAAGAAAACGTGGCATTAAACTTTTCATGGCAAAATGTACATCCTCCTGCAGCAATCTTCTCTCAATTACATGCTTGTTTTGTGCACACTGTTCGTCAGTCTCCGAAAATCTTACATTTCCAATCCTCCTCGAATACACCCTTGTGTTTGGGCACGTTGTTCATCAGTCTCCAAAGATCTTACAGTTGACATCCTTCCTCGATTACACACTTGTCTTTGTGCATGTTTTTCGTCAGTCTGTGGTGCTCGAAGTTGTGCTTTCCTTTCTCTAGCCTTTGCTTAGCATTCGTTTCTTTGTTGTTCAGCTTTCAAGGCTTTAGGCGCGGCTTTCCTCAACATGCCTTTTTTAAGACTTTCTTCTTTTTCCTCTGATGAATCATTGCAGGTTCTTTTTTTTGGAGGCATTAGACAATGTTTAGCTTATGAAAGTACATGTACTTACCAAATTAATAAAAAATATATGACAGAGCAGAGTAGTATTTTGTAGTTGAAATTTTATTAGAACAGTGTCGGCAAAAGTGGTTGGACAAAAAATTAATATTAATAATAAGGAAAGATGTGTAAGCTAACACACAAAGCAAGCACTGATAAGAACCTTTGTGACACGCGTGTTTAACAAATGCAATATTCATCTGATGAGGAAATTGCGCTTGTTATTATACTATATCGTTATTAAAAAACATTGAATATCAAAGTGAAAAAAATATTCATACAAAGATTTTTCTTCTTTTTCCTCTGATGATTCACTGCAGGTTCATTTTTTGGAGGCATTAGACAATGTGTAACTTATGAAAGTACAGGTATTTAACTAATTAATAAAAAGTATATGACAGAGCAGAGTAGTATTTTGTAGTTGAAATTTTATTAGAACAGTGTCGGCAAAAATGGTTGGACAAAAAATTAATATTAATAATAAAGATTGGAAACTAATTAAGTAATAATCACAATGCTGG
This sequence comes from Watersipora subatra, assembly GCF_963576615.1. Taxonomy (NCBI): domain Eukaryota; kingdom Metazoa; phylum Bryozoa; class Gymnolaemata; order Cheilostomatida; family Watersiporidae; genus Watersipora; species Watersipora subatra. Next base: position 65,295,468 of record NC_088709.1, read on the forward strand.
AAAATGAATAATGTTGATACTTCAAATGAAATACATACTCAAATTATGTTTAAAAAATGGAAGTTGAAATAATAATGATAATAAAACAAACTTAAAAAAATTATAATATAAACTTCAAAAGTTATAAGTTTATAAATGTAATGAAAGAATGTAAATCTATATATATTTCTCAAAGTATGTAACTCTATGTGACTATAAAAAATAAAGAATATCTGATACTTGTAATATTACACAATAAATCTTGCAGTAAATCTTATAGATAATCTAACAGATAATCTTACAGTAAATCTTATAGATAATCTAACAGACAATCTTACAGTAAATCTTATAGATAATCTAACAGATAATCTTACAGTAATCTTACAAATGCTTGTAAAATGTTAAATTAATTACGAATTATAAATTGATTAAGTTTAGAAGGAGAGATGTGTAAGCTAATACGCAAAGCGAACACTGATAACAACTTTTGTGAAACGCGTGTTTAATGAATGCAATGCTCGTCTGTTGAAAAAATTGTGCTTGTTATTATACTATATCGTTATTAAAAAACATTAAATATCAAAGTGAAAAATATTTATGCAAACAAATATTTTTTAACTTGAACTGAAGGAAATAAATTAAAAAGATTTTAAAACAAGGTTAAAAAGGTTAAAAGCTTTAAAAATGTTAAAAATATTTAACCCTTAGGCTGCCGTATGTGCATTCATGCAAAACCTATGGTTGATTGCTGTATGCACATTTTTCTGAATTTCCAAGCAATTCGGTAGAAGCTTACTTTTATTATTTGTTGACAACATAACCAATGATTTTTAGGACTTTAATGGTATTGACAATAGTTTCCAATTTTTTTTCATATGAGATTAGCCTAAAGTAACGAAGCAATTTAAAAGTTTTATTTGAGAATTTCTAACTTGTAAAGGAACAATTTGTGTAAGGTTTGTAAGTACATCCCTAGCTAGAAAAAAGATAATTACTTAGGCTGATGAAATTATGACCTATTCAGGTTTAGATTTTTGTGAAAACACAGATAATTAAAGTAGCAGCAGTGACTCTGACGGTGGTGAAAGTAATGGTTTTAGAAGAGTAAGGTACATGGTAGACAAAAGATTTGGCTTCGTGGCAATCGTAGATTGTGATAGATTGTGCAAAGCAAGGTACCAAATCAGATTCCAAAAAACATAATTTAGCTAAGAAAAAAAATCTGAGCAGCTTGAATAAATTTGTAAGAAACTAAATGTAGATGTAGAATAAATAGCCAGTATGTGAACACAAAATGTCGACGCAATGTATATATTTTGGTTACATATATAATCAATACAGAAATCGCCAAATTTGAAGTTCGAGATAAATTATTACCTTTAACGAAAAAAGACGAATAGGCATCGCATTGCATATACTTGAGTCCAAAAACTTTTTTTAATAAAGGGCATTGTAACGCAAAGCTAAAATAATTAGCACGCGCATTGGGTATGCGGTACATGATAACATCACTGATCACTATGTCGTGCTGGCTCAGTAGTAGAGCTTCCGTATAAGAACCTTATCAATGCATTCATTGTGAGTTCAAAGCTATTAAAAAGCAGGATTTTAATATCAAGATTTTAAGATCCATAGCTGGAGGGACACAAATATCCACAGACTTTGAGAAATATATATATAGACATAGACGTAGACGTAGGCGTAGGCGTAGACGTAGACGTAGGCGTAGGCGTAGACGTAGACGTAGACGTAGACGTAGACGTAGACGTAGACGTAGACGTAGGCGTAGGCGTAGGCGTAGGCGTAGGCGTAGGCGTAGGCGTAGGCGTAGGCGTAGGCGTAGGCGTAGGCGTAGACGCAGACGCAGACGCAGACGCAGACGCAGACGCAGACGCAGACGCAGACGCAGACGCAGACGCAGACGCAGACGCAGACGCAGACGCAGACGCAGACGCAGACGCAGACGCAGACGCAGACGCAGACGCAGACGCAGACGCAGACGCAGACGCAGACATAGACATAGACATAGACATAGACATAGACATAGACATAGACATAGACATAGACTTAGACTTAGACTTAGACATAGACATAGACTTAGACTTAGACATAGACATAGACATAGACATAGACATAGACATAGACATAGACATAGACATAGACTTAGACATAGACTTAGACATAGACATAGACATAGACATAGACATAGACATAGACTTAGACTTAGACTTAGACATAGACATAGACATAGACATAGACATAGACATAGACATAGACATAGACATAGACTTAGACTTAGACTTAGACTTAGACTTAGACTTAGACTTAGACATAGACTTAGACTTAGACTTAGACATAGACTTAGACTTAGACATAGACATAGATTTAGACATAGACTTAGACATAGACTTGGACTTAGACATAGACATAGATTTAGACTTAGACTTAGACTTAGACTTAGACTTAGACTTAGACATAGACATAGACATAGACTTAGACTTAGACTTAGACATAGACTTAGACTTAGACATAGACTTAGACATAGACTTAGACATAGACATAGACATAGACATAGACATACACATAGACTTAGACTTAAACTTAGACATAGACATAGACATAGACATAGACATAGACATAGACATAGACATAGACTTAGACATAGACTTAGACTTAGACTTAGACTTAGACTTAGACTTAGGCATAGACAACGACATAGACATAGACTTAGACTTAGACTTAGACTTAGACTTAGACATAGACTTAGACTTAGACTTAGACTTAGACTTAGACTTAGACTTAGACTTAGACTCAGACTCAGACTCAGACTCAGACTCAGACTCAGACTCAGACTCAGACTCAGACATAGACATTGACATAGACATAGACTTAGACTTAGACTTAGACATAGACTTAGACTTAGACTTAGACTTAGACTTAGACTTAGACTTAGACTTAGACTTAGACTTGAACTTAGACTTAGACTTAGACTTAGACTTAGACAGAGACATAGACATAGACATAGACATAGAAATAGCCATAGAAATAGACATAGCCATAGACATAGACATAGACATAGACGTAGACATAGACTTAGACGTAGACTTAGACTTAGACTTAGACTTAGACATAGACATAGACATAGACATAGACATAGACTTAGACATAGACTTAGACATAGACATATACATAGACATAGACATAGACATAGACATAGACAGAGACATAGACATAGACTTAGAAATAGACATAGACATAGACTTAGACTTAGACATAGACATAGACATAGACTTAGACATAGACTTAGACATAGACTTAGACATAGACATAGACATAGACTTAGACATAGACTTAGACTTAGACATAGACATAGACTTAGACTTAGACTTAGACATAGACATAGACATAGACATAGACATAGACATAGACATAGACATAGACATAGACATAGACATAGACTTAGACGTAGACGTAGACGTAGACGTAGACGTAGACGTAGACATAGACATAGACATAGACATAGACTTAGACTTAGACTTAGACATAGACTTAGACTTAGACTTAGACTTAGACTTAGACTTAGACTTAGACTTAGACTTAGACTTAGACTTAGACTTAGACTTGAACTTAGACTTAGACTTAGACTTAGACTTAGACAGAGACACAGACATAGACATAGACATAGACATAGACATAGACTTAGAAATAGACATAGACATAGACTTAGACTTAGACATAGACATAGACATAGACTTAGACATAGACTTAGACATAGACTTAGACATAGACATAGACATAGACTTAGACATAGACTTAGACTTAGACATAGACATAGACTTAGACTTAGACTTAGACATAGACATAGACTTAGACATAGACTTAGACTTAGACATAGACATAGACATAGACTTAGACTTAGACTTAGACATAGACTTAGACTTAGACATAGACATAGACTTAGACATAGACATAGACTTAGACTTAGACTTAGACTTAGACATAGAAATAGACATAGACATAGACATAGACATAGACATAGACTTAGACTTAGACTTAGACTTAGACTTAGACATAGACATAGACATAGACATAGACATAGACATAGACAGAGACATAGACATAGACATAGACATAGACATAGACACAGACATAGACATAGACATAGACATAGACATAGACTTAGAAATAGACATAGACATAGACTTAGACATAGACATAGACATAGACTTAGACATAGACTTAGACATAGACTTAGACATAGACATAGACATAGACATAGACTTAGACATAGACTTAGACTTAGACATAGACATAGACTTAGACTTAGACTTAGACATAGACATAGACTTAGACATAGACTTAGACTTAGACATAGACATAGACATAGACTTAGACATAGACTTAGACTTAGACTTAGACTTAGACATAGACTTAGACTTAGACATAGACATAGACTTAGACATAGACATAGACTTAGACTTAGACTTAGACTTAGACATAGACATAGACATAGACATAGACATAGACATAGACATAGACATAGACTTAGACTTAGACTTAGACTTAGACTTAGACATAGACATAGACTTAGACTTAGACTTAGACATAGACATAGACATAGACATAGACATAGACATAGACATAGACATAGACATAGACATAGACTTAGACGTAGACGTAGACGTAGACGTAGACGTAGACGTAGACGTAGACATAGACATAGACATAGACATAGACTTAGACTTAGACTTAGACTTAGACTTAGACATAGACATAGACATAGACATAGACATAGACATAGACTTAGACATAGACATAGACATAGACATAGACATAGACAGAGACGTAGACGTAGACGTAGACGTAGACGTAGACGTAGACGTAGACGTAGACGTAGACGTAGACGTAGACGTAGACGTAGACGTAGACATAGACATAGACATAGACATAGACTTAGACAAAGACTTAGACATAGACATAGACATAGACATAGACATAGACATAGACATAGACTTAGACTCAGACTCAGACTCAGACTCAGACATAGACATAGACATAGACATAGACATAGACATAGACTTAGACTTAGACTTAGACTTAGACTTAGACTTAGACTTAGACTTAGACTTAGACTTAGACTTAGACTTAGACTTAGACTTAGACTTAGACATAGACATAGACATAGACATAGACATAGACATAGACTTAGACTTAGACTTAGACTTAGACTTAGACTTAGACTTAGACTTAGACTTAGACTTAGACTTAGACTTAGACTTAGACTTAGACTTAGACATAGACATAGATATAGACATAGACATAGACATAGACATAGACTTAGACTTAGACTTAGACTTAGACTTAGACTTAGACTTAGACTTAGACTTAGACTTAGACTTAGACTTAGACTTAGACTTAGACTTACACTTACACTTAGACTTAGACTTAGACTTAGACATAGACATAGACATAGACATAGACTTAGACATAGACTTAGACATTGACTCAGACATAGACATAGACTTAGACTTAGACTTAGACTTAGACATAGATATAGACATAGACTTAGACTTAGACATAGACTTAGACTTAGACATAGACTTAGACATAGACATAGACTTAGACATAGACTTAGACATAGACATAGACTTAGACATAGACATAGACTTAGACTTAGACATAGACTTAGACTTAGACATAGACTTAGACTTAGACATAGACATAGACATAGACTTAGACATAGACATAGACTTAGACTTAGAGATAGACATAGACTTAGACTTAGACTTAGACTTGGACATAGACATAGACATAGACATAGACATAGACTTAGACTTAGACTTAGACATAGACATAGACATAGACTTAGACTTAGACTTAGACTTAGACTTAGACGTAGACATAGACGTAGACGTAGACGTAGACGTAGACGTAGACGTAGACTTAGACTTAGACTTAGACATAGACTTAGACATAGACATAGACATAGACATAGACATAGACATAGACATAGACATAGACTTAGACATAGACATAGACATAGACATAGACATAGACATAGAAATAGACATAGACATAGACTTAGACTTAGACTTAGACTTAGACTTGGACTTGGACTTGGACTTGGACTTGGACTTGGACTTGGACTTGGACTTGGACTTGGACTTGGACTTGGACTTGGACTTAGACTTAGACTTAGACTTAGACTTAGACTTAGACTTAGACTTAGACTTAGACATAGACTTAGACTTAGACTTAGACTTAGACAGAGACTTAGACTTAGACTTAGACTTAGACACAGACTTAGACTTAGACATAGACTTAGACTTAGACTTAGACTTAGACATAGACATAGACATAGACATAGACATAGACATAGACTTAGACTTAGACTTAGCCTTAGACATAGACATAGACATAGACATAGACTTAGACTTAGACATAGACTTAGACTTAGACATAGACTTAGACATAGACTTAGACATAGACTTAGACATAGACATAGACATGGACATAGACATAGACATAGACTTAGACTTAGACTTAGACATAGACATAGACATAGACATAGACTTAGACATAGACTTAGACTTAGACATAGACATAGACTTAGACATAGACTTAGACATAGACTTAGACTTAGACATAGACATAGACTTAGACATAGACATAGACTTAGACTTAGACATAGACTTAGACATAGACATAGACTTAGACATAGACTTAGACTTAGACATAGACTTAAACATAGACATAGACATAGACTTAGACATAGACATAGACATAGACATAGACATAGACATAGACATAGACATAGACATAGCCTTAGACTTAGACTTAGACTTAGACTTAGACTTAGACTTAGACTTAGACTTAGACATAGACTTATACATAGACATAGACTTAGACTTAGACATAGACTTAGACTTAGACTTAGACTTAGACTTAGACTTAGACTTAGACATAGACATAGACATAGACATAGACATAGACATAGACATAGACATAGACATAGACATAGAAATAGACATAGACATAGACATAGACTTAGACTTAGACTTAGACTTAGACTTAGACTTAGACATAGACATAGACATAGACATAGACATAGACATATACATAGACATAGACATAGACATAGACATAGACATAGACACAGACATAGATATAGACATAGACATAGACATAGACTTAGACATAGACTTAGACATAGACATAGACATAGAAATAGACATAGAAATAGACATAGACATAGACATAGACTTAGACTTAGACTTAGACTTAGACTTAGACATAGACATAGACTTAGACTTAGACTTAGACATAGACTTAGACTTAGACTTAGACATAGACTTAGACTTAGACTTAGACATAGACTTAGACTTAGACATAGACTTAGACTTAGACTTAGACTTAGACTTAGACATAGACATAGACATAGACATAGACATAGACATAGACATAGACATAGACATAGACTTAGACTTAGACTTAGACTTAGACTTAGACTTAGACTTAGACATTGACATAGACATAGACATAGACATAGACATAGACATAGACTTAGACTCAGACTCAGACTCAGACTCAGACATAGACATAGACATAGACATAGACATAGACATAGACATAGACTTAGACTTAGACTTAGACTTAGACTTAGACTTAGACATAGACATAGACATAGACATAGACATAGACTTAGACTTAGACTTAGACTTAGACTTAGACATAGACTTAGACTTAGACATAGACATAGACATAGACATAGACACGGACACGGACACGGACACGGACACGGACACGGACACGGACACGGACACGGACACGGACACGGACACGGACACGGACACGGACACGGACACGGACACGGACACGGACACGGACACGGACACGGACACGGACACGGACACGGACACGGACACGGACACGGACACGGACATGGACATAGACATAGATATAGATATACTCGATGCTTTCAGTAAAACAGTAACTGTTGTAGGATAGGTTCTTGTGCAAAAAGAGATAGTGAAGTTTTCATTATTTCCCTATAACAATTTTAAAGATGTGGTTACGTCAAATTTGAGTTGATCTTAAAAGAAAGCATTTTTCTCCTCTATCAGTTGATATGTTGTTTGTTGTGTTAGGCGATCTCATTGCCAAGATATTTGAATTTTAAAATCAAAAAACCTGATCGCGGGAAAAACGCTCAGGCCAAAAAAACATGCCCAGACTTGCTCGAAATGATGTCACCCGTGATTTATCTGTCAATATATTTCATATTCACATCGGCTATTTGCGATAAAAGTCTAGTCCTAAGCGGCTCTATTGACATATATTTTATTTTGTATTTGCTCAGGTTGGTTAGAATAAAATTTTAAATCCCGCTACAGATACATTATTATGAATGTTTCAAAGGCCTCAAATAACGAAAAATGAAAATTTGTCTTACTCACTTTCTCCAAATGCTGTGTAAACATTTGAGTACCGACTACCAATTTTACTGGGCTGCGGTAATTCTGTCAAGCAAATTATGTAGAATAAGGTCCTTGCATCAGCACAGTTCCGCCGCTACCCACACTAACGATATACAGCCTCCCAAAAGCCCTGCCCACATTATGTCTGTTGCCTATCCTGGGGCGGGGCTTTATATCATTGCCCACACCGATAACTAGTTTCTTACTACTGTAAGTAACATAAGCAAGCTGCGTCTTTGAAAAGAATATACATAGGGAGAGAGTTTTAAGGATGAGAAGTCTGCTGCAAACTAGATTTGAGCTTACATTCTCCAGTTCTGCGGACATCCATGTACTATATCCAATTCACTACTATATTCTGCAAATCATGTTTTGCATTATCTTCAACAATATTATTTTGTTATATAATTTTTACAAGCGAAGATTTTCATCTCGGCATAAAGCTTTTATTAAAAATATTCATCAAGTCGTGGCCACTCACATAGTTTTAGCTGATACAATAAGACAAATTCATCTACTGCAGCAAACTCAAACAGAACATCATGGTTTATACAGCACACATTCAAGTCTCTCTTTCCCTTTTATGGCAGTTTTACCACTGACAAAGCTGCTTCGGCTGGTAGGACGAAATGAGCATCCTGTAATCAAAAAAACAAATGCAATACATATATGTCATTCATAGATGTGATTCTAAAGCGCATCTACTAAAAGCTTTCAAATTGGGAGTTTGATAGACTGCAAGTGTAATTTTAAAAACGAATAAATGTTTAACAACGGCACAAGTACGCCAAGCCAACGATTCAAAGCTTTAGTTTTGGAAATTAAAGATTTGCATTGATCAATCGATTTTCTTCACTTTCTACAAGTGAAAAGTGAATATCTAAAGTCAAATCATAAATCTAATTTACTAGATAAAACTGCCACAGAAAATTTGAAGCAAATGTAGCTAGGTGAACCGATAAAAAAATATAAAACAATGATTAGTGATAGCAAAAAGTTATAATTTTATTAATTAGTACATGTATTAATGAGTACTAAAATATTACCTTTAGTATATTCATCAATCTAAGCCATTGTATTGCTAGATGCTAAAGATTAAAAAGAAGCCGTCAAGAACTCACTGTAGATACGTATCTCGCACGCGCAGGAAATTACACTTTAGCCTTAAGCAGGGAAATATAATCTGAATGTAAACTCAACAGAAAACTCTATAGGAGACTCAAAGTAAAAGATAAATTTACCTCCATTCTCCGATCTTCCTCCGTAGAACTTTGATGCCCAGAAAACTCGGAGTCACCTTCGCAGTAATTTCACAGCCATTTTTACAATTATGTTTTTCGTCAATAAACGTGTCGATCGCGTAATTCATTAAAGTAACGATGTTAATTCATTTAGTAAATATCGATGTTCATGCGATTTAATAATAGAGTAAAATCCCTAAATTTGAGACCACAGACAACGCGTTTTACAAGTGATCACATTTATTACGACCTATATAAAAATTTCGCACTGATGATTGGCTAACGAAGCGACCGCATATTTATCGCTCGTGGTTTCTTTTCAGATGTATTGCTAGTGACGTCATGAAAAAAGCACCCGCTGGAATGTGAGCTTTCTAAAAGAGGGCCTCATTCAAACCCATATATCTCTGGACAGGGTTGGTCTACAAAGACAAAAATGGCATCAAACTTTAGCTGATGTTTTAGCCTTTTATGGGTCTTAATTTCAATAAATCGAATTTTTTGACGCAACCACATCTTTAAAGGCTGATGTGCCATTATACAAACTACCATACTCCTTTGGTAAAAGTGGTAGGGGTGGATTTATACCGTCAAAAAGGCCAGCTACATTTAATCTAAGTATCCCTGCTTTTTCATATGCTGAAAATAACCTATTTAGTGTTTAGGTAGTTCTTGGTTTTTCCTTCACAAACTTCATTCGTCGTAGCACGTTATACCCAGTAACTTTTTTCTAATCTTGACAAAAATAAGCCACTTACTACTTGATACTAAATACCCTACACTACTTTTGTTGTAACATATGTAGCACATTTGTAGTGAAACATATGGTCTGTTATTTTTGTTTAAGAGTTTTTCCACTAATCTGAACATTACTTTGGACCAATTGGTTACACACCGTTTACTTCAAAGCTTCAATATCTCAGAAGGCTTAGCACCAGGCCTAATTTACATTCCTAGCAACTACTTGTATTTTGAATGCAGTCAGTTAAATGAGAAGCTATTGTCTAAAATGAGACTGCCATGCTTTTCAATATTTCTGTATTACTGTTTAGCTGTTTCAACAACTAGAGTACCAAAATCAAACTTCAGTCTTTTTCTTCAAGCACAGATAGGTTCTAATCTACACAGTCACAAAACAAACAATTTATAATAATTTATAGTAAAGCAGCGTATACGAGTTTCAAAAAGAGATGTCATCCAGATTTCAAATCAGTAAAAAATAGTAAAATGATAAGATCAATATGAATAATATCTTAGACCTTAATTTGTTGCTAGATTATAAATATTTTGACACAAAACAAAAGTGTCTCTAGTTGTAATGTATAAATACTTCATTAGTATTCAAAAGGTTGACTGAACACTCGATTATTACAGACAAAACTGAGAGGCGAGCAGCACAAGGTCATCTTAAAAAATCAAAAAGTATGCCTTTAACATTATTTGGTGAGTCAAAACCTTCATTCAGTTACATTGTGAAAAATTTCGAGTTTTGAGTGTTTTATATCTGTGTTTATGCGTGTGTGCGTGTGGTGGGTCCGTGCGTGCGTGTGTGTGTGCGTGTGTGTTCACATTATTTTTCAACAAAAGTGAATAGCCTGAGTGGTAATATTCTGAGTAAATCATACATTGCAAAAACTTATGTAGATTGTGATGAACGTAGCAACAACTGATATGATGCTTTGAGAACTTATATGCCATTGCTTAGTGATGAAATAATTTAGCTTGTGTAATGATATGGCAAAGGTTTTAAGGATATTACAGGTGTGGCAGATTAAAACTTACTGGCTTTTAAACCAACTTTATTACATGTGTACTTGTGGTTTGTTTGTATGAGACAAAAGCTGAATGATCTAATGTATCTAGTTGCAACTTTCTTTTTAGGTGAGACACGGAACATAGAAGCTCAAATCAAGGAAAAAGACTGCATTATTATTGCGTGTGATTGCGAATACTCTCTAAGTAAGGTTGATATGAAAGATTCATGACTTTAAAACATGAGTTTACTTTTTTACCTAAAGACATATTGGAGCCAACGCACTAAAGCCTTAGGTGTTTATCAATTAATTACTTCAACTAATTACTTTCAGCATAGCCAAAAATTTTCAATGATGCAGCTATTGAGTTGAATATTTATTTTACTTACGTTTTAGCATTAAAAGCTGTTTGAGCAATTGGAATCTTTCTGAATGCTTTAGAAAAAAACCCAGGTTTTCAGCATTGATTTATAAATTGCTTGCTGAAAAGTATTTGTGTTGTTATTAACAAAATTTGGTATTCATGGGCTCTTCTTATATTATACCCGCAAGAAATTTCAGTGTGTTGTTTTTATCTACTAATGAATACAAGCTCTGATCAATTTCTAATTTTTTTCCTTAAGTCGCACTAAATATTATGATTCTAACTTATTCACTAAATACATGTGAATAGATATTTTGAGAGACATCATAAACAGTAGCAATATGCAGAACAATTCTTTCAAACACTTTTTAGATTATCTATTGATTTAAAACTCTAAGTTTATTCAGATCTTGTGTAGTTTTTATATTGATTCTAAAATATAACCTTGTCAACAAAATTCAATTATGAAAAAGTGAACTCTGGAATTTGGAACATCAGCAATAACCTATATTTTTTCAGTAATGCATGTACTTGTTTGGGCGGTATAAATGGTCATATTTTAGAATGAAATGTGGTGCCACTGAGTTCAAAAAGGTACAGCAAAAACTGAAAGAAGAAAAACAGAGTATGAGATACGACGTAGCCTCTAAAAACCACATAAACAAGTTACTTGAGAATTTTCATTGGATCTGACAATGCTGTGACAATAAAACCCTAAAATGATGATAAGAAACTTTACCGAACAAACCTTGGTGTTATAGTGTTTTTCAAAGCAGTACTCAATAACTCTAACATATCCAGCAAAAAAAAACAAGTTTATCGAATTAATATCTTCTAATTGGAGACGGGATTAAAAAGTGCATAAAACAACTGTCAAACAAAACAAAAAGACGCATTGCGTTTCGTAATGTGTGTGCATGTTGCAACTAATCCCTGTAATAAAATATTGCACAACTAAAAGGTTTTTTTATCAAGCAAGCAGCTGATTTGAGTGAAGCAGTAAACAGCCTTTGCTGATCTATTATACTGGTATCAGCAATGGGGTGTTTAGAATTCTAGCCTAACTACGTAAGTTCATTAAGCATAACAAATGAAAAATGGATTTAGGCAATTAAGTTACATGATCACATATGGTTCACTCTGGCTACATTGATGTCTGAAGCTGCAGCACCTACTACAGATGGATATTGAGCAAAAGCGATCAAGGCAAGGAATTGGTATAAATAATGAATGGGGAGGAATATGATCTTCTGTTGACATTTATATTTAAATTTAGCTTTAAATCATAAATAATGAGCATTGTAAAGCAATTGAAATGATTTGTAATGGCTGTCTTCATAAAAGAAAGGTGGTAGCTTAGGTGTAAAGCATTTTAGCTAATGATTATTCAGTCAATCGATAGCAGACACAGTCACGCTATCTGATGCGCATAGAAAGTTACGAAATATGAAAATGTTCATAGTAAAAAGACTGTATTTATAAAAGTTACTAAAACTTAAAACATGTTCTCCACATAATCAAAAGGTTCCCAATAACATAGAAGTAGCATTGTAATATTCTAATTTCTAACAATATTTATTTATTCTATTAATGAGCAATCTTTGCTTAATTTACAAAAGATTACAAACTTTCTGGACTGATACTAGGTTTTCTGTCATGCCTCTCATTTCAGAGGTAATAAAACTTTTTTTAAATAAAAACTTAAAACTATTACGCAAAATTAATTATGGCTTTTAGCTACATAAGGGTATATTGAAACATGCTGCAAAACCTTGCAGTTTTAGATACATGTATATCTTATTCACTTGGTTTACCTGCCTAATATGTTTGCTATCAACTTCTGATTGGCTTGACTATAAGCAGACCTTTCTACACATAACTGAACGTTATTTCACTCTTTCTTTGAGGGCGTGCTGTGAGTTACTGTTGAGTTTTTTCATAAATATCAAACCATTCGACATCTTTCTTTCTCTATATACTTGAAAACAAAAATAAACAACTTTCAGAATTGTCTCCTGAACAATAATTTTTAGCAAGCCATACTTGTCCATCAAAACTATCCCATTAAAATGGATATAATACCTCTCAACATACACCCACTAGTAGCAGCAACAAGCCTAGATAGTTTCACATACAAATGTTATCCAATTGTGTCTTCCATATGCTCACCAACATTGAACATCAGGGTTGACAACTAGTGCAACAGTATTTCCTTACCAAATGATTTCCTTTAGGGAAAATCTGAAAAAAAGCAGTGATAAACTCAGCTGCAGCCATATCATTAAAATAGCAACTGCAACAAATCGACAGAATAAAAAAAAGTTTAAGCAAACAATAACAACTGATCCGGTTCCAAATATTGTGTAATAAATGACTGTCATTTAGGTTTGGAAGCCTTACAAAAAGTATCATATACCAGGTCAGCGTAACATAAAACAATAAAACCGAGGCATATGTCGGGTGGACTGTATGAGTTTTAGAATCGGATAAAACTTAAAAAATATTTTTTAATTGCAAAATAAAAGATCTGAGCATGTATATCTGGTTCTTTAAAAACTAAAAACATTGATACATTTAAAATAAAATAGGAATACTAAGCAAAGCCAGTGCTTATTTATTATCCGTAAAAAGTCAACTTTAGAAAATTGAGAAGTGTTACAGTTAAGGTAAAGAGCTCTAGCTCTTTACCTTAACTGTCCGCATGAGAATGTAAACACCTGTAAACACTGTGTAAAATATGTCATTAGACAAGTGTAATTGTACTTGAATAATCTCTTTTCTACTTTCACACACCAGGTCAGTACATTTTGCTTTGCAGACTCCTTTCAGTTGATAAGCTAATTTCTAGTAAAATGCACACACCTAACATTCATGATAATTGATACAAATTTAAAGTTGTTTTCTTTCTATACCACATGAAACAATTTGCAGTAAAGTCTGTTTAGTGTGAACTTTGATAATTTTAATTTTATTAACAGTTTGCAGTCACGGCTTAGTTCTTTTACGAAGTAAAAAATGTATGTGTGTGACTTTTTGAATGTTGTATCCTCATGGTTCTTCTAACTGTATATTTCATATACTGAAGAGTGTTTGTTTAACTTTATGACAGTTGCTGACCTTAACGTGTACTTCATAAGTCACTAACCTCATGACATGTTTGACAAAGAAAAATAAATTCTGCTCCATTGTATGATCTTGTTGCATCTACTCATTGACAAAACAACTCACGATCATATGATAAAATATTTCTTTACAGACCAAGTGAGCCAGCTTACCTATTATAGATTTTCGTCTCATTAGTACTTTTTCAAGGTTTCTTTGATTTAAATTTTTGATTTACATGTGCCCTTGCTACTTTCTTTCATACTTTTTAGTGAATTAAATGTTTTACTGATTATTTGATCACCACTAGTTTTGTCAGTTTATTTACGCTAATTTTTTTTATTTGTCGTTGCTCTTCTTGTTACCAAATTTGTTTATTATGTAATTTGATTGCAAATAAAACATTAAAACATAACCCAGCAAAATTAGTCTCTGAAAGGTCTGTGTAGCTGCTTCTCAACAATCAAAACCATTCCTGAAAAATTTCAGTGCAGTGACCAAGGCAGCATTATTCATCCTTAAATTTTTTTCAGGCACATAATTATTTTTGCATAACACGTTTATGACAACCAATAACTTTTAAACTTCAGTTACAATATTAGAATTGTGTTGAAATATAAATACCCTATAATATTGTGCATCCTATTTATCTAGTATTTAAACTGCGAAATTTCTTTTTTAAACATCGGTTTTTACATTACATGTTTCTTGAGCTCATTATCTAATGCTATTGTTCAAGTTTCTATTTTTGATCCAATTGTTATTTTGGTGCTACAGAAAGACATTTTTTGTTATTTCAAGAAGCACCATACTTCCCTTTAAGCCTTTAGTCCGTCACCAGAATTCTGGCTTATCCTACACTTATCTATATGCTATAAAGTTGTAATCTCATACAGATCTTGCATTATGTAAATGTCTAGGCTCCCACAATATGGCCATGCCAGCTACCTCACTACTAAAAATTTCAGTCATTGTCAAATGTCAAATGCTAAAACCCTCATATCAGTCGGCTACCTTTGCAGCTTTTAAGATGCTTTTTTGAGCAATCACCATGTTCTTGCTGCATGTTCCATATATCTCAATATCTATCTCTTTTATCATGTGCTGCATGCAATCCGTCTGCTACAAAATTACAAAATCCATCTCATAGCTACCAAATTTACTATTAGATTACATCCTTCCTTCACTAAATTTTAAACTTTGTTATATTTATGACACTAATAGCTCACAATTAGTAATCTTAAGCAATTGTTTACAGTTTCTTGGCTGACTGCAACCATATTCTTATTTTTATTTTTATAAGAGTATCGTGTATCCTTTTAGCGGTCCTTCTGGCTACCAGTCCAGTTTTTGATTGTAGATGTATCTTCGTAATTTTAAGTTTTTAAAATTATATGTAGGCTGATTGTTGTTTCAAATGCTTTCAGAATCTCTGCTAACATTATCCAAAGTAACTTTACCTTTTTCATTACATTCTCTCACTGTATCAGGAGCTCTGAAAGTCTACGGTAAAAATCAAAAAACGGCCTGATTAACGTTGTAGTTCCTTATTAATCATAATGCATTGTGCTGTCAAACACATTAGTATAAACTAAATTTTCTGAATATTTGAATATATGGAAATTCAAAAACTTGATAAAACTAAGGAAATTTGTTTCAACTTACCAAAGATATTGGTCCTTTTAGAGTTGGCTTGCGCAATTGTAACGTAATTTAAAAACACTTACAGACCGCAGCTTACAAATTTCTAATCATTTCCAACTCTGCATAATGTTAGTTCATTTCGGGTTTCTCTATGCCAATGCTTTTTTGTTCATTTTAGCTGATGAAAATGTCCTCTTATTCGAATTCCTTGCTCTCCACACACAATCACATCCTCTTCTAATCACAATGCTCACTAGCCACTAAATGAATCGGGTTGTCAGAGAAGGAAAACCACTTCAATTATAGATGTTGCTTGTGATAGATGTAGTCATGATCATGTGCTTTGTAATAAGTTAGGATGTGGTTTGCTAGATAACTGTTAATGTAAAAAACAACACTGTAAAATAGAAGCTTGGTAATGATGGATACTGGCTAATGTAAAAAGCTGTGGTGAACATGTTATGCAAATCTAGCAAAGAGGAAGCAAAGCCCATGTTTGACCCGATAAACATTTTTTTCTTAGTACACTCACCTATTGAGCTCTTATGCCGTTGCCTACCATGATCAAAGCAAATGTCAGTATAGCAACATAGTTTTCAATTTCACCACTGACTTGAGCTTTTATAACCTTTTAAAACTCTGTCTCTTGTGCTAATCGAGTGTTTGGATTTATAAAATCTTGCACTTTTCACATTCATATTTTCTTTGCAGGGTCGGTATGTAACAACTTTATGACTGTTTTACAGGCAGGACTTGAACCTTCTAAATCAGTCTTTCCAGAACATTCTACCACTAGGTTCAATAACTGTTAAATTGAAACTGCCATTTTCTTTCAGATTAGAGCTTTGAAGTTTTGTTGACTAGCCGTGGTTTTAGATTGAACTTCAGCCATTCTTTGATAGCACATATGGCAGCTAATCATTTTGTATTGTTTTAGTGACTTGGAGCCAGGTTTTTGGAGTACACTTTCATCAGTTTTATTTTGTATAAGACACATTTTAAGCGTATACTACCCATCTATTGCTTGTAAATTTCAAGCTTTTGTTCATCCATCTTTACTGTGTATCACTACAGCCTTCATTAGATGGTTTACAGCTCAATGTACACACTAGAGTTTAAAATATTTTTCTGACATGTCAATATACTACAGCTTACAGTTTTTGGTGCAATCCAATACCATATTCTGTCCTATTGTAGTATATACAGTGAAACATGGATAACTCGCCCTCGGATATAGCGAATACATGGTTAACTCGACTGGATTTGCTTGTTCCGTTCCCACGCAATGATAAATGGCTCTATATAACTCGAACTCAACACTGTTAATTCGAACTGTTTTTTGCCCAACGGCTACCGAAGCCATAGAGGTAAACCTCAACTTTTCGTAATTCATAAGCGTCGTTATTACCTCCATCGGCAAAATAATTTTGTCAACGACTGTTCTAAAGGTTTGGTGAAATTTGATTTATACGTACTGCTATACGATGAATAGTACGGGCTAGCCGGGTCACGGGTGCAAGGATTTTCACCACGCATATACAAAACAAAAACAGCATGTTGTTTTTGTTTTGTATTTGCGTGGCGAAAATCCTTGAGTGCGTGATCCGGCTAGCCCGTGATGAATAGTTTTCCGACGTGGATTCCGAGTTGAATCAACGTCGGAATGTTGAATGTTTAAAACGTCTTAAAAAAATGTTGTAATTAAACGTATACGCTGTCTTAGCTAAAAAAACTATTAATCGTTTGACCTAAACACAGAATGCGTGTGTACATTCAATAAGTATCTATTCAAAAAACGTTAGTGATATACAATGTATCGTTAAACCTCGTAAAACTTTTAATTGAACTGCCTCGGAGTGTTGCTCTTAACGAATGCCAGGTAAAGTAAGGTAATCTTTGGATAAACTTCAAGAAAAATTGGCAAAATTGATCGTGGGTAAAACGCTCAAAAGAAAAAGATGTCTTTTCTTTTGAGCATTTCAGCAATGATCAAGTTTTGCCAATGTCAATCTAAAAAACGTCCTGGCAATAACATCACCTCAAACAACAAACCAATCTCAAGTGATAGAAAAGTCTCTATACTTTTTGATAAAAACGTTTTAAACTTTACATTAGAAGCATTTAATTTGAAACAAGCCATTTGTGCTTTTGATTTATATTATAGTTTGTATATGTTCATGTATCTACTTATAAATAAGTAAATACATGGACTTGTGTCCGTGCTCTGATAACTTGAACACTCTGATAATTCGAACACTTTTGCTCGGTCCCTTGAAGTTTGAGTTATCCGAGTTTCACTGTATATATGTATATACATGTATATATAAATAAACAAATATATATATATGTATTATATATATGTTAACTTTTATAATTATTAATTATATTATTATACTGTTCTAAAGGAATATATGTAACATCCTATTCTATTAATATTTTTAAACAGGCGTCTCATCTTCGATGCAGTTTGCTAACCGCTGTGTGATAACAGTGAAATGTAAGAGAATGTGAATATACCCTGTAAAAATTAAAATTCTGTCATAACAGTATCAGGCACAGAACACATTCATTGGAAAATATGGGGTTGTTAACTGGTTCAAGGAGCCAGATAAAGTTCTGTAAACAGTCAACACACTAAAGGTAATCATCTTAATACAGGCCTTTTTCACATTGATCTGTCACATTAACAAGTCTCGTAGGAATAGCGCCGACATTGCCCATAAATACTCACACAATTTGTGATCATATTTGCAGTTCAGCCAGCATTGAATATTTTTCTCTTAGTTTAAAAATACAAAATATATTGATGGCTTGTTGAATTGTATTGTTTAAAAACTTTTCTTTTTGGCAGATTGTTAAATCACTATTTTGTTTTTTTGAGGGTAATTTTTTAACTTTGTTTGCTTTTAAAGCTGAGACAAGAATTGCAGTAGTAACACATTATTTTGGGCAAGCTTTTACTGTGAAGTAATGAAAATACTCATAACAGTTTTTAACTGTCTCAAACGCTTTTTTGTTACTAAAGTTGCTAATATTTTCAGCTATGCACTATGCTTTGCTTGTGTAACTTTAAAACTCGTGCATAGTGTAAAATATTTTGCTCATTTTGAATTGAAGATCTAACAGTCACAACTCCTAATGATTGCATGCAGTCAGTGTTCAAATATACTTTAATAATATAAACCTTTAGAGGCAAAATGCTTAGCGTATAAGAGAACTTTGATGAGTACATATATAAGTTAAAATCAAACATGGTTAAAGGCTAGTGAACCTTGTGACATCTTTCTACAGAATTTATTTGGAATCACCTGCCCTGAGTACATAAATAAAATAATTGCGGAAATGGCAAAAGTGATAGCGTTTAGTATGAAATTATTTTTATACATTTAAATATGCTGAATTCAAGTTACGGAAGTTATATTTTATGGAAGCAGTAAAATGCAAAAGAGGCCCACATTTCACTTTTGAATTTAGTTTTTACAGTGCCAGCAGAGTGTTTTAATGCAAAACAAACAAAATTCCTTACATTTTTGTGTATGAGTTGAGTAGTATGAAGAGAGGCATTTGAGTTCTAATTGAATATCCTTGAAAGTCTTAGCTTTTCTATTGCGTTTTTCTATTCGCATGTCTGTGCACATTGGTGGGTGCGTGTGTGCGTGTGTGGGTGTGTGTGTGTGCGTGCGTGCGTGCGTGTGTGTGTGTGCACGCGGGTTTTTGTAAACGATATGCTTTGCCACAACTTTTTGCCATTTTTTTTCAAACTTTTTATGCATATGCTCCATACCTTCTTCTGGGTAGCAAAACCTATTATCTCTCAAAACTTGGACTAGTCACCGAGAACCATTTTTAAACACTCACCTACTGACATGCTGATTAAACACAAAGAAACATATCGCTGATTTTCTGAGTTAAATTTGTGCATTGCTAAAGCATTATATAATACTAGTTCAATGTTGGAAGAGTCAGTTGACAGCACCAAAACATTCCATTATACAAATGGTTTACTGATATTGGTTTTCATATTTAACTAAAGCCATATCATATAATTTATTTTCTATCTGAAAATGTTTTTCTTTGACCAAAATAGCTAATGTTACTATAATTCCCTGTTTCTTCTCTCTATCAATTCAAATATAAACTGAAATATATAGGCACTAGTGCAAATATGGTACATACTGTAACTGTCCTCAAAACTATAGACATCAGGAAACTTTTTAAGTCGATCCCATTGTGATTGTTGTAGATAGGAGAAATGAGTTGGTGTATAATGTTTCGCAACAAAATACCACTTTAGTATTGGTCTATGGCTGAAACTTTAAAGTTAGCTGATTTCCTGTGAGCACTTCTTGTTAGCCAAGCTGAGTACGACTAGTATTTTGATTTGATTACAATAATGAAAAGCAAACATTGTCAGCCTAGCACATGTGTGACCGGAAAAGTTTGCACTTGGCTTTGCTTGAGCTTGAGCCCGGGTTTCTTCAGCAGCTAAATCACCTACTCTCTGGTACAGGTGTGTCAAAATCTGACTCAATGACTACACTGTATGATTTTGTTGATGTAGAGCAGTAGCGTCCACTAATAAAGGTTATATGCAATGCCCGTCTTAGCATCTTCTAGTGAGTTCAAGTTAAGTGAGTCTAAATAGCAGGAACTCCCATTTCACAACCCGGAAACAAGTAGCAATGACTGACTGCTACTGAGCACCGCCTTCTAGCAGTTTCTTTGTCTGCGGCCAATATCGACAGATGCCAGATGATACCGTATGTGGTTTTCGTAGCATATAGGTTCATCATCTTGACAGCTCCGTAGTCAGTCCGGCATTTCTCACTGGAAAATAACAAGCCAGTAGTACTTCTGGCAGAAATGAGAACGGTCTCAGTCTTATATTTTCTTGTTCTAGAAAAGCCTAATTATGTCCCTAACAGGTCAGAAGGGCCAAGACATTTTCTTTGTTCGAGTGATGCTGAATAATAAAGATAACTTTCCTGAACCTTTGGCTTGGCTGTTTCCTCTACTACAACAGCTGTACAGTGCACCCTCGAGATACGTTGTTGATCCGTTCCAAGGTTGGCATCAGATGGTGAAAAAATTGTATGTAGGGGTATTGAAACAGTAGTAATTATACAATGCGAAAAAAATGGTAAAGATCGACAAGAAATTATAAAAATGCTGTGCATATTGAAACTTAGTGGCAAAATGCTATGTTAACTTTCGTAACTCTAGTTACTTACAGTAGCTGCATTGTATTAAGTGCGCCTAGTGATTATGATCTGCAATATTGTAACATGTAACATCATGTGTGTACGAAATATAAAGTATGCATGGTAAAGAGTTCTTACCTTCAAGATGCATGTACAACATAAGCTTTGCATTCAATTGAAATAGGTTTAGCTTACTATACACACATTTAAAGCTAATTAAATCTGAGTTTTGGTATTTATTTTTAACTATTTCCCTAAATTTCAAATTTTGATCACTAAAATCTTATCGCTTCTCAGCTTTCACTATAACTTTTAGCGAGTCTGGTTAAACCCTTTTTCAACCTACTGTAAATCGACCGAAAAAGCTGTGCGTTACAATTCCCAAAAAGCGGCCAATCATACACTCGATCATTTAATAGCCTTCAAAAAATGAAATTTTATCTACTGTGCAGTAGTGTATGTACATACCTTTGGAGTAATGTGACTTGAGCTGGTACGTGTAGCGAGCAGAGAGGAAGCAAAAACATATCAACACGAGTTATGTGACTGTACACTTGAGAATCAATTTATTACATAATTAAATTTTCCAGCAGGCTAAATGAAGTTGTCTAGGCTAAATGGAGTTGCCTAATTTATTATTTTTGTGTCTTGAAAAGCAGAAATTGCCAGGAAGGCCAAGCTTTGTTGTTGGTACAGAGAGTGCTTGAAGAAAACAAGCTAACTTAGTGCAAAGTAGAAGATGGCCTACTTGATTACTTATTGAAGATAATGCTTGCTGGCGCTCTGTAAAATTTAATGCTGGTGCAATGCAGAAAATTGCTAGCTAGCAAAAGCTGGTAAAAGGATTCAGAGAAAGTTGTACAGTAATTTGGCTTGTATAAAATGTGCACAAGAATCAATGTAACCATACATACAGAAGTTTGTATGTATTTTTACCCTTAAGGGCATGGCTTTACCAAGTTCTAGAAAGTAATGTGGATGCGTCAACTGTCTTGAGTAGCTAGTTATATTTGAGTTACATACATACGATGATTTGTATTTACGTAGTAGAAAACAGGCCAACCTGCAAAGTCATGGTTAAGCAAGAAAATAAAACATAAAATCGAACCAAAATAAATAAAACAAGATAAAACATATCATGAATTGAATAAAGCATGAAAAACATGCTACACAAAGAAGATAAATAATGACATGCATTGTACAGTATTGTTTTTATGTACCTGTTTACATCAGTAAATTAAACATTTAAAACTTTTCTGCCAATGTAGGTTTTTCTGTCTTTTTTACATCCCGTGCATGGCCTTCAAGTCGTAAGCCGTAAGCTCCTCCTTGTGCTTGCTTTAACGGATTTCTTATTTTTAATAATAATTGCGATTGTTGATTGGTTGCGACCACATTCCTTGACAATATTAACAATACGTCTTCTTCTTTATTGATGGCCTCCAACTAATGTTTGTTGTCATGGAAATTATTTTTCCTTCTTTTAACTCTTTCACCCCTGATGGCAACTATTTTGAGAGAAGTTGTTCTCACTTGGGCCTGAAGCCAACACTTTCGGGACACTTTCTGAGTAATTTTATTGATACTCCTTTTATTTTGATCGTTTTTTTATCGCTTTGTTTTGAATGATAACAGTCTGATGATTGTTTTAATACCAGAAATGTGGTTGGATAAAAACATTTTACTAGGTAAATCCTGTGATAGATTTCAACCTTTTCAAGTCTGGAGGTCGCCATATGAATGCGTTCGCCGAAAGACGGAGGCTAAATCTTACAATCTAACGTAATAATTAGTTCAGGTGAAGAATTTAGCAGTGACAGCGATCTACAACAACAAAATGACTGTTTATTAGCAGCACAAGATAAGTTTCAATTGCACTACGTCAGAATTACTTAATTGTTATAACTTTTAAATATTTCGAATAAAAATAATTTAGTTGACACATCTTTTCACAATTTTAGTAGATAAAAACGATAAATTATATTAGTTTTATACTCCAGTTGTTTGCGTCTCGTGTTTATTATCATAACTGCAATAGATGTTGTCCTTGTAGAATGTAAATATGATATACATGTATATAGACCTTATATACCAATTGATTGAACTATAGAACAGAAACTACATTATGCCATAATATTGCGTATAGGCTCAAACTTCAGTTCTATAGATTAGAACTCCAAATTTTTTTTGCAACTCGATGATAACACATTTTCCTGTCATCCTAATTTGTTACTGAAACGTTATCCACTAAAGAACCAACTGGTAGCAGCAACCAAACTTAGACTTTTCGAGTTCCAAAAAAAATATCGATTTGAATCTTATCAATAACATCCTATATACATGTAGATTAACCTAATGTGTATATATTAGTACCAAAATGTAGCTAAGAATGTTAGCAACAAGTTATAAAAAACTTCTTTTATTTATCTTGAACGCAGCTTTATTTATGCTCAATCTAACACACCTCCCTTTATTAAATAACGAGTGTGAAAAATTAATTAGGCCAGGGGGCACTCAACTGGAAAATAATTAGGGCTGTAAGGGTTAAATAGATTATAACGCTAAAAATGAATATTTGCTCTCGATTATGCGCATTTTACAAAATTTCCCACATGGAATGCTGGCTTGAAAGAAGTCGATCATCGTGTCTCTTGTAAATGTTGTGAAAATGTTTTTGGCAAGCAGCATTTCGGCGTCTTGGTAATTTTGACGTGCGTTATGAGCACACCGACCGTCAAATTTTTCCTCGGGTGTAAATTTTCTCGAATTCGTCTAGTGAAATAAAGTCCATATAACGAGGTGAAGATATAAAATTGTATAATATATGAGGTGAAAAAGTCGTATATCAGGGTAATTGTATCCCGAGGGTGCACTGTATAACTATTTCGCTGCGTCAGGGATGCAATAGACAATAAGAAGATCATTTGAGAATTATATTAATTAGCTCAGGATTAAGCTCTCTAGATACAGTAGTTTACACAGTGATTAATAGTCTGGCATGTAAAGAAAAACTCTAAGTGTGAACTAAATCATTTTTCATCAAGTATTTATGCTTTGTACAAAGAAAACAGTTGGTTGTTGTAGGATAAAACCATATAAATTATGAAAACTGTCTAGTCATAGTCATTTGTATCTTTAGTTATAGTATATACAATTACCCATACCAGACTCCACAACACTACGTGTGTACGCCACATCAACTCAACATAATTGTAAAGACAACCATGAACATTTCAATCCAGTAGCAGGTCATGCATTCATGTAGTTGCTTACAAGATTTGTGTATTGAGGCTGGTCAGGTGTACAATTACTGAAAGCAAATATGTGCACAGGTGGAAATTATAGAAGGGTATATCTATATCATTTGTATAGCAAATTGTAAGCACTGTGAACACTTTACACCCAAGATAGAGTTAAGCATGACTTGTCTACAAAAGGAAAGCTAAATAAGAACGGCTTGCACAAACAAGGCAGACATAAAAATTTCTATAGCGGGAAATGAAGCTTACTTTTTTATTTTCTCAAACGATCCTTTTTATTGATTACACTTGAGTATTGCGTGCAGCTTCATTATATAATAGTCACAGACCTGATTTTTCTCAAGGGAGGAGTGACAATTTTACACGTTAAAGCTTTAATACTATTAGGAAACACTTAGGCCATTGGAGGTACTGTAAACAAGCAGTTCAAACAACATGCCTAGAATGTTAGCTCTATCAAGAACAGTGTTAGCTGAGCAAAACGCTTTTTAGTCTATGTTTTCTACTTTAAATAACTACTGGGCAAAACTCATCAGGACACAAGACAAACACATCCTTGTCACCAAATATATGGCTATACAGCCTATATAACGCTCCTCACCTAAAAAGTATTATGTTCATTCTGAAGGCTTACGGAACAAATGCAGCTTGCATTTCTATGGCGAGTTTTTTTAGCTTTAGAAGCTATTATATAGTAAAACTGTTTAATTATTATAGCATTATATTTTTCTATTTTGACTAAATCATTTAAAGTACATACATTTAAAGTATGCAGGCACTGACAAATCTTACTTTCGTTTGCATAACTAAAAATTGTTAGGGCAAAGACTAATTTCTTCTTGCCTGTGACTTGTGCAAACGAGTCCATGTAGCTTGCAGCTAGTCTGTGGTAATTTAAATGTTGGGCGTGTTGGGCGTGGTGGGCGTGTAAGCATAAATTTAAGCGTTTATTTGTGTATGTGCGAGTTCATTCATGCGTACGCTCGTGCCTGTTCGTCTGTGTAAATGATATGCCTTTCCATATTTTTTGGAAGGTTTCATTTAAACTTATGTGTACTTCATGTGTACATATATGTGCATGTATATGCATATGTAGGCGTATATGTACATGTTTATGTACAAATGTTTGTGTATGTTTATGCATATGTGTATGTGAATGTATATATACATATATATATATATATATATATATTTATATATATATATATATATATATATATATATATATATATATATATATATAAACATATATATATTTATATATATATATATATATATGTATATATGTATATATATGTATATATGTATATATATGTATATATATACATGTATTAATATATATATATATTATATATGTATATATATATATATATATATATATAGTGTAGGACGGGACAAATACTAGCCATATTCTTTCATCTTCTTTCATATACTTCCATATTCTTTAAACAACACTATTCCTTGTGCTTGTGACAACGCTATTCCTTAATAGCTTTATGTGTATTTTATTTACCTAGTTATATAATACTCTTGTGTGTACCCTTTCAGACCCTGTTATGTAATACTGTATTTTTGGGCCTGCTTCGTAGGCCTGCCAGCACACTCTTATATTTATTGTCTAGGCCTGCCTCACAGGCCTGACACGATAAAATGGATGTTGCATAACTGTGGGCGGGGTAAATGGTATAGAAGGAGAAGGCATAGGCCAACTCTTTGGGATTATTCTTACGGATTCGATGCTGTTAACACGAAGTTGCATATGTGCTTATATACATTAAATATACTATATTTATTCTTACAAACTGCCTACGTTTGATGCCTGCCTGGTTGGCTTTATAAAGATCCATCTGCCAGAACTGATCTGGCTTCAAGTACGAGCTGCTTTGGGAGACACCTAAGGAAGGCTAGAGGTTGGCTGCATTACGACCGGACCTGATCAGAAATGCGATAGCATTGGAGATCAGGCCCTCCAGTAAGCTAGCCGGGGCCTAGATTAGCCAAGATAGGGTCTCAGAGAGCAGGCCGTGCTAGCGTTCCAAGTGAGCCTGAACCGAGGGCAACCAGCCGCGGCTTGATCAGACCACTAGGTGTGTCAGGCAGGCCGACGAGAGGAAGGCCCAGTGTTCAGATTGCACCGCCTTGCTAAGAAAGTAAAGCTGGCTCAGCTACCGGGGCCAGACCTTTACAATATATTAATCTGTGTCTAAGCGTATGTCCTGTTTTAGCAATGATAATAATTACCATCTAGCTTCAGGGCTCATAGCCTCACTAGGTGAATGCCCGAGATTGCAGGGGTAATAAAACAACTTATAAACAGTTGCAGATAATGTACTGTAATTGTAATGTACCCTAGGACACTTATGTATTCGCGGCATCTAACTTTCGCATTTTCGCGGTGTCATCCTCTCGCGAAAGTTTCATGTGCGAAACTAAACTATCATAACAAATGAGCGAAAAAGCGAAACTAAATAGCTTTGTTCATTGATACTGTATAATGGAATTTTATAACAACATTTATTTTAACGTTTTTAACGACCACTATAGCATCGTTAAAATATAAACCAACAAAATAATTTGACTGTCAAAATTTATTACGTTATTATTTTGCAATTAATTATGATTATTTTCCCATTAGGAATGATTTATAACGATAGGAATTTGATGTCAATGCACATGCATTAGTAGCGTTATCGTTTGCTGGGGACATCAATCAATGCAGTGAGCACCGTGTGTTGAAAGAAAATAAGACACATGCACTGACACTCGCAGTACTACACAAGCCGCATGGCTCTGGAAAGGTTTGGATTCACCACTGACACCTCTTCAATAATTTGTAATTTTTTGAGATTTGTTTTGTTTTAAGTGATGTGACTGACGAAACGCTTTTAAATTAAAATAGGCAAAACATGACCGCAGTTAAAACGCTCAGAAAAAGTCATCTTTTCCTTTTGAGCGTTTTAACAAAGATCAATTTTGCGGATTTTATTTTAAGTTCATTCGGAGGCTTTTACGCTTTCGATGGGACATGGCCAAGCGGGTGTTTGATAAAACTTAATCTTCTGCAAACCTTTATAAAAGTCGTTAACAAAAATATTTTGCCTCTGATGGTGATAATTATGATGCCTAAGAACTACTAGAAGTTGATGTTTGTCTCTATGGCTTGGAATGAAGTGATATTCTACAGCGATAAACACCGCGTCCATGGCCGTTGGGCAAATAACTTTTTGAATAAATGATGTTGAGGTCGAGTTATCTGAAGGAATTTATCATTGCGTTGGAACTGACCAAACAAATCCGTTTGAGTTGACCTTGTGTTTGAGATGAAATGTTACATTTTATCTGAAGGCGAGTTATTCGAGTTGGACTGTACTTACCGTAAAAAATTCCCAAAAAGTTGGGGCGGCTCAGCCTGCCAGCTGCCCCAGTGAAAATGGGCCTGTTGATAGTCCAAGAAACAAATGGCAGCAAGCGATCAAATTGCATTATCGACCTTGCCCACACCATTCTACCTGCGGTTCACAATTACAAACTAGTCGCAAATTGAAATTCTTTTTATCGGTGAACTGAACCTGAGGAATCTAATTATGTTTGTTCCACTGCATTTATTTTTACATCACTATATTTTCACACACATCAGAGCTGCGAAATTAAGTTGCTTCGAAATTTTACTCTGTGAGCTACTCTCGAAACTAAATACTAGCGAAATATAAGTGTCCTAGGTGTTCTAACTGTTTACATGTTTCAAAAAACAAATAAGTCTGGTAAATCTAAAGTTTTACTGTGCAATCATCGGTGGAGCTGTAAGAAGTTGCAGCTATGTGATTGCAGCCAATTTCATGTGCAACTAAAATTGATAGTTAGTAGTTGCTGCAGTGTAAACACACCGTAAGACATTTCCACTGTAAGCCTATTGAGTGATGTCATAGCGAAGAGCCAAACTGGTAAACATGACTAAAATAGTAAACTTCTGATTGATTACTGTTCATGCAGTCATAGAGCTTACTCCATGAATAATACCTACTTTGGGACAGCCATAGCAATACTCTATGAGTGAATGATGGCGATGTGATGCACATGAGACTTGTGGGTTTAAATATACCATAGTCATCTATTTTGGCAGCACAACTAAATGTCTGGCCAGGTGTTTAGTTGTTAAAGGTTGACTTGCAACAAAGTTCACATTACCGTTATTTGATATGAAAATATTCACTATGTCTTACTCTGTTGTGTTGTAGGTGCAAAATATGTGGAAATGTGATTACAAGCTCTTAAAAGCTCAAAAACGAACATAAAATCGCAGCCCCACGAGACCGCCGTAGTTTGGATTCCCTTTCCAAAACGGCTCAAACGTGATGTAGTTGTGAGAGATGGATTCTGTTTACACTTTCATGCAATCTTATTCGTCAAAATGTTTTCGCAAATATACTTCACGCATTCAATCAAACTATGTCTATTGTTCTTACGCATCAGTTTTATCGTCATTGTAATGCTGTCACTTTTAGCAGTGATATCTTATAACTTACCGCAAAAGTTCATTAAACATTTTAACCTTACCCCGAAGGAGTACATATCATTGTCTGATAATCATGACGAGCCTGTTGGTCACCTGTGATGATCGAAAAGTGCTGCAAAAATTATTTGCGAAGTGTTGGGTCACATGATCAGATTATGACTTGCCGATAGACCAGGCCGAAACAAAACTGTAAAGTAGGGAGCATCTATATTTGATACGCAGTCTTCGGTAAAACCCCAAGTGTTTGTCATAAACTAATACTATGATAAGTTTTATATTGAGCTTTGTACTGGCCTTTCAATTCGCGTGAGAACATCATGTGACAAGACGATAACCAAATTTCATGGTCACGTCATCGAAATAAAGAGATTGTAAGCTATGGCGGCTTTTCGTTTTTGAGCTTTTGAGAGCTTGCAATCACATTTTAGTGTATCAAGACTTCTGGTGGCTGGCTAATTCAAGACTGTTTTATTTTTTACATTACAAGCAATATATATGTGTATGCAAGTCATCAATGATTCACCATAGTGACGATTTCAGGTGCAAAGACAACAGCACCAGGAAACAAACATATTGCCACATTATTGCAATTGTTGACAGTATGATTCAGGTGGCATGCTTATGACCCTGATACACTACATCCCTTACCAATTTTACAAAATTGAAAGCTTACGTAATAAGGTACATAGGCTACAAAAGAGGATATGACAATATTTGACAATTCAATAAACATATAAACATATTCCTTCCTTTTCTTCCAAAACAGAAATATTCACATGAAACAATTGCAAGATCGGTTGAGAAGTTCACACAGTGCTAACTCAAATTCTGGCTGCACTAAACTAGAAGCACTACACACAGTAGATAGCAGAGAGACATCACACACAGTGAATGGCTGAATGACGTCACATTTCAAAATTGAGCAAACAGTGCTGACTGGCTAACTGACTAGTAGATTTACTGGCTAAGCTGACTGACTTAAAACAGGGAATCGTCGTCCTCGTAGTCAAATAATTTCTGTGCCTTCTCAACAGCTCTGATGTTATTCTTTGGGCAGGCAGGGGCTTCTGCTAAATGACCGTTGCCCCCACATTTAAAACATGTGCGCCCTTTTGCTGGGCACTTGTGGTTAATCCGTTGCTCTAAACCACAATCACCACAGATTGCTTGTCCCTTGCTGAAACAATTCCTCTTGACTGCATTCATTTCAGATTTCACATCTGGAAGTGTAATCTGTTCTATAGCGACCTTGGCATTTGCTTCTTGCAATAACACACTAATATCAGTTAGCTTTGATTCCTCAAGTGCAATCAGCTTTGACCTCAGCATTGTGTCCCACATGCCATGTAGAAATTGTTCCACTAGGTTGACGTCCAGACTACTGGCAAACTCACATTGGCGAGCTGTACTTTTCAAGCGGCTGACATATTCATTGAGATTCTCACCCGAATTCTGTCTCATCTCTCTGAATGAAAGTCGTTCCACCAGCCAGTGCTTTGACGTACCAAAGTGCTTGCACACAAGGTCAACTAGGCCACTGTATGTCAAATCCTTAGGCTTATGTGGGGCTGCCAGATCTCGTATTGTATCGTATTGATAGCCTTTCAAGCCCATGAGCAGCATGTGCTGACGAGAGTCTCCCGTAACCTTGTTCACAGCAAAATATATCTCCAACCGCTCCAAATATGACTCAACACTCGTAGAGTTGTCAAATTCTGGCAAATTAGCCATGGCTTTATTATCCGGCATCCTCGTCGCCAATTTAGTGTATCAAGACTTCCGGTGGCTGGCTAATTCAAGACTGTTTTAATTTTTTCATTACAAGCAATATATATGTGTATGCAATTCATCAATGATTCACCATAGTGACGATTTCAGGTGCAAAGACAACAGCACTAGGAAACAAACATATTGCCACATTATTGCAATAGTTGATAGTATGATTCAGGTGGCATGCTTATGACCCTGATACACTACACACATTTCCACATATTTGGCACCTACAACATAACAGAGTAAGACATGGTGAATCTTTTGATACCAAATAACTGTAATGTGAATTTTATTGCAAGTCAACATTTAACACAGCTGCAACTATAATGGAAGAGAGCTTCAAAACCGTGCCATTATATATTGTAGCCACATCAGTATCAAAATGATTAATAAAAAATTGTGTGTAAAAATTTCTATTTTCAGAATGGCTGTAACATATATGCTACATACCAAAACACTAAGGTGAGGATGATGGCCCATGCACGCGCACGGTGAGATGACATAGATAGTCAACGCATAGATAGTCAAAGGACTGAGCTCGTGTTAGCAGTCAGACATTCTCAGCCTGTGTAACAGTCCTTGACAGTGAGACCGTCTACTGTAGTGCTATTTGAAGGATGTGATTAATTCGCTCATCTCTTAGAGCTCAACTAAAGAAGAGTTCAACATGCCAGAGAATTAAGAGACAATAGCTGCGTTTCCATAATTCGCAAACTGAGCTAATCCACAAGTTATCTGCGTCATGGAATCGGCATAAATCCGCAAGCTAAGCGAGTTTCGCGATCTACCAAACTTTATCGAATCCATTGTGCTTGCGAATTATGGAAACGGCACTAATGTTATTAATGTGCATTAGAATATCGATGACTATTACATTAAAACATTTTCACGATTCAGTCGTTTTTATTTCCATTTCAGCAGTCTCAATGCGCCAACCTTCCGAATCATTGCTGCTAAGCTTAGCGGCGACAATTCTGCTTAGCTATTTATTGAGTCATTAATTAGGCTAGTACTTGACCTATGAGGTCAAGCCTGGTGTTAAATCCACATCAGAAGGTGTTCATTGAAACGCTCGATTGCTGAGTACAGTGTGTACATAGCAAAACACTTAATTATTCATATTCTCTGATTGTAACGCGCAGTCACTCGTACTAATTCCTCATTGAAGTTGAGAGCAATTTTGCAGGAATTTATTACATTCAAGTTACTCTTTTCTACATTTCAAGTGAACTTAGGTACAATACACAAACATTTTACTCAATCGAGGCCTGCATTTGTTTCCCCTACATGTATGTTGTCATTTAAGTTCCTTCTATTTTATTGTTTGCATGCAAAACTTTAGCACAGAATAGAAAACCAATTTAATATTTAACAAGGCTCTTTAAAACACAAACAAAATTATTATTGATGAAGTATTGCTGTTTTATGGTTATAAAATACCTGCAAATTTTCCAAATGTATAAAAGCAAACCTTATTGCAAATATCGTTCACAATAAACGAGCTGCTCTGTTTAAAGAACGGTCTATTGTTAGGGCAATGTTAAAAGGACTATAACTATGTTTCCATGGTGCGCAGTACTGCAATGCAGCCCCTTCGAATTCGAAGGGATTGTAGGTTACCATGCTGCGCAGTGGTTTTCAGCAAATTAACCAGAGAAGAGACATTGTATAAATCGAATCGCCTGATGGAGAAATTGAATCGATCATGGATACCGAACGTCAGAAACGGTCTTTTTATGCTTCTGTCATCATTATACTTTTATTTACAATACACATTCACAATGTTTTACAAACCTTAACACAATTTTTACAAATAATATACTTTTAATAAGTATTTTTTAAGTAATATATTATTTAAACGTTATTTAGGATGTGCCTCCTGTTTTTCGAAAAGTGTTGGCATCAATAACAAAGTCTAGGAAAGTAATCACCTCATCATCCTCGTGGGTGCAGACCATAATTAAATATAGGTGAAAGAAAATCAGAAGATTAGAAAAAAACAAGATTAGCGGGATAGCATTTGTACTATTTCATGGTCCTTGAAGAATCCGTTTTCACGGCATGAGAGCTATGCGCAGCCGCTGTTTCCTTGCTGCGGATTTGCACAGGCCTCGCACTGATCACTGCGCAGTGATTTCAGTGCGAAGACGCCGTTTCCATGATTCGGAGAGGGCACAACTCCCAAGCACTGCGCATCATGGAAACATAGTGTATGACAAAAACCCTTCTAGGAAGGTTGAATTGGCTAATTTTGAGCACCTAATATTACTGCTGCAATATTGGGGTAGTCCTTTTGCTAGATTAATTTATATCGCTCATGCTCAAATATTGTTCGATTCATTTTGGTTCAGTAAATGTTTGTTCCAGCTGTCTCAAGCCATTTTTAGTCGTAATAGTCAAAATAGTCCTATAAAACCACGGGTACCCTGTTAGCCTCATAAGGACACAACAGAGAGCATTTAAATACAAATTGCGGATTACGGCTGATGTCTGATCAGAACTTTGCAGGATAAAAAATAAACTAATTTAAATTACATTTGCAAAGTTCTCGCAATTGTATTCACGTAGCTAAACAGCTGCAAAATGGCTGAAGACTGTTTTGCCATAGATATATTGGAGATTATATTCATGGCCAGGGAAGTGTCCTACTACATGACTGACCCTGGCACTATATTACACTCATGAGTTATGTTACCACTTATACCCATACAGAGTGAAGGGGCAGGGATAGCTCAATATGTATGTGTGCCTGCGTACTGCTACTCATGTTTAATTCTCAGCTTGATCTTTGGTGTTTTTTAAATGCCAATGCACTGGCCGAAGCTCACTATGATGATGACCTTTTCTTGAAGGTGACATTTACGAGCATAGACCTATTAGCTATAGGAGGCTGGGCAATGTAAAGCCGTGGTGTCCTACATAAATAGCTGCATGCTTTGTGACAGAAGGGCAATGCTTTGTTCACTTGCAGCTGGTCAGGCAAGGGAGTCATTGTTTACACTGAAAGAATCAAGAGTCATTTTTGTTGCTACATGTAATTTGACATAACTACTAAAGCACACAAGATATTTGTTTTAAATTTTAGATACAAAGCTTATACATTATGTATTTCCTACCCTGCAAATTTATAAACATAAAGTTGAACATTTCAGATGAAAAGTGCGAGTAAAAGTTTATATTGATGTAGTAGGCCTACATGTATTCCAAAAAATATTGCAAAATTATCAATGTTGCCATATGCTATGGGCTAACATGTCAGATAGCTAGGTGTACAAAATGATTTCAAATGCATACACCCTGGTACATCGTACGCTGATTGCAGTCTGCCATGAATATAACTGTTGGGTCTTAGGTGTTATGCAAACAGCATCAGCAAATTCGTAGAAAACAAGCGACAAATGGTACACTTTTCTAGACATACTGTGAAAGGCTAGTCATGACTAAAGACGACTAGTCGGCTGAGCCTTGATCTGAGATTACTCTTGTTAGCTGCTACCTTTGTAGCCTCCTGATGAATTATAATCCTGAAATATCTGGAGGTGATATTTTAACTAACGTTGCGCTGCGCAGTGGATCGAGCATGGAAATCCCTGATGCAAATTGCTTTGTAAAACCGATGAAAGAGTCTTAGTGACCACCAGCTTGTGTATATCTGCAGTGATTCCTTGTAAGTCGACACCCTGCCGTATGCTCAGTTCTGAGCCTAGACATATCTTTGTGATGACAGGATGAGGTGTAAACAGACCACCTCTACCTTTTACACTGATTAGTATCACATCATCCCTGGTGCGTAAACCTGGACAGGAGGCTATAAAGTTGGTGCAGTCATTGCAGTTGAGTTTTAAGCTCCGTACCACATAACCTGCTAAATAAATATCATATGCTAATATTATTATAAAAAGCATATGTATCCACCGTAAAATAAATTTAACTACATTTCACTGATCTGCTGCAGTATTATTTCAAGCCACTCTGCTTTCTGTATATCTGCTTTATACACTAACAATAAGTGAAAGTAGCTAATACCAAAATACATTTATATACCCAAATTATGCACCACAATATGAGCAGCCATGCAGTTTAGCCTATGTAGCAAGGCTGCAATGTGTGCCAGATATTTTGTTTTGTAGAAAACCTGGATATATTGGTCATATTTACCTACCGATGCACTCCACTATGTCCGAGCCAGACCTTGACAGTTCGATTTCCAGCTGTTCGCTTGATTCCAAATCATCATGGAAGTCATCGTCACCTTCTACATGACTCTTTCTTGGTTTAGATGAAAGAAGTAGAGGCAGGAGCCATCTGTGTCATTAAAATAAAGTTTTAATTGCATAACACAATTGCAAAGAATGCTATTTTAATAAATTTCGGTAGGTCTCAGGATCTTTTCATGAGTGACATCGGAATACTGTGCCAAAATTTATCCAAAGTTTCCAAACCAGCCATTGTACCTACCACTTAGATTTAATAGCAATTACTTTTAAAAATATTATTAAATTCACATAAAAGCTTTGCATCCATAAAGCTGGTTGCTGTATGACATTAAATAATACTCAGCATTTAGGTGACTGAATGGCATGTAGTAGAGTCGCAAGTGGTGATAAGTGAGCATGCTAGTCACAGTAAATGTAATAAACATGGGCTAGTTAAGTTGAATCAAAAAGCACTAGAAACAGTATTGCTGTTTTTCTAGCAAAAAAGCCATTTTAAAGCTGATCCAAAAAATAGGTGCGAGCTTAGCAACAAGGATAGTTACCATTTTTAGAACACGTTCTCCTATTCTGTAATATATTTGATTGTTAATGTGTTTGCTTGCAGATTTCGATGCCATCTACCAAGTCCTGCATACTAATAAGTTAAGACAAAGAATCGTAGTGCTATACTTTTAAAATTATAAAATAAAATACATTTGTCTACCTTTGGGTTGTTATGTATAGAGTTCCATTATAACATGTTTTATAGAGAAAACAAATAAAGCAATTGAGGATTTCAGGCCTATGCCAACAATAATAAATCTG
This sequence comes from Watersipora subatra, assembly GCF_963576615.1. Classification (NCBI taxonomy): domain Eukaryota; kingdom Metazoa; phylum Bryozoa; class Gymnolaemata; order Cheilostomatida; family Watersiporidae; genus Watersipora; species Watersipora subatra. Next base: position 65,331,797 of record NC_088709.1, read on the forward strand.
ACAAAGATACTAATGCTCAGCAAACCAAGCCAATCAATGATTAACCAGATTTTTGAGGATACAATAGAAACACTCATGAAGAGATCTGCCATCTTACAATATTCAGTTATGAGATTCACAGTTTTACAAGCAACTTGTGTGAAGTATGGTATTGAAGTTAGTGATGTACTTGCGGTTATTATACAATGTATATAGTTAAAATCAATACACTCAGATTTTCAACAGTTTGCTGGAAACAATTTGCTGTCAGAAAGTTGCTAGCAGCAAAATCACAAACTACTATCTACAACCACCACAAACATGCTGCTTCAGTAATGAACTTGTCAATTGAATAGTTGACTGATGACATAGAAATTGTAATGACCCTCTGTTTAAAGGATTATTAACTATAAGTGCTGGATTGGTGGTTCAAGTAGTTGGTTTATGATTTGCGAATTTAGAAGACTGTATTTTAGGTGTAGATTTAATGTCAAGAATTAGACTGGTTTGTTTTAGTTAAAAAACTTTAAAACAGAATATATTCATTAAAAATTCAAACTTTCAATTGCAAAAACATAAAATATATGAAGGCTAATCAAGTCAATGGCTGATGCTAATTGCGTAAGTCTAAAAATATAAAGAGTGATACAAGAGCAGAGTAATAATTAAAGCGTGAGTAAAATATGGAATTCGAATTGTTTCTGATCGACGCAGGCTTATATATGTTTGCCTAATCAGTCAGGCAATCGTCACATCCGTAGATCACAGACGATTGGGCGCTGCAAAGCTTCCTAGGCAGTAAGCGAGTAAGTACAAAGAAGCAGATAACATTTATGCTAAGCAGTAAAATAGCAGGTGCTAGGAAGTTGGAATAACAAATCTGTGTGTCAGGCTACCAAGAGTCCAGAAAGCTGTTTCCTAATCATATTAACCCTTTGCGTACCAAGACCGACCTTTGTCGGTTTACGAGCAATGTCTCAGCGTACCAAAACCGACAAACCCGACATTTTTGCCGTTTTCGATAGACCTTTTTTAAAACGTTTTATTTATTTTAAAAACAACATTAAAAATTAAAATTAAAAATTTGAGCAATTTCAGTAAATTTTTTACTACTATTTTGACGCTATAAATAATAAATTTTATGCGCATGTGCAAAAAGAACACGTTGTGAAGATTTGATCTTTCTTTATGGAAAACTGATCAACATGGACGGACGTGATAATTTGAGCTCGGCTAAAAAAATTTGTTTAGAGGATGATATCGACTGGTTCAAAAGTGAAGAAGAGCATTTCAGGTAAGAAGAATGTGGGGAAGACGATGAAAGTAAAAAAGAAGATCGACAGAGTGAATCTGATGACGAAAGTGAGAGTGAAACGACCGATGTTGAACCAGGGAGTAATTTCGGATTTCAAAGAGAAGCTGATCTAAAACCAAAAGAACTGCATTTTGATGAGAGCTTGGCAGGTGTACAAAGTCGAATTACTGGACAGATAAGTATTTTCAATTATTTACAGCATTTTATTACATCGGCCATCATGAATGTTATAGTTAACGAAACAAATAGATATGGCCTTCAAAAACATGGCGATGCATGGGAGTCTGTCGATGGCAAAGATATTTGGCGAGTTTTTGGTTTAGTTTTGCTCATGGGTATTGTCAAGAAGCCTACTTTGTTGTCGTATTGGTCTACCAATCCGTTATTATCAACGCCAATGTTTAGTAAACTGATTTCGAGGAATAAGTTTTTAATGGTTTTGAACAGTTTGCATTTCACTGACAATTCGGAAAACCCTGATGGCAATAAGTTATTCAAGCTAGGAAATGTTTTAGCCATGATATCTGACCGGTTATCTTCTGTTTTGCTGCCTGGTAAATTTATATCTATAGATGAAAGCTTGCTGGCTTGGAAAGGACGGCTCAGCTTCAGGCAGTATATTCCATCTAAAAGATCTAGATTTGGAATAAAGCTATTTGCTCTCTGCGATGCTGTCTCTGGCTATGTGCACAAGCTGTCTGTGTACATTGGTGATGAGCGAGAACAAGCCGAAGGAACTGGTGGAGGAATCACTCACAACATAGTGATGAAATTAATGAATGGTTTGCTTAATTCGGGTCGTTGTTTATATATGGATAATTATTATAATTCGCCAGAGTTAGCAGCTGAACTTATTAAAAATAACACTCATGTTTGCGGAACTCTGCGTGCAAACAGAAAAGGTGTTCCTAAAGATTTGAAAGTTTGCAATGGAAAAGCTATTAAAAAAGGTGAAACAACAAGCTTTTCTAATGGAGAAAGTATGATTGGCTGTTGGAGAGATAAGAAATATATTTCTGTAATTTCAACTATGCATAAAAACTTGGATGTCGTAGATACAGACAAAGTAAACTATAAAGGGGATAAAGTTTGCAAACCAGCTGCTATTTTGGATTACAACCGATACATGGGAGGAGTTGACAAATCTGATCAAAATTTGCATTATTATAACTCTGCGCGTAAAACCATGAAATGATACAAAAAACTATTTTTTCATTTATTAGATATTTGTGTGTACAATGCAGCCATAGTTTATAGAATCCGTAGCAGTTGTAAAATAACTGACTTGGAGTTTCGACAGAAATTAATTGAACAAATATTTGAATACACTGGATCTTGCCGCAAAAACACTGTTCCCCGCGCCTCAACTTCTTCCGCTCATCGATTAGTGCTAAATAGTCCAGGAAAAGGTAAACGAGCTAAATATAGAGTTTGTAGGCGCTGCCCGAAGCGAGCTGATGACAACACCCGTAAGCGAGACGAAACTAGATTTAAATGCCAAGCATGTGGAGTACCTTTGTGCAAACCCTGTTTGAGTCTTACTATGCTAGATAAATTTCCAAATTGTATTTAAAATAATTTAGTTTATGCAAATGCTTTGTTGTGTTGTTAGCTATTGTACATACACTTGCTGAAATGTCATGATATATTGTAGTTGTTGTGCATTGTTGTGTTGTATTTGTTGCCCACGGCCCTCTTCAGGACCACATCTAATCAAAAAGTTCAGTTCTCATATTGTTCTGCCATCTGGCAGAAGGATTTCTCCATCATTTGCCGTTTCTGCTCATAATAAATGTTGCTTCCTGTCTGTTGCTGCTTCACCAACTGTGTGAATACAGGCTCACCACTCAATTCTTCTTGTGCACAACCAGTTAATCTTTGCTGCAGCACACATGCATCCATGCGATCAGTTTGCAAAATTGTTACATGAATCTATAGTTTCAAGAAATGCATATCAATCTGACAGAAAAAAATATCTGAATATATAGATCTGAAGTTTCAGTGTTTGCAAGCTGCCCGGAGGAAAAAATCTCAGTCTGTAGGGAAATATCTCAGCTTTTAGATGCATATTCATTTGCAGTTTTATATAAATTTGCACCAGAGTTTGAGGGGCCATGTCCGGTAACTGCAGCACTGCTTATCACCATGGCGTCAGGAGCATTTCGTAGGTCTGCACCCGCGATGCACAGGAGCACCTAACTACACTTTTGATGCGCTTGGACAACCCACTTTTTTTGCAAACTCTTGAAAACATATGACACCATGCAGATGCTTATCATGAACCGGTTCTAGCAGAGGTATTGTTTCTAAAAATGTATTTGTTATCGAAATTTCATGGTAGAGGGGTGACAACTTCGTCGAATCTGGCTTGTGACTAAAGTGTTCCCAGCCTATGTACAGGGAATATATGGCAGTTTGTTGAAAAATTTGTAAGCTTTTAAATGCATATTCATTTACAGCTCCATTGCGAATTTGCGTGTGAGTTATAGCCAAGTTTAGACGACCATGTCGCGCCTCCAACATTCGCAGGTTGTTAGAGTCTTGCGCTGAAAATTTTGAAAGGCGTTCCTGCATTGCAACGGAGCTTGTAACGCCGCGTTCAATGCTCTTTGACGATAAGTTTTTTTGCAAATTGTTGTGAACATATGACTCTATGCAAGTATCTTTAGTGCAACATTGTCAATTACTTATATCAATTAGAAAATACAATTGAAAATGGCATATAAAAATAAAAACTTCATAGCTTCAGCAAATCAACATTTTTGTTGGCAAGTATTTGTGAGTTATCTACATAGAAGAAGCATCAGCTTGTAGAGAAATTTCTCAGCTTTTTTATGCATACTAATTTATGTAACTGCCACAATTTTGTTGTAAGTTACCACAGTTTCTATGCGTTCATGTCGGCAGCTCAAATCGCGCAAGTTATTGCACAGTACTCTAGTGGTTTTTCTATCGTAACCGCGCGGTCGCTAAAGGGTTAAAAATGGTTAAATAAAAGGGGATGAGTGGTTATGTAAGAGGTGTATAATACTATTACGACAGGATGCATAAATACTAATATAGAAGTTGAATAACATGATGAGTTCCTTTGTTTCACAACGACAGGTATTCGTGGGCTGTGTAACTAAAGATTACAAATGCTGGGCGCTTCACAAAATGGCACCACAATGCACGATTATATTAGCTAAAAATTCAAAGGCAGACACTACCACTGAAGCTGCAATAAATTAGAACTGGAAACAATTGCCAAAAATGAACTAAAGTCAGATATATGCTTCTACTGAGAATACCCTCTAGAGAAGAAAAAAAACCATCAGTTTCTATTAAGCTCCTACAACAAACTAATAAGCATTAAACCTGACACCATTGCCCTACTAGAGCAGATACACGATGTGACCAACCAACAATATTCGTTATAATAGCTTTTGCATAACATAAGTTTCCTCCTAAAAGCAGAAAGCTAAATCTAACAGACTAAAGCTACGGTCACAGCAACCAATTTTGGGTCAATTCTTTGACCAATTTTTCTACTGACCGAGAATCGTATCGTGTGAACAGCGCAAACAAGCCTGAGACCGATATAGTCCAGAGAGAAAATCTTTTTTCAAGGCCGATATTTTATTTGAGTAGCCAATGACATCTTTTTATCGTGAGTCACAGTGCCATTAAAGCCTGGTTTCCATATGACAGCACAATGATCGTGCGCAGCCCAGTGATCGTGCACAATGCATTTCATGGGCCGCGATGCAGTGTTTCCATATCGCGCGTAGGCACCACGCTTGCATTGGACAGGGTGGATAATTTCCTTACTTTTTTGTAGGAGAGACAGATTTCTTCGGAAAACAGCCCTCCGTTTGAATTATGGGATGGGTTGACAAAGTCTAGCGGTGTATTGTGGTAAACATCATCGCGCGCACCCATCGCAAGGACCCATTCTGTTGGATCCTTGCGATCAGCGTACGCACGTCGCGCGATCGTCGTGCGTTGAAGTTTCTATATCACAGCTGGCCTACGCACACAGGACGTCGCGGCCTTGTGCTGTCATATGGAAACCAGGCTTTCATATGAACACCATATTTGTCTTCACACCTGTGTATGCTATTGTCATAGCTTCACTCATGAGTAACAGCAACCCGGAAAACTGCTGTGGAATTGTTGCTCAGGTTCAATTATCATAGTGCTCTTGTTATCTATAGACACTCATTAAAAAACAATGATCATGTTAGAGTATCATGTTATTTGAAACATCTGCTGTTATTATAATAGTTGAAGCACATTATGTTAGCAAAAGATCATCCTCCTTATGGTTATCCATTATTAGCGGTGAGCAGTGCAAAATAATCTGGCAGCTTGCTAAAAAGTTCACTAAAAACATTGTAGGAAACAGTCAGCAAAATTCAAGGCGTGACTCACTAAAATATATCAGCTAAAGTTATCTGACCCTGCAAATAGAAAACAGACCAATCACCCACTCTCAGATCAAACTTGGCCTCTGCACATTGGCTGATCTGAACGCAGCTTAATACTCAAGCTTGGTTCACATATCGATTGTGAAACTCTGGCGGTAACTTGCGCAGCAAAACGCTTGCGACGCTAGGCTCGGTGACATCTGTTCACATATAAGCTACATCGCTAAACATAATCGAGGAATCACATAAAATGTTCGCTCGCCATGCCGTTTCTATAATGGAGACCTCCACCTGTACGAGCATTACATGAAGGTTTTGCCTGCGGCCTTTTGCGACATTTGAACAGCCCTAAACTATTGCAAGGCCGCCTGCAACTATTGGCGGTCCTTGGCTGTACCCGGAGTATAGGTTCCCATTTCACCGCTAATAGCATGCGGTGCTGTCGCCAGTACTTTGCGACGTGTATGGGAACAGGCAAGTGACCAGAGCACACATACACACACACACAAACAAACTGCTTATGAATCATTCAATAAACTAGTGGACAACCAAAGCGACACAAATGATTGTCCATACTGGTTAGGTTATTAAACTATTGAGGCACTCTGCTTGCACAAACTCTAGTGCGTTCTATACAAGAGGTCAGAGGCATTTCTGTTCCTTCCAACCTCGGACAAACAGCACAAATAAGCCTAATTGCCAAAGAAATTAGTATAACATCATAATTCATGTAGTAATTGGACAAGCACTGATCATTTTTAGTACCAAAGACGGCTGCGATTCTTTGTGAAGTGCTTAACCTCATCCTATTCTGATATTCGATATATTAGAGCACTTGCACTATTTAATTGAAAAAATAAAATAAAAATCACGACTAGGCTGAATTATTAATAGCAGTGACTATATAGATACGTGTGTATACAAAGGTTACTGCTGCAGCAGAAGCTACTTTGAAAAAGTATTGAGCAAGTTTTTATGGACGATACCAGTACAAATGTATAGCAATGAAGCGCACCAGGGTACTTTGTAGATTTAGCGATTGCTTTATAAGAAACCGAAAATAGGAGTGTAGTGGGACATCTGAAATTGAAGCGGCACATTAAAAGATGTAATGGATTTTAAAATGACTTTATAAAAATGAAACAAATGGTGATATTAGTTAATAGCAAAAATTACATATACATTTAGCTAGTAACCTACAATCGCAATAAGGATACTGAAAAAAAGATGGCCAAAAATCACAATCTTGTGGTTAGGTATGCGTGTTTGCAAACTTGCGGTTACAATCTTCGCAAGTTTAAATCCTCTGCGAAGCAAATTTTTTATTACTAAAACTATCCGTATATAACTGAACCGACCGACAAACGCTCACATTTATATATAGATTGAATGTCATCCGCTGCTAACAGTATTGCATTGTAACATATTGCCACAATTTATTTTACCATTGCTTTAACTTATTGAATAACTATATTAATTACACTAACTATCATGGTTGTTTTACTTTAATTTTGGTCAGCTGCCAATGACATCTTCGATAACAGAACGACTTTGGAGAGACCTTTGCAAAAGGCTATGTAATATTGCATAGCCCTTCGGACCTCTATAGAACCTTTCAGCTATGTATGCATGTATGGACCAAGTGATGTAATGGAAGGTGCACCAGTAATAGATTCGCTTACTTGAAACACAGCCTTTTAGTAATGTTGCAAAGGTGACATGCTAAAGCCGTGGTCACGCGATGACCCAACTGACTTAGGTTTGGAGGTTAGTTTACTTCGGGTCGGCTAAGCCACATGTCACATGGCATCCGAAGTCAGTTCGCCTCCTAGATAGCATACGCATGGAAACAGGACACTGTTCCATCGGTAGTTTTTATGTATTTGAGATAAATATTTCTATTGTAAACAAAAAACTTTGAGGAACAATTATTAATTATAATTACACAGCAGACTTATCAGAAGATCGTTCAGCCGCTCAAAATAAACCACTCGATAGAAAAATTTTGCCAAACCTTCCATCAACAAAATTATACTTTTTGTTAATATAGGAATGTTTTTCTATGCTGAGTACATAACAAACAAAAACAGTCTTCATCATTGTACTGTGGTTTTACATAAATAAAACAGGCAACGTTTCTTCATCAGGATGAGTATGACACATTACTTCTATTCTACAGGAAATAAAACCACTTTCTTTAAGAATAAAACCATTCTTTAAGATTTATGCAAAACTTAAGCGCAACATCTTACATTTATGCAACACAATCACAAGTCCGGGTGAGCCTTGTCGTAAATTGTTTCATATTGTTTATTTAATAAAATAAAAATATTGTCCCATTTCTATTTACCTTTGCTCACACACATGTAAAGAGAAATGTGACGAGTGCTCGCTAGAATTTTAACCAGCCAATAAACGCAAGGGTTCGACCACAAAATTTCGAGCAGGATCGAAATGGTTCGTTTCAGCCAGAAATGTCTTCAGCTGAACAGTTTACAACTGACAGCGACGTTGTTTTGTGTCGTTTAGTTCATTTCGGCTCTCACGTGACCACTGACCACCCTTAAAGAGTATTGATGAGTAAGAAATTTGTAAGCTGCGAGTCTAAGATACACCGGTAACTGCTCAGTTGTGTGATAATCCCATTGAAATACAATTCTTGGATAATACTGTGATAGTGTGGCATCATGCGGATCGATCGCCCATAGACTCCCCTTCAATCTATTGCATGTGCGTTTCTATTAATAAGACAAAATTGTCACCATAGAGCTATAAGCTGGGCTGACTAATACTTTTTAACGAATGCCATAGCTATTTAGTAGTTAAAAGTTACCGGAGAAGTGGAATTGTCTGCTCCAAGGAGAGATAGCTTTATCATTGCAACAGTATGTGTAGACGTGAACAGAGCCGTATAGCGCACATGTGAGCTCTACAGCTCTGAGAGTGAATTTTAAAAAGCTGAAGTTTTTGTTGTTGATGGAAGGCAGCTTAGCCTCCAAAGCTTTAGTTTTAGTCTTAAAGGTAGACTTGTGACAAAACTCATATTACAGTTATTTGGTATCAAAAGATTCACCATGTCTTACACTGTTGTGTTGTAGGTGCCAAATATGTGGAAATGTGATTACAAGCTCTTGAAAGCTCAAAAACGAAAAGCCGCCTTAAATTGGAATCTGTTTATTTCTCTGACGTAGTTCTGACAGTTTGGTTATTGTCTTGTCACGTGATGTTCTCACACGAATTGAAAGGCCAATAAAAAGCTCCATATAAAGCTTATCCTAGCACTAGTTTATGACAAACACTTCGGGTTTTACCGAAGACCCCGTATCAAATATAGATGCTCGCTACTTTCAATTTTGTTTCGGCTTGATCTAATCGTCAAGTCGTAATCTGATCATGTGACCCAATACTTCGCAAATAATTTTTGCAGCAATTTTCGATTATCACATGTGACCAACAGGCTCGTCATGATTATTAGACAATGATATGTACGCCTTCGAGCTAAGGTTAGAAAGTTTAGCGACTTTTTACGGTAGGTTATAATATATCAGTGCTAAAAGTGACAGCATTACAATGACGATAAAATAGACGCGTAAGAACAATAGACCTGGTTTTATTGAATGTGTGAAATATATTTGTGAAAATATTTCGACGACTGAAGTTGCATGAAAGTGTAAACAGAAACCATCCTGTTACAACTACGTCCCATTTGAGCCGCTTTGGAAAGAGAATCCAAACTACGGCGGTCTCATATGGCTGCGATTAACTGTTCGTTTTTTTTTAAAGCTTTTAAGAGCTTTTAATCACATTCCCATATAATTTGCACCTACAACACAACAGAATAAGACATGGTGAATCTTTTGATATCAAATAACTGTAATGTGAATTTTGTTGCAAGTCAACCTTTAACAATAAGTCATATATAACAATCTTATTTTTTGTTCATGAAATGACGAGAACACATATTGTAGGTTTTCGTAAACAGTGTTAAATAATACAGTGTGATATTCACATTTCTTTTGAAACCTTTGGCTCAGTTTTTGTTGTTGCTTGTCACAGTAGATATGACAAATAATTAACAAAACAAAACAAACTTTTAAGTGTTCAGTTATTGTTATTAGCTTGCTTATATGACATATTCAATTTACTAAACAAATCTTCCTTTTGCAATTACAAAATAGTTTGCGACCATCTGGGGCATTGGTCAGTAATGACACAAGAAAAACCCTTAGTAACCGAGCCTGTCAACTTGCAGAAAATTCCCACATAGATGATTTATACAGCTTAAAGTCAATTACGCGGCTATATCAAACAGTCAGTTCACATACCCGTTGAAATGATTGTTGTATTGTAAGATTTGCTCTTTACAAAATAAGAAAAAGGGGGATGAACCTTCAAAAAAATATCCAAACCTTTATGCAATCTTGTTGTTGAATTTAACTCGAAGAGAGATTATTTCATTTATATCAAATTGTAAAAAATTACAATTAGATAAATTACGGAAATTAAAAATTACAGTTACTACATGGTTATGTTATAATAATTAGTCTACATGTATTTGCTAGAATAGACCATGGATCCGCATAAAGTTACTTCCACTTGGCGATGCTTAAATAATTTTGGCAAAGATAAATTTTCTTAGAATTGTGTAACATGTTAGCAGACAAATCACTGAAAATTATGTTTTTTGCAAGGAATGTTAGAAGTGAAAAGGTTGCTTTGCTTGTTGTCTGATGGATTATTTTTGGACTCCACAAAGTTTCATGCTGTAAATAAAAAATGATTATTGAGTCTTGACTGACAACTTGCAACTTCGTTTTTCTTTTCAGTCAGTACAATAAATAGTTGTGTAACATAAACATGATGTACTGCTCACAAAAAATTCACCTCAAAATCTCTTTCTCATAAAATGTCTTCAACTTATTCGCTACATAATTCATTTTAGGTTGAACATAATTAATTTGTATCAACAAAAGCCATTCAAACAGCCACTCACAAAATGGGCCAGGCCAAACAAAGCAAGTCTTCGTCAGATGCGATGAAATTCGTATGCTCTCTACGAGCGCGTTTCAGAGCTTTTGTGCTTATAGATGTTGGGAATCATCCGCAGTTAACGTTTCACATGAAATGAATACAAATGCTATATATATATAATACTTATAAGAATCATTTGCTGTCAGTTTCACATGAACACACACTACAATAGTCTCCATACTAAACATTTGAATCAAGAAAATCTGAATCCATTCACTTGTAGCAACAAAAGAGAACCAAACCACATAATATAAAAAAAGCCCCAGTGAGGGGCTCTCCGTCTGATTTAAATTGTCTGTAAGCCCCACAGAGGGGCTTATAGTAGTGCATGAGTTAAATCGGTCACTACAAGGCAAATATGGTATTCATTATTCGATATCAAGTTGATTTCAACCCTTCGGGCACCATTTTCGCAGGTCTGCGAGTGGGCAGTGGCTTTGTGTAAGGCAGTTTTGTAACTGATCAACAATTTGAGGTTTCTCATCAAATAGGTCAAATCACGTCCATTAGTAGTGAATAAATCACTCGGCGATATCCATTCAGAACTCTTTTAGCAGTTTTAACAGAACATCATGAGTATAGGCAACGGTAATCACATCGGTAGTTTCAGAAAAAATCACCAATTTCTCGGAACGTTTTTTCTATCGAAAGGCTAGTTCGCTGAGCTCTTTATTGGTTTATTTCTCGCAACGATTTGATTGGGCTTCCGTGTTTTGGTGAGTTCAGCTAAAACCATTCTACATAATGTTGGCGAGCTTACCAAATTTTAGTGGTTGTTGAAATGCCTGTGTTTTATTTGAACTCCGTGCCTGAGGCACTGAAACTAGTAGAGCAACACGAAACTGAACATAGAATAAAATATGTGAGATATGATATCTTCTCGGAATCTCCAACTGGTATTCGGCGTAAAGTATAGCCTGTCTTGACAAGCTATTGTTTTTGCGTAGTTGTCCCCCGTCGAGCGGCGAGCAACAACAGCTTGTCACAAGACGTACTGCACCTGATGCATCAACTGCACTTATAAGGAGTTGTTCTCTTCCGTCTACGCGGCTCGACTGCGATGTCATTCCGGTCGCTCCATTGGTAATCATAACGGATTTCACGCAAAAATTTATGTAGAAAAATTAAGATAAGAATGTTTAACTGGCGACCCCTCTCTGCAGTAAACTTTATTAGAATTTGAGAACTTAGGCAACAACAGCGACTAAAAATGTCGTTATTTGTGCGCTCAGTCAGTTTTATTTCTATTTTTGTATCAGTCAGTTTTATTTGTTCTTATGGATTTCATTTTGAGTTTATTTTATTCTTAAGTTCTACTAAAGTTTATCACAGAGACTGGTCTTTAGTTATACGTTGCAATCTTTTTGTTTCTACACTAATTTTTGCGTGAAATCCGTGATTACATGATACTCCATGATTACCAATGGAGCGACCAACATAACATCGCGGCCAAGCCGCGTATACGGAAGAGAACAACTCCCTATAAGTGCAGCTGATGCATCAGGTGCAGTACGTCTTGTGACAAGCTGTTGTTGCTCGCCGCTCGACGGGGGGACAACTACGCAAAAACAACATCTTGTCAAGACAGGCTACGTTAAGTATGACTCGCTTGGTCTTTCATAACCGTGGTTTTACGACGTTTTGTCAGTTTACGTCTATTAAATCTTTACAAAGAGATTAAACACGCTTTTATATTACAGTACAATGAACTAAGATATCAACCGAGGTTGTTTGTGGGCATATACATAGAATTCAGTGATAATTTTTTCGAGATTTATGAAGTTCGATGCGTGGGAAAGCTGAAAATCCGCATCGTACTTCTTCGAAAGATTTCGAAGGTATGCATTTACATCGTATTATGCCTGAAAATATCGGACAGGGCAAAACTGGGAGGAGGAAATATCCGCTATATTGATTTATTTTTCCTGTGGTTGTAGTTTAATTAATGATTTAACGATGCTTAACTCATCTGCAATACTTGCAATAAAATTCACAATATAGTAATAATTGATAATGACACTTTTTGCGATCATTATTGCAGGTGAGTAAAGTTTTTTGCATTGGTACAAATTCAACTTTTTCTCTGTAAATAAAACCGAGTGTTAAAGACGTTGTTTCTAAATAATTGTACTCCATGGTGGTAAACTGCAGTGGATTATCGTTCTTGGATGCGTTTGACGTTGGAAAACAGCTTGAAAAGCATTTGCGGGTCATAGAATGGATATAATTTGTCTTTAAAATGTCACGCTTCTGTAAACAGGAATTCATTAAAAAGAGTAGGCCTATGACACTAAAAGGGTTACATATTGCTTTCGTTCTTTAACTGTACCTCTGTGCTTCAAGAGAAATACAACTCTTAATATGATTTTTTCACGTATCGCAGCGATGTTATTGAATGTCTTAATAACTGATAAAAACACTTTTGCTGGTTGAGTGAGCTTTTGCTAATAGAATTGAAATGGCTTTGAAGCCATATATGCGTGGAAAAAGGTGTAAAGCATGTTACCGAGCAGTAGCATGTGTCTTTTGATTGCATTACCTACTTCAGAGGCATTGTTGATAATAAATCTCATTGCGAGAGACTGTGCGTTGTGGACAAACTGAGTAATGGTGAATCATTAATAGTTTTTGACTGCCATAAAATAGAGAAGACAACTCTGATGTGACAAACTCATACAAGTTTGAACGCCATTTCCTAAACTTAATTTGAAGAATTCTTTCTTTGCCATTATTTTTGTCTCCAAAATTTCATAAAGATGAAGATCTATACGCATATATCAAAGGAGTAAAGACATGTTTGCTAGTCACTGAGCTACTAAACCTGTTGTTCAGTTGGAAAATGTTGAGCAATATTAGTAGTGACCAACCAGCAGTTTTTAGTGGCCAGATTTAGGGTTTGCAACTACAAGGTTATCGGTTCAATCTCAGTCCAAGTCCATCTGATTCATTACCATATAGATAGTTTATCGATTTGTGGTTTGCAAGATCTCTAATGTGGTTTGTTTGCGATTTTTTAGAATGAATCTCACAAGATCTAGCCATTATCCTTGCAACTAATCGTCTAATCGCTATCTAGTCAATCACCACTACTATGGTCAATTTGCCAACCATACACAGGTTCGGCTCAACAGTGAATTCTCCATAACCAATTGAATCGGTATCAATAACTGTGGGACAGGTGAGATCTAGAGATCTTTCTTGCATTTTTCCATCACTATTCCAAATTTTTGAATGCATGACCTAGGTCATGCATTCAAGTAGTTGCTTACAAGATTTGTGCATTGAGGCTGGTCAGGTGTACAATTAATGAAAACAAATATGTGCACAGGTGGAAATTATAGAAGGGTATATCTATATCATTTGTATAGCAAATTGTAAGCACTGTGAACACTTTACACCCAAGATAGAGTTAAGCATGACTTGTCTACAAAAGGAAAGCTAAATAAGAACGGCTTGCACAAACAAGGCTGACATAAAAATTTCTATAGCGGGAGATGAAGCTTACTTTTTTATTTTCTCAAACTATCCTTTTTATTGATTAAACTTGAGTATTGCGTGCAGCTTCATTATATAATAGTCACAGACCTGATTTTTCTCAAGAGAGGAGTGACAATTTTACACGTTAAAGCTTTAATGCTATTAGGAAACACTTAGGCCATTGGAGGTACCGTAAACAAGCAGTTCAAACAACATGCCTAGAATGTTAGCTCTATCAAGAACAGTGTTAGCTGAGCAAAACGCTTTTTAGTCTATGTTTTCTACTTTAAATAACTACTGGGCAAAACTCATCAGGACACAAGACAAACACATCCCTGTCACCAGATATATGGCTATACAGCCTATATAACGCTCCTCACCTAAAAAGTATTATATTCGTTCTGAAGGCTTACGGAACGAATGCAGCTTGCATTTCTATGGCGAGTTTTTTTTAGCTTTGGAAGCTATTATATAGTAAAACTGTTTAATTATTATAGCATTATATTTTTCTATTTTGACTAAATCATTTAAAGTACATACATTTAAAGTATGCAGGCACTGACAAATCTTACTTTCGTTTGCATAACTAAAAATTGTTAGGGCAAAGACTAATTTCTTCTTGCCTGTGACTTGTGCAAACGAGTCTATGTAGCTTGCAGCTAGTCTGTGGTAATTTAAATGTTGGGCGTGGTGGGTGTGTAAGCATAAATTTAAGCGTTTATTTGTGTATGCGTGAGTTCATTCATGCGTACGCTCGTGCCTGTTCGTCTGTGTAAATGATATGCCTTTCCATATTTTTTGGAAGGTTTCATTTAAACTTATGTGTACTTCATGTGTACATATATGTGCATGTATATGCATATGTAGGCGTATATGTACATGTTTATGTACAAATGTTTGTGTATGTTTATGCATATGTGTATGTGAATGTATATATACATATATATATCTATATATATATATACCTTCACTTAAATATACATACCTATATATATGCATATATATACACATATATATATATATATATATATATATACAAACATGTATATATATATATAAATTTACTTACACGTATGTGTGTGCGTGTGCATACATATGCATGTACATACACACACAGGGTATGTGTATATGTATGTGCCTGTATATGTGTTTGCGTATGCATATGGGCGCACATATATATATACATTATACATATATATGTGTGTATGCACATATCTGTATGTGTGTAAGTGTGTGTGCGTATATTTGATTGTATATGTCTGTGTATATACGCTACAGGTTATAAATATTCGCGGAGTTAAGTTTCGCGCAAATTGCCTTTTTCATGCATATTCACGGACTAATTTATTCGCGGATGAACACAATCACTTTCTATTAAAGGTTACCTCTATTGCGGCTAGTAATAGAGCAATGTGTATTGCTAGCCGCATATGTGTACACTACGTGTTTAGGTTTTTATATAGAAAAAAACTACAAGTCGATTATGCTAAGCTATAAATTTCTTGCTGCGTCCAGAGGTTTTCACGAGTATTCATCGAATTGGAGGCCTTTGATGAACCAACAATTTGTGGTAAGTAATGAGTTTTTTTCAAAACCATTTACCAAATTAATAATTGAGTTTTACTTTGGTTCTTTGGTAAAACGCAATATTTATTTTTTCCATCTTTACCGCTTTGTTATTCTTTTAGTGTGAGAGAGAGCCCAAAAATCTGCACAACCTATTCACACTAAAGCTAAAAAACGAAGACCGTGCAACGGTTGGTCATCTACCCCGTGAAATAAGTAGAGTAAGCAGCTTTTTCATCATATACAGAGACAAAATGACTGCAAGGGTAGTGGATGTCATTTCTACAAGATCACCAATCATTCAGGGAAGTCTTGAAAATGAGGTAGAAGTGACCGCAGCTACTAATGAGGATAATATATCTGCTTTAATAAAGGAACCTGAACGCCTTTATTTTGCAATAGTAAGCCACAAAGAGAGTTCTGATGATAACTCCCTTATCAGCCATGTAGTAGCGAAAGAATCACCTTTAACATCTACTCAAGACAGTGACAGCAATATAGAGCTGCTATTAGCAAAATAACTAGTCAGAGAGCACCATTACACAGTAGTAATTACTTATCAATAGTATCAGTTTAATTTTATTGCCAGACAATGGCCATATGGGCTAAACTGTTTTTATTTACTCCAATCATTGCTTGTAAAATTTTATTTTTATTTGAAATACTTTGTTTGCACACTCGAGTTTGTAATAAAGTACAATATATCTATACCTAAAATATAATATATATAATGTAATAATGTTTGCTGCAGCAATTTCAAGGAGGTGATGTTGATGAAGGGGTCTAGGTTGACTGGTTTCTTCTCTGCCAATATTCCTACCTTGGTGAATATATTACTACTTGTTTTTAGTTATTGTAACCGGAATAGGTTCTGGTTTATTCTCAATCTGCAGTAAATACAAAAAAGAAAAATAATAATAAGTGTAAAGTACGAAAACAATGCCTTAAGTATTGAATGAAAGCAATCAGTTTTTAAACAAGAGAATAAACTAACGTAGTTAATTATGTAAAAACGTATCTGCGCTGCAAATCAAATACATACCGTAATATCTAGATCAGAATCATTAACGTCATCAACTTCGGTATTAGAGGTTGATGGAATTGATTTCAATGTAAAAAGACTGTTGGAGCGATCTTGCGATGACCACGCCATGCCAAAAAACTTGTGAAAACCTTGAATATGTTTGTAAAGAAGTGTGATGCATTGGCAATGGGGTTAATTCAAAGCCCTGGCAATGATTTTCAAAAAGTTTTGGAACTCGATTACGTTTACTACTTCTGCCTAGTAGCTAGTTTTTAATTTGAGGCAGTAGTTATTCTCCCTTGAATGTTCGTAAAATCGTGAATTATTATATCCATCGAATATTTTCTTCCTGTAGGGTAAGTATGTATTTGTGTATGCATACATGAATGTATATGTTTATTATGCATCTATATGTATTTGTGTATGTATATACATGTGTTATGTATATGCACATTTTTAGCTGTATGTGTATGTGCATTCATATGTGTATGGGTATTTGTATGTATATGCATACATGAAGGCATAGCTGCCATACACGTAGTCATATATGCATATATGTATAAACTAATGTATACATAAACATATGCATGCTTTTGTAAGTGTAGGCATATGGGGAGGTATATGTAACCTATATGTATTTTGATTGTATATGTGTACACATACGAGTACGTAAATTCATACACTTACATGCATGCATATTTGCATGTATACTTGTATGGGTATGTGCACATGTAAGGGCGTATGTATGTACACTGGTGTGTGTGTGTACATATGTATGTGGGCATATATGTGTGTATGTATGTACATATGTACATACATACGTACATACATATGTTCTTTTGCATGAACACAAGTATGTATGTACGTACGTACATATGCATGTATGTACAAATGTACGTATGTATGTATATATGAACACATGTATGTACATATGTATGTACGTAAGTACATATGTACGTACATATGTATGCACATACACATGTACATACGTATGTACGTATGTATGTGCATATGTATGTATGTACGTACATATGTATGTATGTGTGTACGTTCGTATGTTTACGTAAAAACATATGTGTGTACGTACGTATTTATGTACGTATGCATGTACGTATGTACTCATGTATGTATGTTTGTACATATGTATGTATATATGTTTGTATATATGTGTTTACGTATGTATGTACATATGTATGTGCATATGTATGTATGTACGTATGTACATATATATGTACATATGCATGTACATATGTATGTATGTACGTACATATGTACTTGCATATGTACGTATGAACATACATGCATATGTATGTAAGTATGTTTGTATGTATGTATTTATGAACATATGTTTGTATGTATGTATGTACACATTTTTGTCTGTATGTGTGTATGTGTGTGTATGTATATATGTATGTATGTGTGTATGTATGTATTTATATATGTATTTATGAATGTATGTATGTATGTATATCTACATGTATGTTAGTGTGTATGTATGTAAGTATGGGTATGTATGTATGTGCATATGTATGTACATGTGTATGTATGTACATGGGTATTGTGTGCATGTATACATGTGTACATGCATCTGCGCTTATTTATGTGTGTGTTCATATGTATGTACATACATTTTCATGGGTGTAAGTATGTTCGTACATATTTACCTGTGTACACACTTTTTGTTTTTCAAAACATGACATTGTACTTATTAAATGTGAGCTCTCGCGTGAAAATCGACCAAAAGTCGGCATTCACTATCGTTAGTAATGAAGCTTCGAAGTTTGCATTAGGTTTATTGGGGAGCACATGGCTATTTTGTTTATTATTTCAACCTAGACCAATCAGAGTGTGAGGAATTTATTTCTGAAGTCAAAAAGAGATTTCATTGGCTCATTATACCGAAAATTTGCGATCGTAGTCGTTGCTATGCGATCGTGACGTCATCAAAATGGCGACTCGTGAAGATATTAAACCTTCGAAAACTTTTTTTCTGAGGAACTTGGCACATTGCTCGATGAAATTGATGCTGAATATGGAGAAACAATGTCTAGAGATCTAGATTTTTATGTTACTGATGACCTGCAAGCTCGGATGCCCAAATTTTTGATGACAAGAAGACGATGTTGAACTTACCGAAGGATTAACTGTTATTCAATCGTATAGTACTCCGGTTAATGACTCCGAATCACCTGCTGCCAGCTTACCAGCTCATCCTATGGTGTCTGATGAACCTATTAGCTTCAGTTGCAAGTGTGACTGCATCAAAAAATTTGACAGAACTCGACAGAACTGACAGAAAATTTGACAGATTTTCAGTCAGCTGACTTACATTAAAGGAATTTCAAAGACAGAGTAAAATTTGATTATCATGGGCCGAATTTCTACCCGAGTGGATGATGGGAACACCACAAAACCTTTCGAGCATAAGGCGAAGATCAGAAAAAGGTCAGTATACAACTTTAAATATAATGGTGAGTCTTATTGAATTTTTTTTCTGATCTATCCTGTTTGTTTTTGGTAGTAATAGTATGGGTGTAGTAGCTTACTAGTTGCTGTTTCAGTGTATGCCTCCCCGAGTCACATAAAATTACATCCTACAATACTTCACTCAGTGATCAGTCGTACTCACAGGCTTGAGTTATGTGTGTTTTCACTCATAATTGATTGCCAGTTGCCACATGACTTATTCAATGTGTCAATGCTTGTGTGTTTATTTTTTTGCCTGCTGACATTAACCCTATGGCATGAGCAATCAATCCCTTGGTCACACGATCACTAAGCCACCAAGTCTATTACTTGTAAAAGTGTCTCAGAGTCAGAATCCGTTGCCAATCATCTCATTAGCTCATTTTTTAGATTTTTTCTAAATTAATTAGGAATTAAGAAAATTCTAAAAAAAGGAATTTAATTTAAAGGAATTTAAGGATATAATTCTAAATCAAAGGAATTAAGAGCTTTCACAAGTTTTCATTCAGCCAAGCTTACCCCGGTACAATGACAGGTTATTTTCATAGATTGTTGTGTGTACTGTTTGCTAACCATGCTACCAGAGTCACTTTGATGCATAGCCATGTTTTTGTTTGGTTTAGGAAAAGGAAAAGTTCAGATGTATCTAGACTCCCCTGCCATGATGTATGATGTAAGACTCGAAGGTATCAATGGACTGCCGAATGTGATAAAACCTGAAGGTTTAGACTATGACCGCCAAGAATACTTGCATACTAACATTTGATAATTTTGCCGTCTTGGCACTGAGGATTTAGTTTGCCCGAAGCCTCATGGTAAAAGACGAAAAACGTGACCATAATATGAATTTTAGCCTTTTTCTGAGTCAGATGTGAGTAGGAATGTAATCGTGGTTTTGGGTCTGATACCCCTTGTTTTTTTTTACTCACATTTTGGCAAAATAAACCTCAGTATGGATTTCAGGTGTGATGTTAAATCTTGAAGCCTCTCAGTTAGTGGTGATATACCTAGGAGCTTCTCATTTTATTCCTAATGTGCGGTTAGTGCAAAGTACGGATGCGTAAAAATGTCCAATTTTTTTCAATTTTAGAGCAGGGTTTACCAATCTTCTGTTGTCCTGACCTTGAAATGGTGTACACCAACTGTTTCAGCATGCTTATTTACCCTAGAGACCAAGTTTCACCTCAGTCAGTGAAATAAAAATGGCCGTATCCAAGGATAACCTAACGTAAACAACCTATTTCTGTGTGTCGCGTCTTTATTTGCGATTTTCTCCGTTTCAGATTTTGACAGTTTTTGCTGACGTGCCTTCCGAAAATTCGCAATATCTCATGAACTACCTAAGCTAACTCAAAAATTCGAAATGCTTCAAGTTCTCCACGAAATTCTGCATCTGGCTGTGTTACTAACTCAAAATCTGAAAATCCCTCATTTTGGTTGATTTTCACATGAGAGGTCACAAATGTTGGAATTACCAGTTACAAAAATTACAACAGGCCCCTACGCTCTCTAGTAAGTGATATTGGGACTTATTGGAGCCGCTTCAGAGTATAATGTTTTTAGGTGAAAATGTATTTTTAGTAAAACATGCAATGCGACTCTAGCTGCTGGTTTCTTTTGCAGATGAATTTAATTATATAAATTAAAAGCAGACTTGCTGTTGAGTTATTCCTTTGAAAAACTTGATAATGCATTAGTTCTAAAATCTGTAGACATGCAGTAGATCTGAGAATTAATTTTGGTTAAGTCTAATATGTTGTGTTCAATTTAGACAGGAGGAATGAGTTGGTTTAATGCTATATATCCCTAAAATTTAATTCTCCATAATTTTGATTTAATTATCTGGTACCACCCAAGTAATGATATATAGCCAACGTTTTTTGTAAGATGTTTTTGGCATAGCCATTTGGTTTCAAAATATATATGGTGCCATCGTCTTTTGTTACCCAAACTAAATAAAAATAGGCTTTCAATTTCTGTGTGATAATGTAAAACAGCCTTTCTCAACTCGTGACAACCTATGGAAATAATAAAATGCTTACAATGTTTTCGAATTTTACGTTTAGTTTGATATACGTTGAAGATATGTCTGATCAGTGAAATTAAACATGTGGTTCTATGAAAACAAAGCATGGATAGGGATTTTTTAGTTCTGAACAAGCTTCATTTTCTACAATACTGCACTATTGCATGAGAGATGAAGTTTGTTTTTGGGGCTTTTTATAAAGTTTGCTTCAAACAGTTTTAATGTGTTAATGCCTTTGAGCTTGATAATTTTGATAAAAAAACAAAGTGTATCGATTGATTGGCAGAAGACTTTGATTAGAGTGCAATTATTAGCAACGATAAAACTCTTTTTTTGATTTGCATCTAGACATTTCCATAATCTTACTTTATCAAAACTCAAACTTACAAACTGATGGAGAGAGGCTTGGCGAAGTAAATAATTACATTTGATTCTTGTTATAGAAAAATGGCAAAAATAAAAAAAACCTAAATAACAAAGAATGTATGTTTCGCTGGTCTCAGGACAAAAATCTTTTTGACTCTTCAGTATTTTTATGTTTTTATTTTGTCCGCAAAGGCTTCTTGCTTGGTAAGCTGGACATTCATACGAAGATCTGCTACAACGAGCAGAAGTGAGTCACTGCCATTAGCAATAAAGTATATTTATAAGCTAGGTTTCTACAAAAATAACCCATGCTGCTTAGCAAATAAACTTTATTACTGAGCAAAAATGTTGAAAGTTAAAGTTCAGTAGATATTTTTGAATGCAAGTTAATTGCAGATAATTTTTTAATCAAAACAGTTTTTAAGAAAACTATTTAATTACTGAAAGAACAACACAGCGCACTGTCAAACAAAATGTAGGTCATTAGAATGTTTAGCGCGCTTAGTTTGTTTTTGGAGAAAAAAATTTTATTACCTACAATTAGCTTTTCCTGAAAATACTTCACACATATAAAAAAGTGATTGAAATTGCAATGCCAGATAAAATTGTGCAATATTGAATCCTGTTTTTCTGTTTGTAGTGAAGAGTTAAACATGACAGAGCGCCGACAATCCTATACATTTAGCAGATCTAAGAATAACTGTGATGTGTGTGTTAAAAAAGGGAAGGCGGTACAACATGCAGTTGTCTACTGCACAGACTGCTCAAAGAAGTACTGTAAGGCTCATGAAGAGGTACTTTGAAACATCAATCTTTGTGGCAATATCTAACGGCTGTTAAGTAGGGAATGTTTTTATATTTAGTTCACTTTGTTGCTATGTCTAATAATCAAAACAGCAGAATAGGATTGTTGCAATGGTTGTAGTATCGAAGCGTACTCCTTAGCAGTAAATCTTGATATTCAAATTTTGGCTTCAAGAGTTATGACAATAACTCCTTTAAAAAATCCTAAAGATAGTCATTTCAAATTTTACATCTATAACTAATTAGAGCAGGCATCAATAAAACAGCATTAGCAAAAGGTCATATTAAAATACAAGTGTAAAATTGTTTACCAAATAGCTTTAACAGGCTCACATTGTTTTACAGGCTGAGAACCAACAGTTTATTGACTCTGAACTCTTTCAATGCTAAACCAAAAAAACTATTATGTATTTAAACAAGGTCAAAGTGTATTCATCATTCAGACTTTCAGATTGGTCCTGTAATATAGCATAAACCTGACGCATAAAGCTCAATAAACTATTATTGAAAGCTCAACTTCACATTTTTGGAACTTCAATTCCGTTTTTCGATTAAAGATTTTTTCAACTATTAGAGCACAGTTTGTCAAGTAAAGCTATGTTGTTAGATTAAAAAAACTCAGTAAAAATAAATGTTACTAAAGGTTTTATTCTCCAACAGTTTATTGCAGCTTCAAATCTAGACACAAACATAATTTAAATTGAGTTTACTAGTCTACATCTTTATAAATTATTTCTTCCAGCAGAGTTAGTCTGCTTAGTTAGCACTATAAAAAGCTTTCGCCTGACCACTTGGCTCTTATGATACTTTTGAAACTGTTGATCTGTGAAACTAATTATATCATAAATAGTTCCTTAATCTTTAATTTAATGATGACACTATAACTATCAGTTACTGCACTATATATATCCTGTAGTCATCCAATAAATGCTCTAAAATTAAATTACTCACTGAATATCTATTTTTCAGTCTCACAATGATCTACATGAAGACCATGTAGCATTGGCTATCACCAAGAATTTTAAAGAACATGCCCAATTGGAAATAAGAAATTGTGCACAACACCCCAGTCATGCATACAGTTTAGGCTGCTCTGTGTGTCTGCAAGTGTTTTGTCTCAGCTGTATTACTCCAGGAAACACTTGTAATGAAGGTGAGCTGAGGCACATGCACAATGCTGTAATTACTACATGTAACTGCCAATATGGGCTTTATGTATGAGTAGAAAAACTTATGTTACATTTCACTTCAACTCGACATGTTTTTAGTTACAGTTTGGTAATGACTTTCTCAATGAGATTGAAAATGAAATTTTCTATAATTTTTCTGTTCTAATAAAATAAAAAATTGTTCATTTAAGACTCGTTACAATAATAGTAGTATTATTTTTTAAAGATGAATATTCCTGCAAGCTATTAAACAGTGTAACATGTGTGGTTTAGATTTTTCTATGCAGATGTGTTTACAGCGACCATTAGCACTCTGAATGTTTCTTACAAATTTCAGAACGCATAGCGCCAAAAAGTTTAAACTCTCATCCCAAAAAACAATCTCCATCAGATTAAATTATGATTAAATCAAAATTTATGATTACAGGAAGACCTCATGAGTTGCTCAACTTAAACGAACTGGTGTCTAATCTATCTTCCGACATACAAAGGCTTAGTGTAACAGTGATTGATAAAGAACAGAAGCTTTCTGCACTGCTTATGAAAGCAAACAAAACGATATCTGAATTTGAAAAGAATACACAGGAACTGCTAAAAAAGCTTTACCAGACTCGTGATGACCAGGTTTGCAAATTGTTGTATTGTATTAAAAGTTACAATAAGTTGTTATTTTAAATTTATTCAAAGCAAAAATGCAAATTGGATGTGTCCAGGGTAATTAAATATTAGTCTTTTGAAATCAGAGAGTTTATTACATGTATTTTGTTTAAAACAAGCAAACTTTTTCAGAAAAAAATGACAACAGATTTTGGTCTTTGACATTTTGAACTTCATTTTCACTCAGTTAAAAATTTACTTCTCAGTAAATCGGGTTACTAATTACAACTGGCTAAACTGTTGAATAAACATGATGAAAGACTAATTATGAGTAAGATTGAGTCTGGATATCAAATAAACTTGATATTTTCATGCTAAAATTGTTTGGTCAGTGCTAAAGGAATATGTTAAAACCATGATTCCTGTAGTTTATTAATATTTACATATTACTAAAACTCTTTAAAGCTTCAGAATTGATCCCTGTTCATCATGACCCCAGAACT
Organism: Watersipora subatra; assembly: GCF_963576615.1. Classification (NCBI taxonomy): domain Eukaryota; kingdom Metazoa; phylum Bryozoa; class Gymnolaemata; order Cheilostomatida; family Watersiporidae; genus Watersipora; species Watersipora subatra. The sequence continues at coordinate 65,356,529 of NC_088709.1, forward strand.
CTAGCAAAAAACTGAAAGATCACTCCCATCTTTTTCAAAGCCGCAGTCTTTGGTAATTAGGTATTTAACACCTTGGCATGTTAAAACGGTTCTGAAATGCAGAGTAATTTTAGTAAGTTAGTTGATGATTTGGTAATCAATTGTTTAGGCTAAGTTAAAAAAGCAATTATGATAAAGGAAAAATCTTATTGTTGAAACAAAATAAGTCTGACGGATAACAATATTATTTTGCTTTTTACACAGACTGTAAAGCAAGATAACTTATGAAAGCTAATATTCAGGTGGAATAACATTTTTATGATATTGGTATTAGTGAAGGTTTTTCAAATAATTAAGTGTTTTATGCTTTTATTGGTATTTACTAGAAAATACTTAAACTATAATAACAAATAACCTGAGAAGAGTCATATTACCCATAGATCAATGCTATTCGAGCTAAATACAAACAGCTGGAACAAGAACTAGTTGAGGCACGAAAAACAACTCAAAACCAGATGACAGCTTTTGCAGAGAAAGAAGTTGGGGAGGCACTGGCTAACCTTAGTAGGCGGAGAGCTGATATAGAGAACAAAGTTAAAAACAACCATCAGGTGAGTGCTTACAAGTTCGTTCTCTGTAAAATACTCAGCTCAAGTTTCAATTTTTTACAAAGCATTTAAAGTTTTCAACTTTTTCACATTATCAATTTAGGTCAATTAGGTTTATCATTTTGAACCCTCTAGTAAACTTAATGAGCTTTCATGGCCTTGTAAGAGTTTACTAAATGGATAATTGGGTACATCTAGTAGATAATTTGACTGCCACTGGGATGCAACTATAATCTTTCAATAGTATGTTATAACATGAGTTTTAACTTGTACTATAAGTTTTTGACACATGTTTGTCAGACGTCAACTAAGAATTTTCATGGCAGCGCTAAGAATTACAATTGTGTGCACATAAAATGTTTATTAATGCGTTGTTACAAAAATGAGCTCAAATCGAGTGGGTCAAATTTATTACAAACGATAATTCAAATGTTTTAACTACTGACTAAAAACTTTTTTTAACGAGAAAACTAGCAAAAATGGTTAATCTTTGGTGGAATTGCGTTTAATGGTGTAATAGCAATTTATATAATTTTTTTTTACGACCAAGGAATATTTTAAGTATACTGCAGGAAAGAAATTAAATTGCTTAAGGTGCTTTGGAGACTTTGCATGGCAAGCACAAGCCTAAGATATTTGTAGGTGTTTCCTCTAAATCTCTTCTAATGTTTGAGGTAAAAAATTAGCTTTCCTCAATCGTTAAAATGTTTATTCTGATGATCTGTTTCTTGATATTTAAAATTTTTAAGGTATCATTCTATTAAAATTCTTTCTATTACTCCAAAAAATATGTTGAGAGCATTTCATTTGAGTGCTTGTGTATAAACCAATTCTAAATATTTTACAAAGACCCTTTATTTCTCCACTTGGCAGCTGCTGCTTTTTCGAGTAATGAGATAATACATGTACATTCTAATGAATTTATTGATACAGCGGAAAGCCTGCAATGAGAGCACAACTTTCTGCTTTAAAGCTTTGTAGTGCCCTGCTCTTCCTTAAATGTGCTATCTAGAATTTTAAAATTTATTTTTAATTTTTGGCTTCACCCACCTTTTTATGGAAATTGTCCGACCTCTCCAGTGCCAGTAACACACATGTATGTATTTTAAATTTAAACATGGCATGCATGCATTCATGATTTTAGGTTGATATAGTAAGAGCATATAATAATGTGCAGGCAGAAATGAATGCTGTGGCTGGAGGTCGACTTCCGATGTTAAGTCTGAACTCTGTGAAATCTCTGGAAGTGAAAGGTATGAATATTTTTCAAAGCCGTTTTCATAGTTGTGCATAGCATGATCTTTTGTAATCATTAATGTCAAACTTATCCGTCTAATTAGGAATTTGATTTACAGAAACATCTGGGTGAATAAAAATATTTTTGCAACAGCTGTTTAAAATCTATTCAAAAGCGTAAATGAACCTTGTATCTATTTATATTTACACTTGATATTTTCCTATCAACAGTTCAGTCACGAAAAAATGTTAGCCTAATGAATGCAGCAGTAACTAGTAACTAGTAATGCAATGTGAACCTTAGACACAACATCAGAGAAGCTGATACAATTTATTTTTAACTTACTGTAGCTCCATAAGCAAGTGTGCATTTAGAATCTAAGAAATTTGTCTACAAGCTTATATATTGCTTGTAATTTTCCTACAAAGATCATATACATGTAACTTAAGCTGCAATTGTTAGAGCAAACGAATAATTGTTTTATTTTTGTAAATTTGCAAAGATATTTGGAATAATTATATTATTAATGTTGTATAATGTTTCATCTTAGTCACTAATATCTTTGCTACAGTTTGCAGAAAAACTGGCCTTTTATGCGCAATTATAAGATAAGTACTGGGCCTCGATTCACCCAAAGTTGAGTTTAGATAATGGGAATGATGTTATCAAATGGCTTCAAATCTGCAAACTTATAAATCATATGAAAATATTTTAATAAACACAGTAAAAATATATTCACAAACATGGGAGATGAACAAACAATATTTATAAAATTGCGTAAGCCGAAGTAATCACTTTTGAACTAAAAATTTAGGATCATCAGCTGGTCTATTTGCTTTTCTATTATATAATAGTTGCTTTTGTTTTGACTCATTTTAGCGTCTTTTGACTGATCAACATTTTTAAGTGTTTTCTGATCTGAAGTCTTAATTTACTCCACTGAAATTAGAAATATTAGCATCCGAACATTTTTTTACCTAGAAAAATTTGTTAGGAGTAGCCATTTGTTTCATACTTTCCAGGTTAAGAAAGAAAAAGTTTGTGTAAATCTTTGCGTAAAACCATAAGTAAAACTCGCGCGTAAAATATTAGCCTAACTAGTGATACAGGTTCTGGCATAATTAATTAAGCCAAAAATTAGTTTTTAGAATGTACATTAAAAATAAATGAAATAATTTGAAAAGATCAATCAAAATGGTAAACCACCAGGGCGAATCTCAAACTGATGAGTTTGCTTGCATATGAAAATGATTACTTAAGCAGCTAGCAACATCAATTATCTTAAGTGAGCCAATTTTTCTTCAAAATCTTAGGTAAATAGTGTCAATTATAACTCTAAAGGTAAGGCCACACGTATCGTGTAATTTCAACTAATCTGGGAAATTCCATTCGTACGAAATTTCTGACCTGCCACACGGAGTTTCCCCACCACGGATTCGTACGAAACTAACTTTCAACTAGCCAAACAGAAAACGGTGATAAATTGAAGCCGATTCCGTTTCAATCATTTGCTTCAGTACAAACATGTGCAAAAAAAACGACCTTCAACATTCAACTAACCTTTTCAACCGACTAATCAAACAACGATTCGTAGGAACTTCTCACGTTTCGTCCAATTCAGGTTTCGTTCATCGTGCGCAACCAACGATGGACGAATTCGTTCAAATGTCAATTCGTACGAATCGTTTCGTCCAAATTTTGCCGATTTCGTGAGAATTTTGTCTCGTGTTGCCCTACCTTAAAGGTTGACTTGCAACAAAATTCACATTACAGTTATTTGGTATCAAAAGATTCGCCATGTCTTACTCTATTGTGTTGTAGGTGCCAAATATGTGGGAATGTGATTAAAAGCTCGTAAAAGCTAAAAAACGAACAGGAAATCGCAGCCACACGAGACCGCCCTAGTTTGGATTCGTTTTCCAAAACGGCTAAAATGTGACGTATGTGTGCTAAAACGGCTAAAATGTGTGCGAGATAGTTTATGTTTACACTTTCATGCATCCTTATTCGTCGAACTAGTTTCACAAATATACTTCACGCTTGCGATAAAAACCATGTCTATTGTTCTTACGCGTCTATTTTATCGGCATCGTAATGCTGCAACTTTGAGCACTGATATCTCAAAACATAGCATAAAAATATGTTTAATTTTTTAAGCTTAACTTGAACGATTGCATATCATCCTCTGATAAAAATGATGAGCCTTTTGGTCCGCTATGGTGGTTGAAAAATGCTGTAGAAATTTTTCGCGCCATATAGCGGGAATTGTAAGTCACATGACCAGATAATGTTAGTTTCAGTTCAAGTTTGATCTATCGCAAATAGCAAACACGCTTTCTCATATTAAACTTGTTTATTTCAATTCGTCATAATGTCTAACGCGCCACATAGTGTTTGTGCAGCTGCCAAGCTGAGAAGCACCTTTTTTTTGCCAAGAGCTGAGAAAAGACCAGACCTCCACCGGGCGTGGAACAACTGGGTGAAGCTGGATGTGACAAACTTTATTTATTCGCCTGCTTACTCTTACCTTTGTTTTCGCCAGTTCAAAGACGACATGTTTTCTAACCTGTTTGCATACTCCACATGTCACCAAAGCACGTGAGTAATTTATTTTATGAACTACTTGTATTAGTAGTTGTAACTCGGGTTATTTTCTAGTATTCTCCTAATAGTACTGTATTAATCTATATTTAATATAACAATATTAATGTCATTTAATTGTAATATTATTAGTATTTCATCTTTTTAATTACGTGTATTATCCTTATTATAATAACAAAACTAATTCATACTGCATATCTATCTGTAAAACGTAATATATTAATATATAATTGATAAAATAATGTTGTTTCACGATTAATTTCGCCAAATTTCTTAACCCCACTCACTTATAGATATGTTATATAAAATAGTTATTGTCATTTTCTGGTATCATCGTTAATAGCATATTAATATTATTAGTTGATTATTATTAGTATTAGATGAAGAATTTGTGCCAACCACTGAAGACTGGGAAGAGTTTGAGCGCTATGTTGGCCAGCGTCAAACGCTCTCCAATTACATGTAAGATAGAGCTGAACTAAACCAAACTTGACAAAATATAAAAAATATCCATAGAGTTATTACTCACATTTTATTTTTACAATATCATGGATTCTGATAGGGTTTTGTAAAATCTGTGTCATGATTGCATGGCTATATATTTATTCTTTTTCTGATCAAGCAAATATGATATAATAACAGGAAATGATGTTGTACATATCTTATTGCAAGTCAACTATTGTGTCGTGATTTCAGACCCGAATCCTCCTTCAAAGAGGAGAAAATAATAGTAAGTGTGACAGCACTCCAGCGACTATTTCACTGTCACACCTGCGCCCTCCCCTGCTCATTCACGATGGTGCGAGAAGGCGGATGGGTAGAGTTCAAGGTTACATGTGCCTCCTGTCACCGATCGTACACTTGGGAAACAACTGCCAGGGTGAACAGAGCTCACGTCATCAACCCCCTGCTGGCAGCTGCATCACTCTTTTCTGGCGGATGCCTTACGCAGAACTTCCGTTTTCTGTCGCTCCTGAACATCGCAATACCAAGCCACAGCGTTTGCCTCTACCAACAAAAAGAATACTTACATGGTGTGAGTGTTAATATTTACTCATAAACTTGGAAAATGTGAGTAAAAGCTTGGCACACTAATTGAATAATGACATTTAGAAACAATTTTTTTCTTGAAATGAAAATATGTCATCCTTCAAGCAAAATATATTATAATTCAAAATACTGATTCTTCATCATAATATAGCACAAAAAGGGGGAAGAGGATTCTACATTCTTAGACTAATGATAATGATACAAATTAATCTTGTATAATGAAGTTTTACAATATTTTACAGTGTATTGCTGAGCAGTACACCCTGCATAACGAGGTATTGATGGCAGCAATCGATTGGGAGCTTGATTTGGCAGGTGACGGTAGATGCGATAGTCCGGGGCATTGCTCACTATACAGAGCCTACACTATGATGGATCAGAGCTGCGGTTTAATAGTCAGCAGCCATCTTGTCAAGGTAAAACTTTGACAGTTTTTACTTCACAGCCTGACAAAAACCCAAAATTTTTAGTAGTTATCAATACATAAACATGAAGTTGCTCATCTAGCTAAATAGTTCATTCAAATAATGTGAAAGTCGTATATTATTCAAAGTCGTATTATTCAAATAATTGTTGGTCGTAACTTTCTTTATTTTGCAGTCAACAGAGACCACCAGCTCTAACACCATGGAGCTGGAAGGCTTCAAGCGATGCCAGTCCGATCTAATTTCCCACGGCCTGAGAGTGAGGTCCATTACAACGGATGTTGTTACAAAGGTTGTGTGCATACTGCAAGCTTGTGTTTTGGCTTATGCCGCAAATTTGTCGCCGTGAGCGACGGCCTCTACCTGCCTGCTTGGTGTCTAAGATTCGGGCTCTTTTCCCACCAACGGATGATGAAGAAGAGTTTGCAGACTTGCAAACAAGATTTGCGGCATAAACCAAAACACAAGATTGCGGTATGCACACAACCTTTTCCGAGCATTTGGCGATGGCTCTCCAAATGGGAATAGATTATCTACCAAAACAATTATTGAAAAACAATAATTGCTGATCATCAAAATAATCTCGATCTTTATATATTAAAATCATAAAACTAATACACCCTCTACTGTAGTAAGTGTACAAGCCAAATATACCAGTTCTCCTTGTGTTCCACGAGTTCAGAATATGTGTGTTCAACTGATGCATTAAATGTGTAACACAAGAATTTTAGATAATGCTTGACACATTAGCATAGCCTTGGTGTTGTTGGCATTAAATGAATATCCAACTCACTATGATATCGCAGGTAATTATTCCACCTCAACTCAAGGGGTGCAGACGCCACAAATTCGTTTACACCAGGATGCATACACAGGCATTCATGCTCCCCTCGGTCAAGGAGACAATGCGCAAACTCAGCATAATGGCAGCACAAACATTCAGGAAGAGATGGCATGTCTTGACAACGCTTGCAGGCACACCACTCTGTAGCCGCTGGTATTAGCTCCTAAAGAAATGAACAGATATGTCTATGCAACCATAGCTAATACATCAGGTCGATGTTATCCAACAGTATATCAGTGCAGCACTAGATTTAAATATTAAAATTGTTAATGTTGTCATTCGAGAAAAATCTGTAATTATTTTTTCGCAATATTGAAGCGATAATTATCATCATTAAAATCATATATAATAATATTCGTTCTATCACTCTCAAGCTAAAACTATTACTACTAGCTAGCTTGGCACATAAGAGCTGGCTAGTGGCGGTGCTTACTTGCTGGGAGGTTTGATTCTGTTGAGGATCTTCTTCAGATAGAGCGTCAGGCTCGAAACGCCAGGGTCTTAACTTTTCAGAATTTGACATTTTTTATGAACGCAACTCAGACACGAATAGTCGAACGGAATGGCCAAGCCGAAACTGTAAAGTAGCGAGCATCTATATTTGATACGGAGTCTTAGGTAAAACCCGAAGTGTTTATCATAAACTATTGCTACGATAAGTTTGATATTGAGCTTTTTATTGGCCTTTCAATTCACGCGAAAACATCACGTGACAAGGCAATAACCATACAGCGCGGATACGTCATCGAAATCAAGAGATTCCAATCTACGGCGGCTTTTTGTTTTTGAGCTTTTAAGAGCTTTTAATCACATTTCCACATATTTGGCACCTACCACACTACAGAGTAAGACATGGCGAATCTTTTGATACCAAATAACTGTAATGTGAATTTTGTTGCAAGTCAACCTTTAACAATACTTCCTGTACTTGCAAGAATTTTTAGCGTACCCTCAACTGCCATATACTATTTTTTCTCTAGGGCGCCTTTCTGGGTTAAAGCACTGCACGTATCTGGCATGGTTGATGTAGTTTCAGTGCATCTGGTTAGAGAACAAACTTTTGTATAGCAATATGGTCATGTATATTAATGTTTTTCCATGACAATTTTAGGCACCGAAATACCTGAACAGCAAAAAGGCAACTCATCTCCTTCCTATCCCAATACTGGTAGGCCTTGATCTATGCAGTCACAAGGTCCGCCTGCATTAAAAATAGGCAGCATTAGAGATAATTTTAAGGCTTTAAAAAAACTTCAATTTTAACTTTAATTAACAATTAACTTTTCAATTTTCAGCTATTTCGCACTACTGAATATCTAAAAATCGATTTAATTAGGCCGTTAAATGTGAAACTTCGCTTGTGGATTTTCAACTCTTAGCTTATTATAACTTCAATCAATCAAGCCAATTCAATGTTCTCAAGTAAAAAATCAATTATTTATTAGTTTTTACTGCGAACCAACTTATGAAAATCTATCAAAATAACAATAAACCATAATCACAAACCTAACTACACACATTACATAAGCTTCTTGACTGTTTCTATAGCTAATATTAACAATTCAATACTAAAAAGATTGTGTTGACACATATTTTCTCAGAGCTTTATTTTAAACTTTTCTTAAAGGAACAATAGGTTTTGCATTAAAATCATTGAATTTGACAAACAAAAAACATGATTAATATCTTTTCTGAGAGAGAAAAATTAGTTGCCAAAAACATTTTTATTACAGTTTGACCCAAACACTTTAATAGGAAAAATATTATTTATTAATATTATTAATATATTTATTTATTATTTTATTTAGACCTAATATTGAAAATTTCACTAGCAAAATGAGGTTTAGTCCTTTGTTCTTTGTTTGCATGTTTTCATCTCATCTATTCTAAACCATTTCTATTCTAAGAAATTTGTCTACAAGCTTATATATTGCTTGTAATTTTCCTACAAAGATCATATACATGTAACTTAAGCTGCAATTGTTAGAGCAAACGAATAATTGTTTTATTGTTGTAAATTTGTAAAGATATTTGGAATAATTATATTATTAATGTTGTATAATGTTTCATTGTAGTCACTAATATCTTTGCTACAGTTTGCAGAAAAACGGGCCTTTTATGCGCAAGTATAAGATAAGTTATGGGCCTTGATCCTCCCAAAGTTGAGTTTAGATAATGGGAATGATGTTATCAAATGGCTTCAAATCTGCAAACTTATGAATCATATGAAAATATTTTAATAAACACAGTAAAAATATATTCACAAACATGGGAGATGAACAGACGATATTTATAAAATTGCGTAAGCCCAAGTAATCACTTTTGAACTAAAAATTTAGGATCATCAGCTGGTCTATTTGCTTTTCTATTATATAATAGTTGCTTTTGTTTTGACTCATTTTAGCGTCTTTTGAATGATCAACATTTTTCAAGTGTTTTCTGATCTGAAGTCTTATTTTACTCTACTGAAATTAGAAATATTAGCATCCGAACGTTTTTTTACCTAGAAAAATTTGTTAGACGTAACCATTTTTTTCATACTTTTCAGGTTAAGAAAAAAAAGTTTGTGTAAATCTTTGCGTAAAACCATAAGTAAAACTCGTGCGTAAAATATTAGCCTAACTAGTGATACAGGTTCTAGCATAATTAATTAAGCCAAAAATTAGTTTTTAGAATGTACATTAAAAATAAATTAAATAATTTGAAAAGATCAATCAAAATGTTAAACCACCAGGGCGAATCTCAAACTGATGTCGTTTGCTTGCATATGAAAATGATTACTTAAGCAGCTAGCAACATCAATTATCTTAAGTGAGCCAATTTTTCTTCAAAATCTTAGGTAAATAGTGTCAATTATAACTCACACGTATCGTGTAATTTCAACTAATCTGGGAAATTCCATTCGTACGAAATTTCTGACCAGCCACACGGAGTTTCCCCACCACGGATTCGTACGAAACTAACTTTCAACTAGCCAAACAGAACACGGTGATAAATTGAAGCCGATTCCGTTTCAATCATTTGCTTCAGTACAAACATGCGCAAAAAAACGACCTTCAACATTCAACTAACCTTTTCAACCGACTAATCAAACAACGATTCGTAGGAACTTCTCACGTTTCGTCCAATTCAGGATTCGTTCATCGTGCGCAACCAACGATGGACGAATTTGTTCAAATGTCAATTCGTACGAATCGTTTCGTCCAAATTTTGCCGATTTCATGAGAATTTTGTCTCGTGTTGCCCTACCTTAACAATACTTCCTGTACTTGCAAGAATTTTTAGCGTACCCTCGACTGCCATATACTATTTTTTCTCTAGTGCGCCTTTCTGGGTTAAAGCACTGCACGTATCTGGTATGATTGATGTAGTTTCAGTGCATCTGGTTAGAGAACAAACTTTTGTATAGCAATATCATATGGTCATGTATATTAATGTTTTTCCATGACAATTTAAGGCACTGAAATACCTGAACAGCAAACAAGCAACTCATCTCCCTCCTATCCCAATACTGGTAGGCTTTGATCTATGCAGTCACAAGGACCGCCTTCATTAAAAATAGGCAGCATTAGAGATAATTTTAAGGCTTTAAAAAAACTTCAATTTTAACTTTAATTAACAATTAACTTTTCAATTTTCAGCTATTTCGCACTATTGAATGTCTAAAAATCGATTTAATTAGGCCGTTAAATGTGAAACTTCGCTTGTGGATTTTCAACTCTTAGCTTATTATAACTTCAATCAATCAAGCCAATACAATGTTCTCAAGTAAAAAGTCAATTATTTATTAGTTTTTACTGCGAACCAACTTATGAAAATCTATCAAAATAACAATAAACCATAATCACAAACCTAACTACACACATTACATAAGCTTCTTGACTGTTTCTATAGCTAATATTAACAATTCAATACTAAAATAATTGTGTTGACACATATTTTCTCAGAGCTTTATTTTAAACTTTTCTTAAAGAAACAATAGGTTTTGCATTAAAATCATTGAATTTGACAAACAAAAAACAGGCTTAATATCTTTTCTGTGAGAGAAAAATTAGTTGCAAAAAACATTTTTATTACAGTTTGACCCAAACTTTTTAATAGGAAAAATATTATTTATTAATATTATTAATATATTTATTTATTATTTTATTTAGACCTATATTGAAAATTTCACTAGCAAAACTAGGTTTAGTTCTTTGTTCTTTGCTTGCATGTTTTCATTTCATCTATTCTAAACCGAAAGCAAAACAATGGAGAACTGGAAATATAGTATTAAGGAAAAAATTGATGCATTTTGCTTTGAGTTGTTTTGCTTATTGAAAATAAATAATTGAGTCAAGTGTCTATAGTGGTAATAAAGAGTTGATTTTATCAATAGTAGTAGTAGGAAGTTGCAACTCATTTAAACGCTACTTTTAATTAAGAATGCTAGAGATTTAATGCAATTGAGTTTATTTGTAAGTTGAGTCTTAGGGTTTGTTTTAGTAGGCTTGTTAACTTGAATGTCCATCTCTAGTTTAGGCTAAAAGATAAGTGTTTTAAAACTTAATTTTTAGTATAATCTGTACTCTTTCTTTGTAATCTCAAACTTCATTTTCAATTTTTTTCATCTGTTTTTTACAAGTGTGCAAAAAATTCTTTGAACTGTTAAAAATGTCTTTTTTTGCCCTTTAATAACTTGTTTCATTGTTTTTAAACATGAGTTACCCTTAATATATTCAAGGCAAGTCTACAGAAAATTTGTTTTCTCAATGTTCATCTTGCAGAAGAAAATGTAATACTGGTAGACGTAAAGGGAACCTGATATCTTAGTAATGAGTATAAAACTGTAACAATAAAAATATTATTAGCGGAGTAACTGCTTTCCAAAAAACAAAGTCAATGGCAAAATGGATATTTTGCTTTTCAACCCGATCAATTGTAATTGGCAAAACTTGTAACAAAGAGAATATAATCAAAGTAAGGAGCATATTAATCATAATCTCATCTTTCAATTTTAATCTAGAAACATCTTGACAGCTAGACTATTTCAAACACACAAAAATCACAATTGTTAAACAAATACCAATAATTTCTGATTAAATCTGCTAAAATTTTGTATAAAGTAATCTTTAAGAATCTTTATTGCAGACTATGCAGTCATTGGTAATCATCTGCTAAATACAGCCAAAAGGTTTTAATTCAAATTTTTTTTGCATAAAGGGTTAACTTATTGGACTAAAACTGCCACATGTACAATTTTGAAAAGCTTTCATATGTGCAATATAAAATATTCCACACCTGCAACAACAAAGAACGTATTTGCTTGTTTTGATTAAACTAAAGTTGTCAGCCAAATAATATATGATATATTTGATGTGATATATATGTTAATGCACAGTTTTAATGGTAATAATGCATCTTAAGTCGGTACAACAAGCTTACAACGAATGCGCAATGGACATACAAGGCACTTGCAATGCACAGACATTGTGGATACAACCCGCATACACTATCATCACAACGCACATACAATGGTCCATAGAAAATAAACAAAATACTTTGTGTAATGTTTTAGACCTGTTTTATTACCAGACTAAAAATATAAATAGAATATTGAATAATAATATAATACTGTTAGTACTATTATTATTATCATAACACATTATTATTTTTAATGATAATAATGTGTTAACGGTGTGTCGTTGTGGCGCATGTATTATTAAATTGCTTGTGTCAGCACTGTATCCACAATGTTTGTGTGTTGCGAGTGCCTTGTATGTCCATTGCGCATGCATTGTATGCGCGTAAACGAACAAGAGTTCAAAAAACTAGCTGAACTCAAACTAATAAATGTAAACATTAACTAACTTTTAATGTGCCTAACGTAATTCATAGCGTCAAGCCTGACCATGTATAATAGAGAAGTGAGAAACAAAAGATGTCACATATACTATTGTGAATGGCTTTCATATGTACAATATAATGTAAATTACAACTATAATAAAAAGGCTATATCGTTTCATTTTCGTTAATTTAATGTGTATAACAAAAAATATACCAACTTGTAATGCACATATTAAACTTCTTTGCAACATCTTATGTACTATATAGTCTTGGAGAAATCCTCAAATTGTAATTTCAGTAAATATTTATATCTCAAAAGCGTCTGATAGGCATAATCCCTAATAGACCTTCACTGACTCCATCTCAGTACCCAATTGTTTAGTTTTTGTGCTGTCTGTTAAGGAAATTTACAAGTATAAAATCTTTTTGACAACAGATTCAAAATTTTACTCAACTTATTAGAAAGTAAAACAAGATTATCACTATAAAATCAACGTTTTGAAAACCAGTCTACCATTATTGATGCTTTATACTGCATTTGATCAAAAAACTGTTGAATACAGATTTCTGTCGCATCAAAACAATATACAAACAGACCAAGTTAAAATTTCAGCTTGAAAAACTTTTAAAAGAAATTTTAGGGCCATGTGTAAAGCTTAAATTAAACAGACCTATTTTAATTTTGATGAAATACGCCAAATATTTTAAATAACCAGCCAAGTTAAGCCAATTTCTGTAGGCTCATCTCCTTGAATAGCTGCCGTGCGAGTGCAAATGTGGGCTTCATCCTACGTTAAGAAATTGGGCTTCAATTTAATTTGTTTTTCAGTTTACTGATATTGCAACTATATCATAATGTTTTGTAAAATGTTGTAGCTTATGTCTACTAATTGTTAAAATAAAAACACGCATAGGTACACAAATATATACGTATGTACAAAATATGTCATAAAACCTCTAATTTAATGCCACTTCTATTTGAACGTCATCTCAAATTGACCGCCACCCTGAGCAATGAATTGAAAAGTAGACCGGCACTATCCAATTGAATGCCTACTCCATTTGGCCGCCACTTGGGCATTACTTGATCTTTACGAGCTCATACTATCAACTGATCAGTGAAAAAGTGTCCACAAAATTGTATTAATAATAATGAATCGTATATTTCAATAACAATAGGTTTTCTCTTTGTCCAACTCTAATTCTTTTCCTTTTTTTGTTAAAAATTTAAGAGCAATATATTAGAAATAATCACAACAGGCTCAAACTAGTGGTAGTACTCTGTCCAGTGCGCTCTTTCTGCCTCGAAGTAGTCTACATAATTATATAACAAACGGTTTTAATTTACGATAGTAGATGGAACATTTAAAGCAACGCCATAAAGATAACTACTAACCATCTCAGGCTAATAGTAGATTTTTTGTTTAACGCGATCTTAATACTTCGATGGACATGCATATAAAAACCTGTTTGCAAGTTTTGGACCAAAGGTTACGTTTATTGCTAACAAAACTTTTACGCATTGCTTTGGTAATAAATGCAGCGAGTGAAAGTGGTGCTTTGCCAAAAAATTTGTTTGGACACTGATATCAACTAGTTCAGCAGGCAGAAGATGGTGAGGCCAGAATATATTGTTGATTGCATTAGAAAACGAAAGAATGTTTGTTCCACCGAAAGCAACAATCAGAACGCAGCAATGCATACAAGCGATGGAAATATTTTTTGGTTATAAAAACCTTATTTTTGGTTTTTGCATGTAATATAAGTATGGTTAGTTTATCTCACTCTTTCATGAATATATATTTGTATCATTTAAAATAATATAGTTGGATACTTTATAAAAATGCAGATTTATGGCATGTTATTTCATAGCATCTTAGGGCCACTTACAACGAATCGATGCTCATACCTCCATTTCTATTGCATATAAAAAGCTAGTTTTGGCTGCAAACTGTTGCAAAAATATCAGTGGGTGCAAAGAGTTTTCTATCAACATTTTTTAATCTAGATATAAAATATGTCTTCAAATTTAGAATGAAATAAATATCGAAAATGCCAACAAAATGCCAAGAAGGTCACAGGCTACAATATCATCGCAGTTCAATTGCAAGCAATAGATATCAACTGTTAGAGATATTGTTCAGTTTTTTGATGAACATTTATTTAAAGATGTTTGACAGGTTAAACGTAAGTTAGCAGATTTATTGCATTCAAAATGTTTAATATCGGTTCACCAGAAAAAAAAGAGGACAGAATATTGGCGACCTTTGCTTCGCCCGTAATTGGGGGAAATTTATTTTCCGAAAATTCTGCCGAGCTAGTTAAAAAATAGACCACCAGTTTTTATTTGAAAGCCGCCTCCAATTGACTGCCACTATAGAGTAAAGGTCAAAAAATAAAGTGTCATGGCGTTCAAATAGAGGTTTTACAGCATGTATATGTGTGCGGGTACGCACACGCACATACCTGCACACATAAACATATATTGTTAGCATTTAGGAATATAATTGATCTTAAGATGTACAATGAAATTACATCAAAAGCTCATAAGATTATTTGCAGCCTGTTTTGTTTTTAATGAGAATACAGTAGTAGCAAGAAGGAAAACATATCTTAATTACAAGTTTTTACTGACCAATATTAAAAGGCTATACAAAACCTTTGCTATAGCCTATTTACAATTAAATAATATCAATAATATAACCGTACATATAACATTATCTTATTAAAAGTATACTTAGTAAATGAATCTCACATACCTATATTGAATTAACAGCTATAAAATTACTATACTGTTTGAAATATTTTAAAGTTTTCCAAAGACGCATACACAGTTGCATAACACACATACGTATACACATAACGCACTTAACCACACCAACACACAAGGCACACCAACACACGCCAACTTATGCCAACCCACACCAATACGCACCAACACGCCTCAACACACGCCAACACAAGCCAAAATACACCAAAACAAACCGACACATGCCAACCCACGCTAATACACGCCAACATGGGACAACACACACCAACACACACTACAGACATCATACACACCACACACACTGCATGCACCATGCACATTAAAAACCCTACAAACACTACACACCACACTACACACCACACACACCAAACACATACCACACACATGCACACACACACATACATACACACACATACACACACATCACACACACGCATGCACACGTGCACACAAAGACATACACACATCACGCACACGCATGCACACGTGCACACAAACACTATCCACCACCCTGCACGCCTTACACTAAACACATACCTAGTTTTTAAAAAAATTTGGATTAGCAACATATATATTGAGCAAATTCTCACCTTCAATTCATGACTCAAAAGGATACCTAAAATTTTACTTAGTACAAAATATTTATATATTTGTATCACGATAATATATCATATACAGTAATAACAAAGAGAAGGTTTCGATGTTTTCCACATTATTTTTCCAGTAAAATTGTTATTGCGATGAAGGAACTGAGGCAAAATATTTAGAAATGGTTTAAAAAAATCAAATCTTTGGTCCAAGGCCTTGCCTAGGCTTCATTTATTAGTTTACACTTTTTCTTTGAAAGAGCATTTGTAACCAGAGTTATCTGGATGCTAGTGTACAAGCTGTCCAGGTTTACGAAAACAGCTGCCCAATGCAAGATAACCGGTCATCCGGGTTCAAAGGTTTAAGCAAGGAACCTATTACAATTTAAATATATCAGTTTTATCTCAAAATCCATTGCACATAGTAATAATTATATCTTAAACAATACTTGCTGCATTTGCGAAGTATTTTTTAGCAAAGCAATCAACCACATACTAATGTATCTTTAGTGTGATTTTTTGGGTTCAAGCAGTGCATAGATCTATAAGGTTGTTACATCAACTACGTTGCTGTATATTTTAAATTGTTTTGGTTACAGAGTCAGCTTTTGTGCATGAAAAAGGATCGTCATGCTTTTATTCTTTTTTCATTTACAATTTTAGTTAGTGAAGTACCTTGGCAGAACACAACCAACGCAGTTATGCCCCAACACAATGTGGGTAAGTGATGACTTATGCTACATTTAAAATAGATAAAGCTAAAGCAATGTGCAGTAAAACTTACAGTTTTGTATTATTAGCCATCTTTTTTTGCACTTTCAATTAAGGGCCCACCTGAAAAGCCCATTTTAACCAAACATCGGCCTTTTATGTTACACTTGAAATATTGTTTTGTACTGCTTTTCAACGTAGTCTTTTTCTCTTTTTAGGTAACATGATGTATATTGGTAACCAAAACAGAGGAAATCAACGTACTCAGTGTATACCCTTTATACAACCTGATTTTGGTAAGCTTATATAAAATACTTTATCACCTGCAACCAGAATTTTTGCCCATAGTGATAAAGGGGTAATAAAAATGCCACTTATTGTATCAAAGCTTTTTCATAGACAGGAAATAAATAAAAAACAACAATTCAACGTGTATCCCAAATTTAGTTGCAAGAACTTTTGCATAAATTTTTTGTAAAGACAAATTTTTTGTACATTGCATACTTAAATTTAACGCTTCCTTCTTTGTAATAATTTTTTTGAAATATTATATTTTTTCTTACTTATTTATTTAAATGGGAAACAAGTTATTCATACAAATTTTTACACCATTATTCTAAAATTTTACAACCACAGGTTTGATGAACCATCTGCTACACAGACTTCAGTTGTAATATACTTGTACATACCATGAGTTATGGTAAATCAATGTACGATCATGAAATTTGCCCATAAGTACCAGTTCACTTTGCTTATGATTCATTTGAATATACTTAATAAAAGCAGTATGAAATGCTTAGGCCTACGAAGGCTTAATTCAAAGTTGAATTTACCATGTAAGCAAGTAGTTACAGTATATTCTCGACGATCTCAGTTAGATGGCAAGCTTCAAGACAAATATGGGATTGCCACGCTTTTGAATGTTGGTCTATCACATTTTCAGTCCCAACCGTGTCTTCACCGCAAAATAGAAGTGCTCTACCACCCTCCATGACTCATTTCCCCTTCACGTCAGAACCAAACTTTGGTAGGTAACAACATATTCAACTGTCAAGGCCAGCTGCCTTTAACATCAGTAATGCAGAAATAACTTAACTTTGCTTCTTTTAAACTTGATACGCTCACAAATATTATAAATGCTGTACATTTTTTTCCGGGGTAAGTTAGAAAAATGAAAGCTAACACCATACAAATCTTCTAATTGTATTACGATGTGCTATAATTTTTATTCAATAAACCTGTATTAAAAGTTAAGTGTGCATGTGAAATGACTCAATTTAATGTTTTCCTATGACTAATATCAAACTGTTAATTTTAAAAATTAAAGACTATTAATTTTTCTTCATAGACACTAATTAATGGTGGTTATAAGGATAAAATTACTGTAGTACATATTTTCCATAGACCCATTTCAAATGATGGTTAAAAAGTATATTTTCCAAAGGTGGCAATAAGAAAAAAATCAAATGTATTAAATGCGAATAAGCGAATAAATATTTCCCACAACCAAACACGAGCGAAGCGAGTCTTTGGGAGCTTTATGATAGATGCATATGTGAAACCAACTTTCTTAAAGTATCCACCAACGGCATACTCAAACCCTTGTTTCGAAATCCCACCAAAACATTTAACCATTTTTGTGTAGAGTGGTGTAAGTATGACAATGATACAAAACGATTGTAAACCTATTTAAATATGTTACCAAGTCTTTGAAAAGTGTCAACAATATCCCAGAACTTACCCATCTGATTGGATAATACATGACTAGAAAGATTAATTTGGCCTAAAATCGCCATTAAAACCTGGCAAGCCTTTTTAATCAAAATTAAGACTGGCCAACAAAAGGCCCATAAAGCCGTGCGACAGATAGTAGAACCATAAAGTTGTGCGCATTTCATAAAACAACGTGCATATTTCACCAGTCTATGGCATTGTCCAATTGCCAAAGGTTTCTGTAATAAACGTAGACCGTTTGAGACGTAGACCAATTTACAGGTACAAAAATGTGGTACACAGTTTATCAGCCTATGTTTTTTTTGTCCAATTACCAAAGGTTTCATGAAATTATCTAGAGTATTAGCCAATTTTTTTTACATTTTATGTATAAACTAAGGTCGAACTACAATGCCCCTTCATGACAAGAAGATTTCTTTATTTTGCTCTAGTTTGCAGAAAACTTCCAGACAAACGTAAATGCTAATGCTGGCTTTCTGTTACATATCGCTGTCAAAACCATTCTACGTTTAACACAACCAACTTTCAAATTGTGTATGTTGCACAGCAGCTTGCCATTTTACTTCTAATATTGCAATTCTCCTATGACTGGGAAGAGATGTAAATATATAATATTTTCCTATCCTTTTTCCGGTTTGTTGTACATAATAACACCCAGTACATTACAGCTACCATTGCCCCTACTATTGCAGTTCTCCTATTGCACTGCAGTGCCATTTGACTGCTAATTTTGCATCTTTCAACCAGCAGTACCCTTTCTTTTTTCCATTACTAGCTGCATTACCCGCCTACAGGAACAGATTCACGCGTACCATAAGGTTTATTGAGAGTTGTCTTTCATACTGTGAAACAATTCTAAATATGCAGTCTACTGAAATTGTTGTCTTGCTCAGCATATGCATGCACATATACATGTCAATGTTGAAGAGAACAATGGAAATCTGCAATGTTTTTTACAGCTAGATGTGTGTAAAATCTAGTAAATATTCTAGATTCATGTGTCTAGGTTCATGCATCCGTTCATACCCGTCTATATTTGCAGTTGACGATCGCGCACCTCTGCCGCTGAGCCCCTGCCTCGACTGACCAGCCTTTACCTGCTGAGCAGTTGACAATCGCCTCGCAAACAATCGCTTTGCAATCGTAACCAATCTCCTTGCAATCAATCGGCCCTCACCCGCCTCGCAATCAATCGCCTTGCACTCTCCTCGCAATCAATCGCCTTGCAATCAATTGCCTCCCACTCGCCTCGCAATCAATCGCCTCGCACTCACCTCCCACTCGCCTTGCAATCAATCACCTCGCACTTGCCTTGCAATCAATCACCTTGCACTCGCAACCAATCGTCTCGCAACCAATCGCCTTTCACTCTCCTCGCAATCAATCGCCTCACAATCAATCGCCGCGCACTTGCCTTGCAATCACCTCCCACTCGCCTTGCAATCAATCACCTCGCACTGGCCTTGCAATCAATCACCTTGCACTCGCAACCAATCGTCTCGCAACCAATCGCCTTGCACTCGCAATCAATCGCCTAGCACTCAATCGCTTTGCAATCAATCGCCTCTCACTCAGCAACTCATTCATCTGGAAAGCCACGTCTGGATACTCTTGCTGTGCTCAGGGCGAAAAAGGTCTCCTGCGCATCCCCGAGTGACGCCACCGCTAAAAGGCTAGCTGTGCTACCCGGCGTTTCTCGGGTAGAAAAAAGTCTTTAAACAGAAAATTGATTTGTATTTAACATTTAACAACATTTGCCATTCTAACTTTCAAATTACATATCATGAAATAAGTGTTTTGTGTAGTTGAAATAAATTATAAGAGAAAATCAAACAACTGTAAAGGTTTTCAAACTTTTTCAAACAATTACAACTTTCAAACTTCAAAACATGAGGAAAAGGTTTTGTGCAGGAAAACTGATTTAAAAATAAATAGAACAACTGTAAAGGTTTTCAAACCAGTGTAAATTTAAAATTTCATAACATTCAGCGACCTATTTCTTTAATAACGTATAGTGGAACCTCAGTTCTCAAGCATAATCAGTTCTAGAAGTTTGAGATCCAAAACAATTGTTCCCATTAAAATAAAATAATGTAAATTTGAATTCGCTTCAAGGCGAGAAAACAACTTTGGTAAAGTATTTTTTTAATATTTTACACCATAAGCTGTACTTGTACCCAGGTAATAAAAAGTCTTTGCACAGAAAATCTATTTGTATTTTTAACATATATAACAACATTTGCCATTCTAACATTTAAACTACCTAGATAACATTAAAAAACATGATAGGTTATCATGAGAAAAGTGTTTTGTGTAGTTGAAATAATTTGAGAGAAAATAAAAACAACTGTAAAGTTTATCAAACCTTGTCAAACAACTGTAACTTTCAAATTTCATATCATGAGGAAAACGCTCTCTGCCAGTCTAACTAGTTAAAAAAACAATTGTAAAAGGGATTAGATGTAAATTTCAAATAATTAGCAATTAATAGCTAAATTCAGTTTTGCAATAATTACAATACAAATTTTAAATAATGCCAGTTGAAATAATAACAACGATGAAACAAACTTTAAAAAACTTGTATCATAAACTTCAAAAGTCATAAGAAGTTTATAAATGTAATAAGAGAATTCAAATTTATATATCTATATATATGTTTTTCAAAGTATGTAAATGTATGTAAATATAAGAGAGTGGAGAATAACTGATATTTGCAGTCTTATACGATAAATCTTACAGTAATCTTACAAATGTTTGTTGTAAAATGTGAAATTAATTACGAAAAACTAACTGGTTAGGTTTAACAGGAAAGATGTGTAAGCTAATACATCTGGCTGTAATAAAAAAAACTGAACAGAGAATTGATTTGTATTTAACATATAACAACATTTGCCATTCTACCTAAAACAACTGGAAAGGTTTTTAAACTTAATTTGTCAAACAACTTTTAAACTTCATATCATGAGAAAAATGTTTCATGCAGGTCAAATAAATTTTAAAAATAAAACAACTATAAAGAGATTAGATGTAACAGTGAAATAATTAGCAAGTAATAGCTAAATTGAGTCTGTTTAGCTACGATTACAATATGAGATGGTTCGGTAATGATACAATTAATACGAACTGAGAAAACAAAATAAAATTTGTTAATATGTTGAATTAATAATAGCAATTCTTGCATAGAAGTGTGTATAAAAAAGTTACTGTTCCACCAACAGCTATCCATCAAAACTCTGAATACGCCAATACTGGTACGACGTTATGTTATGTAAACATAAAACTATGTAGTGTCTTTGTCTGATCGAAGGTGAGAGAATCTAGATGCTATTCCTACTCGAGATAATACAATTGCCTGTGTGAAAAGTGGTGACCTTGGCAGCGATTTAGCAATTGAACCTTAAGAAAAGCCAGAAGTATTGGTTCACAAAAGCGGCATCATGTTTCATAGAGTTAATAATATCAAGAGAGTCTATTGTCGATATCATTTTGCCGAAAACGAAACAGCCCTAATACGTCGAGGACAAAAAACATTGCGAGTCATGAAGTTAAAAGAAATCCATAGAGTTTGTAATTATTACGTCATTTTTTTGGGAAAACGGCAAACGATGAATAGGTTATGTATAGAGGCGTTTACTAACCGGAGATTCTCGTTAATGCGCCCTAGATACCTAGTGCGGCTAATAGTCTAAAAAGTATGGTACTCTATAAGGCGGACACTCAATCAAACATGCACGCAGACAGACAACGATTGCTGTTTATATAGTAGATTACTTTGGTCGGGGGGTTGTATGACAGGAGAATTTCTAGTTCATAAAATGGTAGCAAAATTGTTCACCAGTTTAAATTAGAATAGTCCATAAAGAAGTGCCTTTCAAATATTATACATATAAGTTGAATTCCACCAAGTATCAGTATACCCTTGGTTACTTATTTAAGCAGTTGGATTGTTTTAAAGAAGTCTCTTATTTGTTTATAGCAGTAAGTTGATTAAGTTCAAATCATGCCGTCATTTATTCAACATGGAAACTACTCGTGGGTCAGGCATAGGCTGTACATATTTTTACTACTTTTGCTATTTATAAATATGTATTGGGGTAGCAAATTTTGAAATATTTTTTTTGTTTTGCACGCCTTTTGTTAGTATGATAGTAAAAGAGTAAGTAACAGGCAAAACATGCTGAATCAATCTGCTGTACAAATTATCTTTCCATATACTAACCAATAATGTTTAGCCCTCAAAACTACTTACAAATGTGAAAAGAATTTCATGGAAAATTTTTTAATAAAGCTTCTTACTTTTCTTCAAAATCTAGACGTTAGTAAAATTCTTAGAGGATGAGCTAACCTAAAATTTGCCAGTTTTTTATTGCGCTTTTTTAAGAGACTGATGAACTGCTTGTAGTTAAAATATTTGGTTAAAACTATTTTCAGAAATACTTGGTCATGCATTAGGTAGCTTTGTTTTCAAATGCGGAATATGTTTTGAATACGAATATAATATACATGTATATATATTCTTTTGCACAACTATTATTTAATATATAGATGTGGGTATATAAGTATATGTACCCATATCTATATATGCATATAAATAAATATGTGTATATTGTATATGTATATACATATATATATATATATATATATATATATATATATATATGTACATATATCAGCTTTTATATAAAGTTTTTAATAAACTTTATATATGTATATATATGTATATGTATATATAATTATATATATATATATATAAATTTATATATACATAAATTATGATATAATATAAACTTATCTAATACCCAAATTTAGGAATTAGCTATATTTTAGACAAGTCATCTTCTAAGCAACTTTCGAAAGGCAATTTCTTCTCGCTTTCTAACTTAAAAATTTAAAATAACAAAAATATTAAAATGGTGAAGACCGTAAACTTATAGATCGTGTTGATTTATTAATACTCTGAAAAACACCCAACAGACATTTCAACTGTCGAGTACAAATCTTTGGTTAAGATTCAAAATAGCTGACATAATTTTCGTTTACTGCAACCTAATCGCAAATCAAGTCAAGTAATGCAAATCGCAAGGGTATTAGCAATTTGCATGCATTTAATGGGTACTCCTTGGAGACTTGCCATCTCTATTTGACATTATTGGAGAGCCTGGTTTATTTTCCATGCTCCATGTGTATTTTCATTTAACAAAAGTAGATAATCAATTGAATTAGACCTCTACTTGTACTTACATTGTTCATAATTGTTATTATATATTATTTTTCATCTATTCCTATGTATTATTATTCAGATAGTTAAAGAAGAACCAACAACAGACAAGATCTGTAGACATCTAAATACATGCTTACTTGTTTATAACTTAATCAAGAGTACAGAATTTAAATGATAAATGTTGTATAAGGTAAAGGAATGTAGCAGATAAAGTTGGACTGTTATTTTACTTACAATTTCAAATGAATAGATCTGCTATTTTATGTTTGTATCATATAAACACTGAATGATTTACATTACTATAACTATTTTTTAGGTGAAACACGAAATATAGAGGCTCGAATCAAGGAAGCAGACAGCATTTTTATAGCCTTGGATCCTGCACCGTTTATACCGTCAATTACTGGAATGAGTATAGTCGATACTGACTATATTTTTAATTAGGAGCCTGTAATCTATGACTTTTAATCATTTACCTTAGAGCAGAGGCACTAAAACTTTATATGCTTTAATAATGAATTACTGTAAGTGATAGTTTTAGTATTACTAACCAGATTTCTGTAATGCATTTGTTGAGTTTAATTCTTTTTTACCAGAGTGTTTGCTTTAAAAATTGTTTAGGTTCTTGCAGCTGTTTAGAGCTGTTTAGAAAAATAACCAGCTTTTTAAGATTTGTTTAAAAAATGCTCGCTGAAGGGTTTGCATGTTCTGATTAAAGAACTTGGCAATCACAGGCTCTCTCTGAACTATTTTATATTATTTCACTGTGGCATATTTATTTACTAATGAAAACTGGCTATGATTACTTTTTAAAAGTTTATTTCATAAATAACAATAAATTTTATCATTACTTCTTTATTATTCACAAAATGAACTTAAATTAGCATTGGGAGTGTGAAAAATGAAACGCCAATACATTGAACAATGATTATGACCAAACTTGGTATTTTTCTCAACTTTTAAAAATGAATTTTTATTCAGATTTGATGCTATTTTCACATTAATTAATGATGAAAAAATAATATAGTCCCATGATCAATTTAAAAAAACTTGTGTAAAGAACTCTCAGAGACTCTTCACTGCTTTGCTTAATACCAGCTACTTGTTCAAGTGAGAACAAACATACAATGTATTTGTATCAATCTATTAATTTCAGTGTAGAATATGCAACATGTACACACAAACAACTATTCACATGGAGTCCTTCTCATGCTCTGCTTGGTTTTGGCGGCAATCTTAGGTACAAGATGCGCCATTTTTTTCTTCTAGAAGCAGTCCTGTCCATTCAGTGTCCACCTGCCATTCTCTTTGCTGCGTTGGTCACTTGTTTTCTCGGTCTGTTGGTGTCAAACCATTTTCTTTCCCCTTCTATTATTTTGTTCCTTTTTTATCCATTTTCCTGTCAAGTAGGGCTGAAACCATCAAGGCTCAAAAGTTTCTGGCTGAGTTAAAATTTGATCCGCTTTCTTTGCATGTAAATAAAATAAGCAAAACATAAATCAGAACTTTTCTTCTCAAAAATTAAAGGAGTAGCTGCAAAAATTAAAAGAAAAAGCGATATCTTTATACAATAAAAATACATTTTCTGCATGTGGTTAATTCATTTTCAAGACATACCAATTATCTGTGCCTAACTGATTTCTCTACATTTTTTCATTAAAGATCTGCAAAGCATTCGAGTTATCACCAACGGCGAATGCGGGCATTGAAGTGAAAGCCTTCCATGAATGTCAGTAATATGGGTTTTGAAAAATAATTACCGAGAAAATTAAAAGATCAAATTTAGATATAAAACAACATAAGTAAAATTAAATTAGGTCTGGTTACTATAAATAGTAACAATAATAATATAATATTAATAATATTAACGGTAGTACTAATGATCATAATAGGCGACAATAACTAATCGATTGATGGATTAAATCATTTTGGTAAAAAGAAGACAAAACTTATGACCACCAGTAAAACACTTCATACAATACAAATTGCGCTTAGACTTGTTTGCCAAACTACCAACAAAGGAAAGCAATCAAAACCTGAAAATGAAAAATAAACCATAAAAATTCAGACAACAGATAATGTGAAGTGGATGGCTGTGAGCTTTTACAGATTAGAAAACTGAAAAATTAGCAATGAGATGACCAAAAATACACAACATAAAATAAATTAAGGAAGAAGACAGTTTATAAACGGTGACAAAGAGTTCATTGAAGAAAGACTTCTTATGCTGAAAATCTGAAAAAGGCGATAGAGATTTTGCTAGCGAGATATGGGCTCAAGGTCTTGCAATCCAAATTACAAAAAATGCGAAGATTTTTGGCAAAGTGTCTTTTATGACAAATTTTTTATTGTAACAATACAATTTGAACTGTAATATATGAAAAGCCCAATACAATCTTTGTGGCTCTAGTAGTGAATAACCTCAGCAGTAAATTACCATAAACGGCATCTGTACACACAAATATATGCTGTTGCAACAAATGAGTTAATGAACGGTATTATCAAATACAGGTACATACCATGTTAATAGACTAAAAAACTTTTACAGTTGTTATATTTGATAGATATGATTTCAGACCTATGTTGGCAAATAAAATTTTAAAGCTCAAAACTAAACGATAATATTTGTCTCTTAAATTTAGCCAAAAGCAATAGTTATGGAACCACAAATGGCAAGTATGAATCGGTTGAATCCACATCAGGCAAAGCCAGAAAGTCTTAAATTTTAGAGGTGAATTCTCAAAAAGGATAACTCAAATAAAAACACTTTAAAATTTATTTAAAGTTATGACATGCAAGCTCTGGTTTTATAAAGGCGTAACCATTTTAGTACACTTTAGTATGTATGAAATGTTTTTGCGGTGTAATAAAGAAGATATGAAGTATAGGGCTATTAAAATTTTATATATACCTATATATATATATATCGTGCAAGTGCATGTCTTCTTCACGGGTTGAAGAAGACATGCACTTGGACCTTGACCCAAGGGTGAGAGAGCTTGCGGAAAATATCATCAACAAGATGTCAGCTGCTAATGATTATAGAAGCAAGGTACCACTACGAAGAGTTAGCAAGACCATACCTAAGAATCTGTTAGAAGACATTAACATGGCACTGGAGTCGATCTCAACTGGATCACTCAGTGAAACTAATGCCTTAATCTACAGTACAGCAACCGTCATCTTGGAGGAGATGGATAATAAGCCAATGCCAACAAGGCTTCAAGCCATTCCATCCTGGCAGCTGAGGCTACAAAATAAGATCAAGGACTTGCGCAAGAAAGTTAGTAGGCTCAGTGAGAGATCTAACCACAGTTTGGAGCGTCAAAAAAGGGAAGCCACAATAGAAGCTCTAGAATCTGCAAAACAGCAGCTAGTAGCAATTTCGGCACGACTGAAGCGGTACACCAAAGAGCGGGAGAACAAGAGAATGAACAAACTGTTCATCAATAATCCATCTAGAGTGTATTCCCAGTTCAAAGGTGAACTGCAGAGGCCAATGTCTGAGCCTCCCCGATCTAGCACTTCAAAGTTCTGGAAGGACATCTGGGAGAAAGAGACTACTCATAACACCACTGCAAATTGGCTGAAGAGGCTTAAAGAGAACCATCAACACAGTGTGGCTCACCAAGTACTCACCATCAGCAAAGAGGACATCAAGTGCAGAGTGCAGCGTATGAAGAACTGGGTAGCACCTGGCCATGACATGATTCAAGCCTTCTGGTTAAAGAAATTGACATCACTTCACACTAGAAGGGCTAAGCAGATGGAATGCCTAATGGAACAAGGTGACCATCTAGAATGGCTGACCAAAGGACGAACTGTACTTCTGATAAAAGATCCAAAGCAGGGGCCGATTCCCAAAAACTATCGACTAATAACGTGCTTGCCCACCACCTGGAAACTGCTCTCAGGAATAGTTGCAGACAAGCTGGAACAGCACATGAGTCACTATATGACCAGTGCTCAGAAAGGAATTGGGCGCAACACCCGAGGAGCTAAACATCAGTTACTGGTGGATCGGACGGTCTGTCAAGACAGCAGGAGAAGGCAAACCAATCTTGCCATGGCTTGAATTGACTACAAAATGGCCTTTGACTCAATTCCCCATAGTTGGATACTTGAGTGCCTCAGTATGTACAATGTTCACCCTGCTCTTGTGGCATTCATCAAGATGTCAATGACCAAATGGAAAACGGAACTGGAGGCTAATGGCAAAAAGCTGGCGAGTGTACAAATTAAGCGAGGCATCTATCAAGGTGACTCCTTATCACCGCTGCTCTTCTGCATATGCCTAAACCCTCTAAGCAATATGCTGGATGAGACTCAATATGGGTACCAGTTTAAGAGTGGCACCAAGATAAACCACCTCTTCTACATGGATGACATCAAGCTGTACGCTAACAAAGAAAGGGACATTGATTCGCTAATACACCTCACTCAGGTATACAGCAAGGACATCGGAATGACCTTCGGTATTGAGAAATGTGGAAGGCTAATTCTTAAGAAAGGCCATTCTATGCTCACAGATGACCTAAGAATGCCGAATGGTACCATCAGAGATATAGAAGAAGGGTACAAGTACTTGGGGATTATGCAAAGCAACATCAAACCATTACCGAATACAAGAAACGCCTTCGGCAGGTCTTACGGAGCCAGCTCAATGCCAAGAACCAAATCATGGCAATAAATACCTACGCACTGCCAGTAATAAGATATCCAGCAGGCATAATAAAGTGGACTGAGGAAGCCATCAAAGAAACAGATATAGCAACTCGTAAACTGCTGACCATGCATGGAGCACTCCACCCAAAATCTGATACTACTAGATTGTATCTTGATAGGAAAGATGGCGGTAGGGGACTCAAAAGTGTACAGCAGACAGTGAAAGAGGAGGAACAAAGCATCAAAGCATATGCAGCCTCCATGGCCATCTCAGATAAGTTGCTAGCTGAATTTCAATCGGCTGCTCTTACAACAGACCTAGGCCCTGATGATGAGGAAATCGACTGGCACACGAAACCTCTTCATGGTGCTTACCACCAACAAATATCTAAGGTTGGCGATCTTCACCAGACATATATGTGACTGAACAAAGGAAACCTAACGGCCAATACAGAGTCGCTAATCATGGCAGCCCAGGAGCAAGTGCTCCCAACAAGGCAACTCCAAACGAAAATCTATCACACTAGAGACGATCCTAGATGCAGACTGTGCAAAGATGCACCTGAGACCATCCAACACATCATCAGTGGATGCAGGCAGCTAGCAGGGAATGCATACACTGAGCGGCATAATCATGTCGCAGGTCTTGTGTATAGAAGTCTATGTGATGAGTATGGCCCTAATAAACCACAACACTGGTGGGAAGCTCCTGGTAAGGTGAATGAAAATGACCTCGCTAAGATCCTCTGGGACTTCTACATCCAAACTGACAAGCATGTCCTAGCAAACCAACCAGATATAGTGGTGGTAGACAAGGAGAACAAGAGGGCTACTATAATAGATATAGCAGTACCCAATGACTACAATATAGCCAGCAAAGAAAAAGAAAAGGTAGAGAAATATCTCCCTCTTGGAGACGAAATTGAAAAATGCTGGAATGTAAGAACAACTGTAATCCCAGTAGTGATTAGGGCACTGGGCGCAATAACACCGGCGCATAAAATGTGGCTTGCCCAAATACCAACAACAATCAACTCAGGTGAATTGCAGAAAAGTGCGCTATTGGGAACAGCTAAGATCTTGAGGCGAGTGCTCAAACTCCCAGGTCTCTGGTAGGAGACCCGAGTTAGAGCAGAATTTACCACCCATACGGGGTATCCGGAGTGAGGAAACAATTTTTTATATATATATATATATAGATATATATATATATAGATATATATATATATATATATATATATATATAGATATATATCTATATATATATATATAGATAGATATATATATATATATACTCAAAATATGTAGGATGGGAGGCCCCCTAATAAGAGGCCTTCGTATATATAAAAATTATTTAAAATGTGTATAGCAAATTGATAATAGGAGGCGGAACAATTTTGCCTCCTATCGTGGATATATTTTTAATTTCGTTAGAGGTAGTTTTGAACTTGGAGTTGTCTCCTCGTTGATCTGCGTCCAAAATTAATGAATTATTTGGTAAAATTTGTACACACTATAAAAGTTAAGTCTCCTTACACCAAAGTTTGCCATAAAATGCACAACTGATGGCTGCCAGCCGAGCTTTTATAGGCAGGTTTTTATCAGGCATGAAATCAAAGTGTTTTGTGATGTAAAAGAAAAACAAACCAATTATGAATTGAATTACCAAGAAGTTGTTTGTGAATATAAAACCACAAAACTGATGGTTTGATTTCGATGATTGTAGTCTATCTTTCGAACTTATCTGTAAATTGTCTACTTTTCCACAAAGTACAAAAATTCATAGCATTTGATTTATTGCACAACAAATATAGTTTGCAAATGTGGATGTTGGCTGACTGGTTATGGCAAAAAGGGACTGAATGGTAGGTACTAGAACAGCTGGTTTACCTAACATTTTTATCCAAAAAGTTGTAAATGCTTTAAAACCATCAAAATTAGTTTGTAATTTATTATCTCCCAAGGGTGCCAAAAATAAATAGCATACATCAATAAATTTATGCAAACATAGTATGATCATGCAGAACTCCAAAAATTGTCTATGGATATTAATGTTAATTAATCAACAACATATTGATACATAATTAAAAAATACGATACAATAACAAATAAATTTAAAAGATAATTTCTACAAAAGTAGAAACACCATTATTCAAACATACAAAATGTTCACAATGTGTTTTTATTATTTTGTATGATTCATCAGTGTCAGTTTATAAAACATAGTTATAATGTTTTTATTTTGTATTGTAAAATCAAGCTATTGAAATATCCAGTTACATACCTATGTAGATATACGCATGTACATGTATATAATTTAAGTGCGCATGTAACAATCATAGGATATGGAATGTTCAACAATAAAAAAAGGTAAAATTTGACTCCACTCTAACATTCTTAATCACTGCAAAATAATTTTGATGAAAAAGTTGCAAATCTGATGCTTCTATGGAAGGAATCGTTTTTACAGGGGAGATAAGTCCTAAAATATCATTTTTATCAAATCTCTCATAGAAGTGGAAATGACAGCTACGGCACTTCTTCAGCTTTGAATTATCCATACAATAATTAGTCTAAATCACTGCATAAATTTCCACTGAAAAACGGTGCCAATGGAAATGCAAGATAAACTGCCTTGGCGCACGGCCTATACTGCATGAAAGTGTTAATCGACTTCTTAACAAGTGTTCAGAAAACCATGAACAGGCCATTAAGCATGCCACTAATTAACAAGCTTACACTGTTCTGTGTACAATTGAACAAACATACTGTGAGAATCGCATGCAGCCAGTTTTGCGATGAAGGCAGCAAAACGCCAGTTATTTTGTCTTAGTTCATTGGCTACTACTACAATGATGCATCAATAGTTACAAAAAAAATATTTTCTTGCTTCTACTAGCATTTTATATTTATATAATTGTAAATAATAAAACATTGCCTTTTGCCAATAAAATGCTACCTTATCAAGCAGAAAGTGTTTAAGCGCATTACTTCATCTAATGAAGAACCAGTTCAGGCATTATTTTTCTATCTGTTTTAATAACAGCACATCAAACAGAACAGGCACTAGTCAATCATTTTTATAGTATATGGCATCTTTGTCTGGGCCTCTGAAGCCAGGGTTAGAGATTTAGAAATCGTTGTTTTTATTGGCTTCAAATGTGTGGTATACAGCTTAAGAGTCGACTACCTTAACGCATGCAATAATGAGCTGCCTTCTTTAAGGGTAGAATAATTGTAAATATACTTATTCTCTGCACATTATCGACACACATGACCATTCCTCAAGATACAGCGGACTGCCATGGGACTAGTAATAATAATAATAATAACTGTAAAGTATGAAGGCCGCAGTCTGAAGAAATACACAATGACCAGAGTGAAGAAATTATACATATTTTAAATGAACTGATAACTAACAATGAGGAAGACATACAAATATAGAATTTAGAAAAAAACGGAAAGTTGCTATGCTAGATAATAAACACCGAAACTGATGAATGAAAAATAACAAATAAAAACAAGTAATCAGAGAGTACGGGGACACAAAAGTGGATGAAAAGAAGAAGCCTTTAGAAAGAGGTAGATAGTCTAATAACAGCAGCACAAGACTAAGCACTGCAAACCAATGCCAGGAAAGCATGGATTGAGAAGAGTATGCATGATGTTAAATTCAGATTGTGTAAGACGAAGGATGTACCAGCCATATTGTAAATGAGTGCTCAAAGATTGCACAAACATAATACAACCGTCGACATGATCAAGTGACTGCAGCAGGTTGCTGGACTTTCTGTGAGAAGCATCACATGCCACACACAGCATATTGGTATAACCATAGGGTAGAGCCAGTGTCTGAAAATGACAAAATGAAAGGTTTAGAACTAATCATAAAAGAAACAACAGGGGGTTAGATTAGTTGCATAACCATCCCAGGTGATGCAAGAGTAACAAAAAAGATATAAAGGAGATGTACAAAGGGCAAGATTGGAGCTTTGAAGGCTGTAGAATGTCCAAGCGAAAGTGTTATCTGTAGTGATTAGAGTGATTGAGACATTAATCAGCTAGCTTTTCTCATATCTCTCTGAGGGCAGTGCTCAACAGTTTTTCAAACAACTTAGAAAACAGTGCTGCTAGGAGCTAGTATTCTTATGAATACTGATTAATCTAAAATCAGTTAAAATAGTAAGATTTGCAGAAAGCACTTCTCCATAAGTTGTTAGAATTATCTTCTCTTTCCTTAGTTTACAAACAGGAGCTCTCTTTATGTAATGGTCCATATCAGTGACTATACTCATATAGGTATACTTTATAGGAATATTTATGTCAGATTTTAAGGAAGACTCCTCAATAGAAGGACTCGTTAAAGTCAAATTTCTCAAGCTAAGGCCTTGGCTCACCTACTACCAGCCACTCGGTTGTGAAGACAGTTTTTAGAATGATACTAAAAATATTAATAAAAGCCGTGTCTGTCCATCTGTCTAAAGCTAGATATAGAGGTTAGGAAAAACATTGCACGGAGAATTGAACTCAAAATATTTGGCTGAGCAGCTGTGCACACTAACGATGGCTCAGCTTAACCACCTTGCAGCTATGTGTAATAATTTTACAAATTCAGCAAGCCAGACTGACAGGGTAGGCTACTAGTTTTCTGGTAATAAGAGCCCTGGACCTCCTTGGTTCCAAGCCATGGTTGGATGTTTGGGATAAACATTGCGTAATAGGGAAGTCAAACCTACAACATTCAAACTGATTCCCAAAAATGCCGCGGTAGCGTCGACCATTCAGCTTCAATTGGTTTAAATTGTTTGCCTAGGCATACTCACTATATTTTATTGACACACCTGTTAGTGTAGGCTGTACTGGTATATATAAACAGTTTGGAAAAACTTGTTTGTTGATAATCTACTCATGAAACACTTACATCTGCATAACGTTACCATGGTTGACAGTTAGTTGTAAAGATAGCTTACACATTACTTTCATAACAATATTGTTTACCAAAGTTAAAGGGCAGATGTGCTTTGCTATTCTCAAGCAATTATCTGTGTCGTTTAAAAATGATACTACTGAATAAATGGGCTGTTTGCTTAGTTTGTGTCACAACATGCAAAATTTAATAGAATTTTCTGTAATAGGTTAAGACTGAAAAGTTCCAACGAAAAAATTATTTTTGAAAAATAAACTCCTGCTGTGATAATTTGCTGAGATATAGTTTTTAGAATTTGGCCCATTCATGAAACATTACTGCCAGAGACAGTTAAAAGCAAAACACAAAAATAATGAGAGCTTAGAAGATTAGGTCATCACACTGACCAAGAACAATCCTAGCAATTGTGTACTATGGCTAGAAAATCAGCAAGTAGACACAAAAATTTGTAAAAAGTATTTAAAAGAACACTACAACTGATTAGTTTACACTCTCATCCATCTACAAATAGAACTGGTTGGAATTTGTATTGGGTGATGAAAAGGCTAATGAAAAGGCTGAGCTAATGAACTGCCTATACAAGCATCCAGGCATCTTGTTTGCAGCTTTTGCATATATGCAGGATGAGAAAACTTGTGCTCAGAGGCCACTTATGATGGATAGTCAAAGCTGCCATGATTTTTCGCAAGCTTTTTAAAAATGTGTGGTTCTCCTTGCTGTCTATTACACGTTAATATAACTCTCGCTGTGCTGCCCGAAATGTCAGCAATTATTATATGGTTTAAACAGTAATTAAGATGCTTGCGACATTTTAGTCTCATTTTTATACATAGTTCATTTGCTTTAATATCTTTAAGGCAATTTTACCTGTCAAGTATTTGAAGAGTTAATCAAAAAGTATTGAAGTTTTTTGATCATATGGAATTTTGCTGGTGGTTTTCGGAGTTCGGACAAGCAGGATATTTTAAGATTAAAATTTGCGAAACTCAATTCCAGTTACAATGCTCACAAGAAAAGAAATGTGCCCAGACCTCAAAAATTACATCAATAGTCATGCTTGTTGTTTATCAAAATAGACATACTGTCTCATTATCAATGATTCCTCATGTGTTCATACAGTAGTTAATGGAAAACAATGGGACTAATTGTAATCAACCTATCTTTAAAAAATTTGAAACAGCTATAGCAATGTATCTAAGTATAGGCCTATATTTTAATTTTCATTTAAACAACCATAAGCAAACACAAAATAAGATGTATGTCAATAAAGATGCATAACACTGCAACTTGGCTGCAATAGCCGATGGCATCACGGGAGGAAAAACAGGAAGTGCAACGATTGACATAATTTTTGGAGAAATCTTTTTCTTCTTAGCCTTATAATTGCACTTAAATGTTAAAAATTTTAATTTTGAAACATCCCAGCAACCAAATCACATAAACCCACATGCAGAAATTCAACAAATTGAAAAATACCAATAGTTTTTTAAAACACGTTTTAAAATTTTATGTAATGGACCCTTTTAAAATATTTGTTTCAAAAAGTTTATGGGAATTATTTGCCAAATAATGACATCAAGATTAGTTATGCGTTATACTCAATAAATAGTAGGTAAAAGTTGCAACAATTTACATGTAGATGATATCAACATTTTAATATTTTCATGAAAAACGCTTTGATAACTTTAATTAGCTCGTGTCATACATTAAACTCTGCTACAGAAAACTAAATCTCACAAAAAGTTATTATTTTTAACGGCTGTGAATTTTTTTGGTGAACTGCATCACAACTGTTGTGTCACACATGAGAGCACATCACATATTACCCAACATATATAAAAAAGAGTCGTTGTTAGCTCATTTGTTTTTTAGGATATGATGCTACCTCGCAACGCTGGTAGGCTTATACTGTTTTCTGTTGGCAGGATTTTTACTGTTAAAGATGTGGTTGCGTCAAATTTGAGTTGATCTTATAGAAAGCATTTTTTTCTCTATCAGTTGATATGTTGTTTGTTGTGTTAGGCAATCTCCTTGCCAAGATATTTGAAGATTAAAATCGGAAAAATATAGTCGCCGTAAAAACGCTCAGGCCAAAAAAACATGCCCAGACTTGCCCAAAATGATGTCACGAGTGAATTTATCTGCCAATATATCTCGTATTCACATCGGCTATTTGCGATAAAAGTCTAGTCCTACGCGGTTCTATTGGCATATACTTTATTTTGTATTTGCTCATGTTGGTTAGAATAAAATTTTAAACCCTACTACAGATACATTATTATGAATGTTTCAAAGGCTTCAAATAACGAAAATTGAAAATTTGTCTTACTCACTTTCTCTAAATGCTGTGTAAACATTTGAGTACCGACTACCAATTCTACCGGTCTACGGTAATTCTGTCAAGTTAACTGTATAATAAGGCATTTGTATCAGCACACTTCCGCCGCTACCCACACTAACAATATACAGCCAGTGTCGTATAGGAACATGTCCCTATACGACACTGTATACAGCCTCCCAAAAGCCCCGCCCACATTATGTCCGTCGCCTATCCTTGGAGCGGGGCTGTATATCATTGCCAACACTGAAAACTAGTTTCTTACTACCTTTGAAAATAATATACATAGGGATCGAGTTTTAAGGATGAGAAGTCTGATGCAAACTGGATTTGAACTCACATTCTCCAGTTCTGCGGACATCCATATACCGTATCCAATTCACTACACTTTCTGCAAATCATGTTTTGCATTATCGTCAGCAATACAATTTTATTATTTAATTTTTACAAGCAAAATATTTTCATCCCGGCATAAAGCTTTTATTAAAAATATTCATCAAGTCGTGGCCACTCACATAGTTTTAGCTGTTACAATAAGACAAATTCATCTACTGCAAGAAACTCAAACAAAACATGGTTTATACAGCACACATTCAAGTCTCTCTTTCCCCTTTATGGCAGTTTCCATACTGACAAAGCTGCTTCGGCTGGTGAGACGACATAAACATCTTGTAATCAGTAACACAAAGGCAATAAATATATGTCATTCATAGATATGTCTTTCTAAAGCGTATCTACTGAAAGCTTTCAAATTCGGAGTTTGATAGATTTCGAGTGTAATTTTAAAAACGAATAAACGTTTAACAAAGGCACAAGTACGCCAAGCCAACGATTCGGAGCTTTGGTTTTGGAAATTAAAGATTTGCATTGATCAATCGATTTTCTTCACTTTCTACAAGTGAAAAGTGAACATCTAGTCAAACCATAAATCTAATTTACTAGATAAAACTGCCACAGAAAGTTTGAAGCAAATGTAGCTAGGAGAGCCGATAAAAAACCATAAAATGATGATTAGTGATAGCAAAAAGTTATAATTTTATTAATTAGTACATGTATTATTGAGTACTAAAATATTACCTTTAGTATATTCATCAATCTAAGCCATTTTATTGCTAGATGCTAAAGATTAAAAAGAAGCCATCAAGAATTCACTGTACATACGTATCTCGCACGCGCAGGAAATTACATTTCAGCCTCAAACAGGGAAATATAATCTGAATGTAAACTCAACAGGAAACTCTATAGGAGACTCATAGTAAAAGATAAATTTACCTCCATTTTCCAATCTTCCTCCGTAGAACTTTTACTACCTGATGCCAAGAAAACTCACTGTCACCTTCGCAGCAATTTTTACAATTATGTTGTTCGCCAATAAAACGTGTCGATCGAGTAATTCATTACAGTAACGATGTTAATTCATTTAGTAAATATCGATGTTCATGCAATTTAATAATAGAGGAAAATTCCTAAATTTGAGATCACAGCCAACGCGTCTTACGAGTGATAACATTTGTTACGGCCTATATGAAAATTTTGTGCTGATGATTGGCTAAGGAAGCTACCTCATATTTATCGCTTGTGGTTTCTTTTCAGATATATTGCTTGTGACGTCACGAAAGAAGCACCCGCTGGAACGTGAGCTTTTTAAAAGCGCATATATCACTGGACAGGGTTGGTCTACAAAGACAAAAATAGCATCAAATTGTAGCTGATGTTTCAGCCTTTTATGGGTCCTAATTTAATTTATACAAATTTTTTGACGCAACCACATCTTTAAAGTCTTTGTAAGATATATAGTTGGGGTCTGAAAAGTGAAAACATGACAAGCTACATCAAATTTACATACTTGAGCAGTAGCAACTGCTTTGCTTCAAGGAAAGCTTTTAGAAGTTAATTTCTTTTCAGCCTTTGAAGATTTTCGTGACTCTGAGTTCGGAAAGAAAATTTTTAGTTTACCGACGCAAGTTTGTTACTATGCTACATTGTTTTCATGATTGTTTATAAAAATAAAAAATCTCAGTGAGCCGCAGCACTACTAATGTAAGCATTGTTTATAAACTAGCTGAATGCATTTACTTGCCTAGGCATTCTCATTGCGCAAAACTAAAGATTAAATTGTCTCAAGGAGTATGAACATTGTTCAGAATTTTCTAACAACAGACTTTAAACTTACAGTGAAACGTTGATCATTTGCAACATTTTATTAATTTGCAGTTTTAATAATGTCTATTGAAACAATGCAACTTTTTGTGGTGTATACTTGTACTTTTAAATATAACACTAGACCCATTCAAACCAAGCTCTTGCTAATTAAACTCTGCTAAACGATTGTAATGCAATCAGACTGCTGATTTGTGTGAATGGTTCAGAGTTGTGATGCGTTAAATCTGTACTGTGTAATTGCAGCTCAGTAAGCAGTAATTTTCCACCGCATTACAACTTTATAAGGCAAAATGGACATTTTCTGTTACTTAAACCGTGCTCCTACTGTAAATTTCCTACTTTCATCCACTGCCTATTTACTTTCATGACTCATTACCTAAAACCCAGCAATTCATACATAGTACTAATGCACATTCTTAAAAACTTGAAACAGCATGCGTACTGAAATTGTGAATTAGTATGAAAATGATACTAGGAACCAGCTGACACTACTGACTTTCTAAGCATCTGTACTGCATTGTACAAGATCGTTCAATACTATTGTTAGCACTACTGAACTTGTTAGTCAGTCAGCCAAGGCAGTTTATCATTCAGTTTCGTTTCTACTTAATTTAAACTAAGTTTTGTAACTATAGAGTTATGTAAAAAAGTTTGTAGATACCATTTCTTATAATTTGCCCCAAAATCTGTTGCACATTAAATAATTATTTGATTCAAGACATTGACATTTTATTAGCGTAGCCGGCGCAACAATCTTTATATAGAATCCATTGAAACGTGATACGGTTTGTTATGAACATTGACCAATGAGGATCAATTTCCGGGATAAACAAACTGACGAAGAAAGTTCGCGAAAGTTGAAAGTCGTAATTGATGGATTAGGATCGATTGATGATCTAAATGACTGCTATAATTGCTACTGACGCTTGTTGCATTCATCTTGAGGGTAGCTCATTAAAGCCTGAAACTGTTTCACGATTGACAACAGTTAGAATAAACAAGATAAAAGAATGCTCTAACAGATGGGCTGCTGTTTCTAAACAACCTGAACATTCCCTTGCAGTTAAACAGCAAAACACTACTCTGTCAACAGATCATGTGTGCCATCAGAGTTGTTATTCTAAGTATACTAATGTTAGTAAGATCGAAAAGGCTGAAAAATCACATCTAAAGAAGTCATCAACTGTTACATTATTAGAGGTAAGATAAATTGTATTATTATCATTTGATGGTGTAGCTGCTGTATATATTAAATTAAAAAAACTTATTATAAAAAATCTAGGAAGTTTGTAAACTAGACAAATACAATTTGTTATTGTAAGTAGCAGCATGTGAATAACTGGCATGTAGAGACTGAAGGTTACATGGGCTGCTGCTGCTAATTATCTTTACATATACTAGGCCTGTACCCAACAAAGCACTTATTTTTTCTTATGAGTATACTTATGTTTACCAGAGCGTCCCATCTTCTGATGAGGAGAAAACTAAAAACTCCGAAAGTGAATCAACTGCCAAGCTTTTACGCTCTACCTCAACTGTGAGGGCACGTCGACGAACCTCTGTTCTTGATCCTACTTGCATTATATGTCAAAGGTTGGGGAAGTTCATAAAATCTAAGCGTACTCACAAAAGGAAATCGGAAGCATTATCACAGACCCAAACTCTTACAGCGGGTAGGCCTATATTAATATAGTTATTTTTTGTACTAATCCCTTGAAATTAATAGTAGCTCAAATCTCCATTTGTTAATGTTTTACAGTCTTAAAATTTTTATTAATTAGTGTCGATTACCTTTTTCTACACTTTATTATTTAACTGGAT
Source organism: Watersipora subatra (assembly GCF_963576615.1). NCBI lineage: Eukaryota > Metazoa > Bryozoa > Gymnolaemata > Cheilostomatida > Watersiporidae > Watersipora > Watersipora subatra. The sequence goes on from NC_088709.1 coordinate 65,396,036, forward strand.
TCCAGGGCTGCTGAAGAAAGCAGCTGAAATAAGAAATGATCATAGAATCTTGATGTATATAAGAGACGCGGATCCTGTAGCCTCCGAGGTCCGATATCGTAAGTCTTGTTATCAAACGTACACCAACTTTTTTCACTATGAACCTAAGGGTGGAAGGTATGTTAAATACAATTAATCTCTGTGATTAAAAAAAACATTGCTTTAGTCAGTCAGCCGCCTAGCAGAAAAGTGACTAGAAATAACATTTCGTTTCTACTTTATTTAAACTAAAGTTTGATAGTGGAAAAAAGTTCTCTATATAATAAGGAACTTATTTATAAACCTTTGCCCCGAAATTTCTATGCACGTTTTCGAGTTATGACCAAAATTTTTATCGCAAAAATTTGGCCAATTTGCAATAATTGTCCCTATTGTGCCGAAAAGAAATATTTTGAGAAAGGCTGTTACTATCTTTATAATATATGTGCATAACAATCAAGTTATGTTTAAAATTATATCATGCAAACATGTACTGTTGATTTGCCTCTTTTGTAGCAAAAGTAGAATTTTTTCTTATCTGAAAGTAATACAAGACGGACAACTCCGAATTCTGTATTTAAAAAATAATAAATGTTGACTAAAATTGGATGAAAATTTGACAAAAAATTGGAAAAATAGCCCAATTACAGATTTACTTAGCCATCAAAATTATCTAAGTCCTCCTCAAAGTCACTGGAAACATGCTGTGCATTGTCCAAATCTTGATCACTGTTGCTGCAACCATCACATTTGCATAAGTCAGTGCATTTTAGTTGGGAGTTACGACAGGAACATTTACCACTATGACAGGCAGACTTTTTGCAAGAACAGTAAACTGTCTGCAATAGACTGGGTGGAGCGGTAGGGTTTTCCATCCACTTAATATCCAACTTCTCATCCTGCAATATCCAGCCAAAGCCATGAGGAGATGGAGGTTTAATTTTAGCAGACAAAGATAGCTGCCAGATGGTTGCCTGGTAGTTGACTCGTAGCAGATGTTGCTGTAACGCATCTCTAGTCGGAGGGAGTTGTCTCTCGGAGCTTGCATTGCAACAAAATGCTCTATATCGCGCCTCTTCAATAGTTTTTGCTTGTGGTGAGTAAAGCATGCAAATGACTGGTTCTATCGCATTTGTCATAGTTTCTTTATTTGTGTAAAACGATTGCCCTACTGAAGTTTTAATAGCCTCTACATATGGTGGATTGTTTTTAAATATGCTATAGCATTTCTTCTTTCCTTTGCCGAACAACGCACTTGTAGAGTCACATCCTGTGAGAGCATGAATCTGTGGTAAAGCTGCACACAAATCGGAGCCAAGTTTAATGTGCATAATACCAATGTCTAGCAATCGTAGCTTAGAGCCGACTCCTGTAGCAAAGATCAGTCTTTCACAATTCATTTTAGGAAAGTGAGAAAGGCACAAAATGGCAACATCTGTATCTGGTGACTTGATTAACACCGTTCCATAAGCTCGTGCATGTGTGGCATGAAGTAAAAGACGTGTGTCCGCCTCTTCATGATCGCTATGAAGCTCTGGAACTTCAGATACTGGTGGGCTAGCATCATTGTTTGTGAATACATAGCGAACACATGTAGCACCTGATGTTGCATATAATTCAAGATCTTCTTTCAGATTAGCAGATTTCCACGACTGGACCAGAAACTCCAACAAGGCTTCTTTGTTCTGTCCAACTGCTAAAAACTTTGACCACTGCTTCGGGATGTTTTGATCAGCTTTATAGATGTGTGTAATTTGTAATCTGCCATGTGTTCGTCTTGACCGTTCAAAACCTTTGATGCTAACTCTTGGGTAGTTATCCCCCACAAAGTCCACTCTTTTTGCTTTGTACATTTTTGAATAAGAATTTATAACATGAAGTACTTTTGTAGACAGCTCGCCAAATGTTGTTGGAATTTGACTTCTGGGAAGAGCTTGAATAAGTGCCATAGCATCAATTATCAAGGCTGTGTTATAAAGAGAGTCAATGTCCGCCGTTTGACTATCACAATCCGTTTCAAGTTCTTTCAGTAGATCTGCTTTGGTTGTTTTGTTAAGCCCAGAACCTTCCGCATTGGCAAGAGGTAAAGAGACTGAGCTTAAAGAGTAGGTTAGCAGATTTTTCAGGTCAATCTTTCTTTGATTAGCAACTACAAGCATCCTGCCAAAGAGTGATCTGCCACTCTTAACCTCATCTTTGCTAGAAGAAGTGCTTTTAGTAGTTGTGCCAAATGTTTTGAGCTTTTGTTGTTTGATAGGTGCAAACACATCTGTTGTCTTTTTCACTACTCTTTCTTCAATGAACTCAGTTAATGCTTTCTCTCCATCACAATATGCCTGGTCTAATGACTGCTGGATGGGCTGAGCTGCTACAGCTCCCGAACTGATACTAACTAGACTGTCCAAGCCACTGTTCCATGGATTGATCATACTAGAGATAGTTTCAGATAACCTTTCGATGTGCTTTTCATCTGACTTCATTCTGGCAAAACAAAATATCTCATGATCCACTGGCAACTCAGTTGGGCCATTACAGAACTCAAAATGTTTTTCAGTGCACCAATTTTAGTAAAAATATAAATAAATTATAATTTCGGTTTGAAAATTTTGTTGCAAATGATTCTTGTTCAGACAACTGGAAACACAAAAACCTGCTGAGAGCTCTATTTCAAATGGTGTAGAACGGTGTAGGCTGGAGTTAGCAGAAGTCATACAATTACTCAGCAGTATAAACATTCATTTTAAATACTGTAAACCTACCTGGCCAAGCCAGTATCTTTTGCTTTGTAGTCTTCAGGATCTTTTATTCCGGCCATCATCTCACACTTCTCTAGCACTGCTGCTTTGGCTGGCTGGGCAAGAACCCATCGTTGTACAGCTCCTGATAATAGACACGCATTGTTATTGATAATAACATCCAGATATACAAACACACGTAGAGTAGAAATGTAATCAAACAACAATATTGCCAACTTTTACAACTAATGTTTCTTTTTTAATTTTACACACCAACTCACCTCTTGTAAGTGTAATGCCTCGCACACCACCACTGGTCTTACTTTGTCGATTTACAGTTTGTTCTATTGCATGGTCTGCGGCCAGTGAAGTGAATGGTATCTTTGCTGAGCGTTGCACAGTAAATTGTCCAGCATGATTAAGTCGGGTATGAACCCATGGATGTGTTTCTGGCAGGTCTATCATTTCTATCCAGTATATTGGAGCATATCTGCAATTAAAAAAACAATATGCATAACACAGAATAGATCCTGGACAGTTACCTACCTGATCACACATGCATACCTCTATGAAAAAGACATTAACCTATTTCCTCGTGAAAAATTATATAAATCATGCATACTATATCATATATAAACACTACATACAAGCTTACATTACTCTCACACTTACTCAATGTAGTTTTTAATTAATTTTTATTTGTGTGTATGTGCTTACGAACATACCTAGAATAGTTTATGCGATCATATGCAAAGAACCAGGGAAGCATAGCGCGAAGGGAATCAAGATGAAGAGCCCAGTTAGAGTCCCTAGTAGCTCGAAGAAAGTTTAGGAGAATGCCAACTAAGTCCATGTAAGAATTCCAGAATCTGTAGGTTGAGGATTGCTGACATTCACGCTCAACGTGTGTGAGAAATTGAGATCGGATCTCTTCAAGATTAGCAGAATTTACTTCACCAGTGTTAATATATGAAGTTTTAATAGATTGCATTACAGTGTCAAACTGTTGTGAGCTTGTCTCATCTAACGAATCTAGAAAGTTAGCTAGTTGTAATCTACCCAATGCTTCAAACAACAACTTGTGTGATCGAATAGCTCTATTGTACATGTGTCCAGAAGAAACTCCTTTTATTGATCCTGGAGCAACCACTCCTGATTCAATCAATATGTCTTCTAGTCCACTAAGCTGGAATCTCTTGCCAATTACGCCCATAAATGTCATCATGGTATGAAATTCTCCAAGGCGTACTACCAACCTACTTTTCATGGTCTCATTCTTCCACCTGACTTGTTGGGCCTTGGCATAGATAGCTTGGTCAAAAACCACAACAATATTGGGAATTTCTAGTTCTTTGCAGATATTTAAAGATCTCTCAAGAACATGACAAATGGTACTCATTTCAGTTGCTGGCGCTTCAATCACAGGCAAGTAATGAATTTGGGACTTGGGCAGAACAAGCTTCTGAGATGTGCTATTGAATCCGGTCCATGCTGGAACATCTCCTTTGGAAACATGTTTAAGAGCAACGTAAACAAAGTCCTTAGCACTAGCTTTGTCAACACGTGATTTGGCTTCCTTTAGTGAGTCTTCAGCATACTTTAATATACCCTCTGGCCCGTGACGCTTCCCAAGATGATACGGTTGTATATCAGTGAGAGCAGGCAAAAACGATCTAGATCGTTTAGAGATAAGGTGATCCGTGGAGACTTTTGTAGAAGCTGTAGCTGTAGAAGCTGTAGCTTCAATTTCTTCGTCTGTTTGTTGTACTAATATGCCATTTGTGTGGTGAGTGGTTCCATGGCCTGACAATGTCTCCTCTGCAAAGTCAATATTGTCGAACACTAGAAACGCAAATTTATGCTTTGCAAACGTAGGTGGTATAAAGCCATCATGATGTTCAGAAACAGCTTTCATGGCAAATGCTGTCTCCATTCGTACAGATGTGTCATAACTACAGCTATGCCCTAGTCCATTGAGTAGCTTGCTAATAGCGGAAGAGCCAGTCATGTGGCGTAAAGTAATACCTAAAGCCAGAGACTTAGGTGTAGGTTTCTTTCCATTAGAGTGCAGGTAAATGATGTCCTGACATATTGACAATATTTTAAGCTGGACATCTTTAGAGACTTCAACATGGCTATCAGGTTTAGGCTCGTCATTTTCTCCAACAATTGTAGCAATCATATTGAAAAGATCAACAGGAACCGTCATTAAACATTGTTCATGAGAAAATTCATCAGGCGTAGGAGGCCACGAGAAACATTTTTCCTTTGTTGAATCTTCTATGGCATTTCTTATGTGTAGACCACTATAATAGAGTTCTCTGTTTACATTGGATGCTGAAGACAGTATCGACTGGCTAAGATTACAGTCTACAGAGTCTTCACTAGTTGTTGATGATCTGGCTAGTCGAAAACTGTCGTCTGCCACAATATCAGACAGTGAAGCAGTTTCAGCATAGACAATTTCAGATCGAGATCGGTTTGCAGGCTTGTAAAAGACCAATCTGTCAAACTGCTTACGAAGTCGATACTTTAGCTTAGCTGATGTCCTGAAGCATAAAACAATAAAATCTAAATTTTGTGCTGCATGAGGCACACAGCACAGAACACTTGCTTATTGCTACATAAAATTACAATTTGCACACCAAATACATCTTCTACCTAGTTTGTAAGTCAATCTCAAATGAAACAGCTACTAAACACCTATAGGTAAGTGTTCCAAAATCACATGTAACTAGGACAAACGTAACTTGGTTTTTGGCTGGTTACAATGACACCTAAATGTAGGCTCCTCACATTAAAGGTAAAGGAAGTATTTATATCCCGTCTTATGTACCGAAGCTGGTAGTTCAAGGTGGCTAACAATTGATATACACATGCCAGGCTATTGTGGCTACTCTTAACAAAGCAGGCAACGGTGAATCTTTTACATGCTTGTAGTACAATGAAGTGTCGCTATCACAGCACACAGGACATCCAGTATTTTACACCTTGATCCGAAAGGGTGCAACAATTTAGAGTGCAAAGCTTGTTGAAGGCTTTTAGTAGAAAGTACCCAAAGCTGGAATCGAACCCTGGACTCCTGCATGAAAGTCTAACCTCCTATCCGCTAGGCTACTCCTTACATTAAAAGACTTTTAATGAGAATAGTATATCATAACCTTACACTTACATGAAACCTTCTCTGTCATCCTTATGCTTGTTATATAAAGCCACTAGATCAGTCATTGTGAAACACTCTTTCCCTTCTATTATTCGTTTTATCACAACTGACTCACAAAATGATCTATACAGCTCGTCATCCTCATGTCTGTAAAAGGTGAACAATCGTTTAATTGAATTTACATGTGAACAAACGTAGTATGCCAGAAAGTAAGTGTTATATTACATCCCATTAGGTGCAACAGCATGGTTAAGAATCTACCGCCAACATGGTTAAGAATCTACCAGAAGCATCCAAAACCACAACAAACAGAAAGTGTGAAATCATAGCAGTGTAAATTATATCATTGCTAGCTTATTGGTTTCCTTACTAACTTGCTTAGATTAGACCACACCACTCAACATAAATTTATATACAATTACTGTACTTACTAAAATCTTTTGGTTCTGTAAGAAAGTATTTAACATAACAATGAAAAATACATACATTTATGAATGCTAAAAACAGAAGTGACAAAATTCATTTAGTAACGAGCATGCCAAAAGCAATGTTTTTTTTTAATCACAGAGATTAATTGTATTTAACATACCTTCCACCCTTGGGTTCATAGTGAAGAAAGTTGGTGTACGTTTGATAACAAGACTTATGATATCGAACCTCGGAGGCTACAGGATCCGCGTCTCTTACATACATCAAGATTCTATGATCATTTCTTATTTCAGCTGCTTTCTTCAGCAGCCCTGGAATCCAGTTAAATAATAAAGTGTAGAAAAAGGTAATCGACACTAATTAATAAAAATTTTAAGACTGTAAAACATTAACAAATGGAGATTTGAGCTACTATTAATTTCAAGGGATTAGTACAAAAAATAACTATATTAATATAGGCCTACCCGCTGTAAGAGTTTGGGTCTGTGATAATGCTTCCGATTTCCTTTTGTGAGTACGCTTAGATTTTATGAACTTCCCCAACCTTTGACATATAATGCAAGTAGGATCAAGAACAGAGGTTCGTCGACGTGCCCTCACAGTTGAGGTAGAGCGTAAAAGCTTGGCAGTTGATTCACTTTCGGAGTTTTTAGTTTTCTCCTCATCAGAAGATGGGACGCTCTGGTAAACATAAGTATACTCATAAGAAAAAATAAGTGCTTTGTTGGGTACAGGCCTAGTATATGTAAAGATAATTAGCAGCAGCAGCCCATGTAACCTTCAGTCTCTACATGCCAGTTATTCACATGCTGCTACTTACAATAACAAATTGTATTTGTCTAGTTTACAAACTTCCTAGATTTTTTATAATAAGTTTTTTTAATTTAATATATACAGCAGCTACACCATCAAATGATAATAATACAATTTATCTTACCTCTAATAATGTAACAGTTGATGACTTCTTTAGATGTGATTTTTCAGCCTTTTCGATCTTACTAACATTAGTATACTTAGAATAACAACTCTGATGGCACACATGATCTGTTGACAGAGTAGTGTTTTGCAGTTTAACTGCAAGGGAATGTTCAGGTTGTTTAGAAACAGCAGCCCATCTGTTAGAGCATTCTTTTATCTTGTTTATTCTAACTGTTGTCAATCGTGAAACAGTTTCAGGCTTTAATGAGCTACCCTCAAGATGAATGCAACAAGCGTCAGTAGCAATTATAGCAGTCATTTAGATCATCAATCGATCCTAATCCATCAATTACGACTTTCAACTTTCGCGAACTTTCTTCGTCAGTTTGTTTATCCCGGAAATTGATCCTCATTGGTCAATGTTCATAACAAACCGTATCACGTTTCAATGGATTCTATATAAAGATTGTTGCGCCGGCTACGCTAATAAAATGTCAATGTCTTGAATCAAATAATTATTTAATGTGCAACAGATTTTGGGGCAAATTATAAGAAATGGTATCTACAAACTTTTTTACATAACTCTATAGTTACAAAACTTAGTTTAAATTAAGTAGAAACGAGATTTTATTTCTAGTCACTTTTCTGCTATGTGGCTGACTGACTATGTCTAGTAAGTCCCATATCATATTCCAGATTCGAATCATATAGGCTACAATATGCTAGTGGTGATCAACTTGTTTGCCTAATTACATTCAAATTTTAATTCCATCCACATCTTGCAATTGTGTTGGAATTGTCAACACTATACTTGATTTTGGAATGATATTTCATGAAAATGTACTGTGCATGTATGTACAATCAACTGTAATGCAGAGGTTTTTATTGCTTGTAGCACTACGAAATGTACCTTAGCAACACTTCCACTGTATCTAGCATTGCACACTGTGCAGAAGGTAATACTGTCACTGAATCAATACTGTTTACTATGCATTAGTAAAGACTTGTACAGCATGTATAGTGCATACTACCCATAGTAAAAGTTTGTAATGCAATTATCCTGACAGCATCATGACTGTGACACACTTACTAGTGCCACTGCATGGCTAATGCAATTATATAGATGTCTAGACTGACAATTGTTGAAATTGCAATGAGTTTTATATCCAAGCGCAAGTGAGGGCAGTGCTCATTAATGAGTAGTTATGTTTTCTCATAATGGTGACAACCCTGACCATGGTTTTATGTCAACTGTTAATCCACTTAATCTGCAAGAATAACGTAATCCCCCACCAAAGCTAAGTGATTAGAATAACATAAAACTGTTTTGTGACCTTGTCTTTAAACCTTGCAGTTACATGATATTGACATGTTGGTATGAAGTTTATTTTTTATTTTACTGGCTAATGGAAGAATTGGTAAAAGCAAGTGATGTTGTATGGAAATAAAAGAAAAGAGCAATTATAATGACTCAAAAACCTAACAACCTTTAATAGCAAACCTTTTGTGAGATCAGGATATTTTGTGGCATCAAAGTTGTGGCATAGTATGCAGGATAGTCTGTTGACGTGCTTTAGACAACAGAGATTCAAAAAACTCGAGGTACATCGAGCCCAATTCTATACCTATCAAACATCATCAATCTGAAACAAAATTTGTGTAGTGTTTCTAGCTTTTCTATAGCTCTATCTAATAAATATGAAAAAAAATTAAATGAAACAGCAAGCAGTTGCCGTGAATAACTTTGTTATATATGCATAGGACATGATATGTTCTCATGATTGGCCTATGATTTACAGAATTTAGCTAGATAAAAGGGGTAGCGAGAGGAATTTTCTGTGTTATGATCATTGGTTTAACATTACATAACCAGGCTTCATAATTAGTAGCTAAATGAAAGCGGTGGATGTCATTTGGAAACGACCTAGATACTGACATTTCAATAGATGATGTAATGCTGAGATAACATTTTACCACATCTTTTACCTTGTATCAATGGTAGTAACAATTTGCCACTACACTGTGTCATCACAGCGCAGTACCAAGTGATATTTCAGTGCATTCAAATTTTTTAATATGAGTAGGCTTTTACTTTATAGGCTTTAACATATATGTAATAAATTTAAATACTTATATTATTTTTAGCCATTTCTTAAACATATTTCTAGTAAACATCAGCCCCAGACTTCTTTGTTTTCAGGGTGTAATAGATAATTACTTCAACAGATGTGTCATGACTATATAACAGGTACATTTTTATTAAATACTAACGATCTTTCCAGTCTTTGGTTGCTGGGATGAATAAGCTGTAGAGCTGCTGCTGCTTCTGCGGCAATTGGTGTGGCTGAGACTAGGACTATTTTAGGCACCGATATGTGCACTAATTCTGTTTAGTTTTTGGCATTCTCGGCTCATCTTGGTCTACTGTCTTCTCTAGATCTGGTCAGTAAAGCAGCAGTTGATGTCCTGTGCAATATGACTTAACAAGCTTACCCTATTGGTGATAAAGTTTCTAAGTTTATAAAGTTTTTTTTTTAAAGTTTCAAAGTCTACAGTATTTTCAATTTTGTTCTACCAAGACGAGCCACAGAAGGCAACCAGGCAATTTTTTCTCAATTATTTTGTGTATTTCATTTTTAGCAAACTGTTGAACTTTTACACACATTAATATTTGTTACATTCACTGCCTATTTCTGATTTCATGTTTATTTTACAATTTATGGCTAATTCTATTCACTTGAGTTGCCTCTAAAACATTTGAACCAATATGTATATTTTAATCTGTTAGAAGTAATTGCAACTGTTTTATATTGACTTACATGTCATGTAGTTCACAATCATAGAGCTACATGTATTAACTATACTAGACTGGGCAATGCGAAGCCACGGTGTCCTACAAAAATAGCCACATTCCTCGCGACACAACGTCAACGCTTTGTTCACTTGCGGCTGGTCAAGCAAGCGAGTCATCATTGTTTACATTGAAAGAATGGCTGAGACAGCTTTGTTGCTACATGTAATTTGACATAACTACTAAAGTACACAAGATATTGGTTTAAAATTTTAGATGAAAGGCTTATACACTATGCATTTCCTACCCTGAAAATTTGTAAACGTAAAGTCGAATATTTCATATGTAAAGTGCCAGTAAAAGTGTATATATCTATTCAGAAAATATTGCAAAATTATCAATGTTGCCCTATGCTATGGGCTAACATGTCAGATAGCTAAGTGTACAAACTGATTTCAAATACATACACACTAGTAAATGGTACACTGATCGCAGTCTACCATGAACATAAATGTTGAGTCTTAGGTGCTATGCAAACAGCATCAGAAAAATCGTAGAAAACAAACGACAAATGGTACACTTTTCTAGACATCATTATTGTGACAGGCTACACATGGCTAAAGACGACCAGTCGGCTGAGCTTTGATCTAAGATTATTTTTGTTAGCTGCTACCTTTGTAGCTGTGAAGGATTTTCCCTAATACCTACGTATTACTACACCTTCAAGAACTCACGGGCTATAGTTTAAATGCTGTCAGATTAATATTAACCCTAATATTTAAATAGGCCTAGATAGCTACACTAAACTGTGATGAACAGTGTTAGCATAGCCACATAACCCTGAAAGGATGACTTTCGGGTTATTGATATTGCCCACAGCTACACTAAACTGTGATGAACAGTACTAGTGTAACCCCATAACCCCGAAAGGATGACTTTCGTGTTATAATTGCTACTTCAATAACGTAGTCCTATGTAATTGAGACAATCAATTGACATAGGATAATCAACTTGACATAGTGATATGATGACTATGGAAAGTTGTACAAACTCAAGCAATATCTGAGATAATCAGATATTGATAGACCAACGCTGTTCGGTGATAAGCCGTTACAGCCTAGAATAGCATAGCATGCGACTAAAATCTCTTATCCACAATCTAGATTGATAGATATAACAACAAGCTTAATTTCACAGGTTATAATTCCTTTTATTTACTGATTCAGACTAAAACATACCTGGAATATAGAATAAGGCTTAGAATATATTCAGATAAAAGCAGGAAAAAGACTGAGTAAAAATAAGGTAACACAGTATTTTATACCTTCTCAACATAAATGATAGACCAATGAACTTAAAGTCTTTATTTACTTGGTCCAATCATTATCTTTTCATGTGTAGGCTGTTTACTCTGTAGTTCCGGCGTCAGCAGAAATACCAAGCTGACCACCGTTCTCAGCAAACAACATGATTCATAATTTCGTAATTCAAGTCTACCGGTTGTTTGTCATGAAGGTAAAATTCTCAGCCAAACAAAAAATGGCCAACATATCGCAGATATTATATATATAAATCCATTACATAGCCTCGTGGTGAATTCTAATTCTGACATATCTGGATGTGATAGTTTTAACTAACGCTGGCTGCGCTGTGACTTGAGCATGGAACTTCCTGATGCAAATTGCTTTGTAAAACCAACAAAAGAGTCTTAGTGACCACCGGCTTGTGTATGTCTGCAGTGATTCCTTGAATAGATTCCTTGAATATTCCTTCCAGAATAGATTATACGGCAGTGTGTCGACTTACAAGGAAGTCGACACACTGCCGTATAATTTTGAGCCTAGACATATCTTTGTGATGACAGGATGAGGTGTAAACAGACCACCTCTATCTTTTACACTGATTAGTGTCGCATCATCCCTGGTGCGTAAACCTGGACAGGAGGCTATAAAGCTGGTGCAGTCATTGCAGTTGAGTTTTAAGCTCTGTACCACATAACCTGCTAAATAAATATTATATGTTAATATTATTATAAAAAGTATACATGTATGTATCAACCGTAAAATAAATTTACCTACATCTCACTGATCCGCTGCAGTATTATTTCAAGCCACTCTGCTACCTGTATATCTGTTCTATACACTAACAATAAGTGAAAGTAGCTAATACCAAAATACATGTACATACCTAAATCATGTACCACAATATGGGCAGTCATGCAGTTTAGCCCATGCAGCAAGGCTACAATGTGTGCCAGATCTCTTGTTTTGTAGAAAATTTGGAGGAATTGGTTGTATTTACCTACCGATGTATTCCACTACGTCCGAGACAGATTTTGACAGATCGATTTCCAGCCGTTCGCTTGATTCCAAATAATCATGGAAGTCATCGTCACTTTCTACAATAATTTTTCTTTGTTTAGATGAGAAAAGTAGGTAGCAGGAGCCATCTGAGCTATCACAATCAAGACAGTTAGCACTCGTGCTTGGTGTGATGTCTGTTTTCACTAGTCGAGCTCTCAGTACAGATTTGAAGCTACGGATATCTGGATTATTGTTGAAACCTCCCTTGGCCCGAATCTTTGAGGACAGTGTTTCTATATGCTCTTGTCTAAGCTTGTACAGAAGTAAATACTTGGCCTCACGAAATGTTTGAAAAATTTAATTTCCTATTCCAAGGTATGAGGTACGCTTATGTAGAGGGTCGAGAATGATCTCTTCAGATTGCTTGGCGGCTGTTGGCTCTTCATAGCAAAGTGAAGGTTCCAGGACTGGCTCATTGCGGTCTAGTGGAGATGATTTAGATAGTGTTGGTCGGCATTACAGTCGGTCTATGCTTTGGTTGAGTCGGTTGTAAATATTTTGGCGGAGTATCAAATACCCTTAGTACAGCAGTAGGTTCTAGTATGGCAGCCATCACCATACTCATTTACTAGCCCATGTCCACCTGCCATGGTCATGAAAAACTTCATGAAATGGGCAACACTTTGTCTACTTCGCGGTTGGCACCTCTTTGTGCGAAGCAACTTTTCAAATACTAGTGCCAGCAACGAACTTTAGGAAAACATCTTGGAATAACTATTATTTGTATGTATATCTCGAAAAAAATCCGCACGATTTCTTGCTCTTCATATCTAGGTACCTCTCACAACCACACTTGAAAACAATTTAAGTAAAATTTGCCTTTGAATCATTTCCAGTGCTGGTAGTTGCTCTACTTTCTATGGCTTCTTACTTAAAAATATGGCCTGGACTAGGCAAAGTGAACAAAGCAACAAAGTGAACACAGACCTATTTTCTGATGCTGTTTGCATAACACCTAAGACCCAACATTTATATTCATGGCAGACTGCGATCAGTGTACCATTTACCAGTAGGTATGCATTTGAAATCAGTTTGTGCACCTAGCTATCTGACATGTTAGCCCATAGCATAGGGCAACATTGATAATTTTGCAATATTTTTGAATAGATCAATATACATTTTTACTGGCACTTTACATATGAAATCTTCAACTTTATGTTTACAAATTTGCAGGGTAGGAAAATCATAGTGTATAAGCTTTGCATCTAAAATTTTAAACCAATATCTTGTGTACTTTAGTAGTTATGTCAAATTACATGTAGCAACAAAGCTGTCTCAGCCATTCTTTCAATGTAAACAATGATGACTCGCTTGCTTGACCAGCTGCTAGTGAACAAAGCGTTGACGTTGTGTCGCGAGGAATGTGGCTATTTAAGTGGGACACAATGCTGAGCCTAGTATAGTTAATAGGTCTATGTTCACAATGCAAACTTCACATTGAGCCAGTTGGGTTAAATAGAGTCACATGAACCACAACTTCTCATCATTAAATCTAGCTCTCCGTTATGGCTTGTTGCCCTAGATAGGGCATGTTGCTGCAATCACGTAATTAACTTCAAATTGACTGATTTGAAAAAAAATTTCATTGCCGCTTAATGTTACAGTGTTTTTTAAACTTCTCTTATTGACAAGCGGTTAGTCATGATGCATTGCACATGCCGATAGCTTGTGAATTGTGTGCTGTTTTTTAAGCATTGCAGAAAGCCCTAAGATCTTTAAATAAATCTCATAGGCATACCAGATAGCAGAGATTACCAGAAGGGGTTGGCAAGGCATTAAAATCACTTGTATGGTTCAAACTTGTATGTCCTAGAACATGTTATACAATACAAAAATACTGTTTTTTAAAAATTGTGCTCAAATTAATGCACGATTTCATCATTGCCTTTTAAACCAATCATTTGGCAAGTCTCTCCCAGCTATTGTTTGAAACATATATGTATATTGTCTATACATATTAGTGTACGTGCTGTAGCGTATAAATTAAAACCATCAAAAATGTACAAGCCTGATAGTAAACTCTCTCTGTTATATTGAAATCATCAGAGTTACAATACTTTTTCTGCATAGGCTGAGGTAAGGCCTGCTTCAGACCAGCAGACAGCTGCGTAAACTCTGAGTCTTCATTTATACAACAGCCAAAAAAATAAACAAATGGTGTAGCTGCGTATGGGCATCAACCTAATTTAATTGTGCTGATAACCACATTTCTTTCTGTAGGACTCAATATCGCTTGGGTTAACTCGGAGTGCACTCGGGATCGCTAGTGGAGCAGTTGCTGAGATTCGATATCAAACCTAGGTTATCAAAGTTAGGCTTCAAATCTAACTTATTTAACTCATCTCATGTCAGCAACGCTTTTTAGTGCAAGTATTATCAATGGAGGACAACTGAGCTGGCAGAAGATCTATGTGGCTGCAAGTTTCTGATTTAGACCAATGTGAGTAGGATAAAACTGTATTTAAGAAATGAAACAGATAATGAAAGCAGCAGGTATGTGTGCTTTTGCTTTAGATTTTACTTTACCTTGAACTTTGGGGACTACATTAGGCTACAGGATTTGTTGTTGTCGCTCATCCAAAGTAACAAAAATATACAACTTTTAATGAAGCTTGGATGACTGTAGCCTAACATTTGCTTCATACTCAAGTCAAGTCAACCTCATATGTCAAGCGATTGTCAGGAATCGAGTGTTGCGATCATTGGTAGACATTGGTAGATATGCATCACTGAATAATTTTCCATTGCTAGCTGGTTGTCGGATGCATGCTTTACGTTATATCCTTAAAATCCCAAATTTTTCCAACTTCTCAAAAATTCAAGTGATTCAAAGATCTATAACAAAAGTTTAATTAAAAATGGTTTACAGAAAGAGTTTTTAATTGAATTCTGAAAGAATATATAATTTATATTGTAATCCTCATACAAAAATTAGTTCCGTACTATGTGCTAATCAAAGCTACCATTTCAAGGCAAAGGTTAGCAGTAGTTAACTTTTCGGTATAGAGATTCAAGACGAAAAAAATTCATGTAAAATAAACGTTTTATAATGCTAAAAGCCTAGAACTAAGTGTAGCATCAGCTTTGCTAGCAAAGCTTTGTGAAGCGTATTACATACACATGGCATGAGGAAAATCTGTTGCTGCAGATGTTTATATTATTGATTGATATAATTAATGTGGTTATGTAAACATTGACTGTAGCATATATTCTTTAAGGGAAAATGTATATTTTGCCATAAGCCTTGCTTTTTTTTTTAAACATTTTTTGAAGATTGACTAACCAAACATGAAACAGGTAGGCCTACATTAAAAATAATTAAGCTTTTCGTATACCCATTATTATGCTCGTTTTCAACGAATTTGTGTGTAGCATCAGAAAACTCAATGACCAAAATTTGCTTGATATTTCTCCAGTATCCTGCTGGACATGTATTGTCTCCAGCTAGCTTTAGCTTTCAGAGCCAGACATAGAAACCAGTTCAAGCAATAAAGGTCATAAACTAGTAACAAGCATTAATTAAACATCCCTTTGTATATAGCTTAGTGTATGGCATTATGTAATCTCATACCTGTTGGCTGTTTAGTTCAGAGAAAGAGCTAATCTCATCCATCACTGTCAACAGGGTGTCAACAATCACTGTCTCTGTTGGCTGGCACTGGCTACATGCATTACTCATGTGTCTTTGTGTAACTTGTGATGTACTCTCTAACTTGGTCCACATAAATGCATGCTAATAATCAAATGTCTTTTTTTCTTGTAGAGTGTAACATTGTGTTTCGTAATAATGCTATAATGCCTGGCTTGCTCTTGGTTGCAGGTATGTACTGTCAAGATAAAGCAATCTGACTTTTTTCCATTTTTTTTCTAGGCTTTCATTTATATGGTCTCTAATTTAGACACCAACTGCGACGACTTAGCCTTTAGCTGTGCGCTTTTCTTGTTGTTTTGTTACCGTTACTTATGCCAACAGAAAATTTAATATTCACATTGTTTTATATAGTAATAATAATAGCAAAAAGAGTACAATTTAAAATATTTTTTCTCTGTAATTACCGAAAATCATATTTAGCGACCAATATAGTTCTAGTCATAACATTGAAATGAATATTTACATGGTGTAGTATCCTGGTTAGCCTCTGAACCTTGAGTTAAATGTATTCTGTTTTTGTCTAATTTAAAAGTTTTGAGCTATTGAGACATACACTGACCCTCGTATAGAGATAAACCCTGTCTTTAACAATGATGATTTCAGCCAGCTTTCAATAACCTAACCAACAGACCTTACCCATCCTGCGTTGTGCTGTCCTTGTATTGTAGTTGGTTTTTGTTAGTGCAGAGTAGGTGAGAAGTAGGATACTTGAGCCAATAAAAGAGTTACATTTTTAATGTGAAATAACTAAGGTTTTTTTGCGTTGTATTTATAATTTTGCATGCTCTTAGAGCTTGGTTAAGTGCATCCGTGAACATGGTTTTACTTTTGCTCTCTCAACTGCATTCAAATAATTTCATATAGTAAAGTCAATGGGCCATCTATCCTTGAAGAAAGATGCATGGGTCAGTATGGAGGATTCAGAGGCCACCACTTGAGGAAACTTGGGCATAAGGGCAAATTTCATGATCTTTGGCTATACATATAACTGAAAGCTTTTCATTTAATATCTTATTGCAGCACTACCCATAACATTTTTTGACGTACAGATTTTTGCTGCTTTTTTTTTATAAAACTATGGTATTGGCTAAAAGCGTAAATTGAATGGGTTATGATAAAATTATACTTGGCCGCTTGACCCATCTATCCGTTTTTGCGCTTGCATTGCAGTAGATTAGTTGGGCCAACTGGTCCAACTATCCTCATCCATAATGGCCCATGTATACCCAGCTTATAACTTTTGTAAAGTGCCATAACTCTCAAGTTATTTACAGATTAGTTTTAAATTTTGTCTCAAATTGGTTAAAAGATGTTTATTTATGTTGAAAACAAAAATTTGAGTAAACGTCATTCATTTGCTGCATGTTAAACCTGCTAGAATATTAAGTAAATTTACGAAACAGTACTGATGAAAGGTAACTTACCTCCATGCTTGACAGTTTCACTTTGACAGAAACTAAGATGGCAGCAGTGACCTATTTTTGGATTGGACAATATTATACAAGCAATAGAAAACTAAAATAAAGTAAACAATTTCTAATAATGGGGTTACCTATGTATCCCCTGTTTCCAGATATCCCACTTCTCCCCTAATATTTATCCTGAGTAATTATACTCACTGGAAATGCGAGTTTATCTTCTCTCAATTTTTGGCATTAGAAAGTTTGAGTATTTTTATCATGTTTGCTAGAATTTTGACTTCTGAGTTCGAGTTTGGCACATGAATTCTTGAAGCACAATGAATAAATGCTGGGATTAGTCGCTTGAAAGATGTGCAATACTCAACAACTATGCCTGCTATGGACTAATGCATCTATGGAAATAGTTATAATTGTATTTTAATATCACAATTACTATTATGGTGTTATGGATTAAATTAGGCTGCTGAAATATAACACTGGATATCTAACATGTTTCAGTCAATGCTACTTGCTAAATTAAGTATGAGCAGGGTAGTGTTTTAAAAGTTTACTCTCCATTCTTCGGATTTAAGATTCAATGTTTTTGTAGTTGTACCTGCAAAATGATAGAAAATCATTTTCACCTGTAATTACAATTTAAGTATATGGAACAGTACTTGAATTGTTCCATATACTTGAAGAAAGATATAGAGATAAAGTTATAGCGACCAAAAAAGGTAATTGTCATGGTATGGCTAGATATGACAGGGTTGTTATTCACTGCTGCCACATTCAAGGCGAGGCCAATGTTTTCA
Organism: Watersipora subatra; assembly: GCF_963576615.1. Lineage (NCBI taxonomy): Eukaryota > Metazoa > Bryozoa > Gymnolaemata > Cheilostomatida > Watersiporidae > Watersipora > Watersipora subatra. The sequence goes on from NC_088709.1 coordinate 65,414,320, forward strand.
CTGCGGTTTATCTAGTATTTTGCAATATTATCACAGACTCATTATACACGCATTATGTGGCCCTCAGCGCTAATAAGAGTCAGGCTTGTAGGGCAGAGCTAACTAGAGAGTGGCAAAACACACCTGTGAATAATAAAACTTGATCGGAAACACTTACTAGAACCAACATCTTTGTACATACAAAAAGCACTAAGCTGGGACAAGAACCCACCAGAGCACGCAAGCCAATAATAGCTCCGTAGTCATAAAAGCTGAAGCAAGCGGTAGAAATGTCAAGTGATTTTCAGGAACTGATAATTGCAGGGCTTTGTGAAGCGTATTAGATATGCATGACATGAGAAAAACTCTTTGTCGCGGATTTTCATATTATTGATTTTATTGAATGATATTAATTCATTCGCATCCGCCAAATTTTTAGGCGATTAGCCTCAGATACCGCTGATTTTCGAAAAGTTGCCGTAATTCAAATTACTACTACAAAAAACAAACTTGAGATAATTTACTCATTCAAATTTCACAAGAACCAGCCAAATCTCCGTTTTCAAATTATATCATATTCATACAAACAACTCGTATCCCTTTTATGTAGATTCATGCATCAAAGAAGATAGTTTAGGAAATTTCCAATTTTCAAAAAATTGTCATTTGCTGAAACAAAGTTAGATTTGCACCATAAAAATTGCAAAATATACTAAGTTTGACTGAAATTAGTTATTTATTACAGACAATACATAGTTATAAAGATTATTTATACAGATGTAGTTAGTCATGAACCTATAACCTATAACGAAAATCATGAAACTTCAAATTTTTCCCAACGAGAAACTTTGAATTTTTTCTTCAAACTAATTCATAGCAAATCTAAATGCCAATATAACACGAATAAAATTTCATGAAAATGTTTCAAATAATAAAAATATGTTCAATAACTCTGTTCTTGACTTTTCAGGTATCATAGACAGCTCTCAGAACCAATCTGATCCTATCGGAACTGAAAGATAACGTTAGTCTGACTACAGCTGGCAGCGTGAAGAATGCATTTTTATTCGAGCATAACGATTCAAATTGGCAAAATTAAAAGTTAATAGAAACTTTGAAACATTAAAAATAGTGTTTTAATTTGATTTATGCAGTCTTTCAGGGTCTTACAACTTTTTAATCTGCATATTTACTGCTGGAGTTGAAAAAAAGATTATCACAAACGATAAAATTTCAAGTCAGCATGATGATTTCCGGTTTGGGTAGATATTGAGATAGGTGTACTAATCTGGTTATAACCTTTGCCAGAGACGTCACAGAAGCATATTTGAAAGTTTGTCTGATTGGCCAGAAAATTTTCTTTACAACAAATCAAAAGTATTATTTTATAACTCAAAAATAATGATGCAAAGAGTTGGTAAATTTCAGACGCAAGTTAACACGCGTTGAGTGCCTAGCAAGGTTATAAATACGCATGTTAACTTGCGTTAACTCGGTTAACTCGCGCATGGGTGCGAATGAGTTTATCTGGTTATGTAAGCATTCACAGTAGCAGATGTTATTTGAGAGAAAATGACTATTTTGACTTAGCCTTGCTTTTGTTTGTAAACATTTTGTTGAAGATAGGCTAACCAACCATGATACAGGTACATGCAAAATCGTGAAGCTCTTCGTATACACATTAATATGCTAGTTTGCAACGAACTTGCAGGTAGAATCAGAAAATTCAGTGACAGAAATTTGCAGGATAGTTCTCCAGTGTCTTGCAGGACATGTTTTGTCTCGAGCTAGCTTTAGCTTTCAGAGCCAAACATAGAACCCTGTTCAAGAAATAAAGGTCTTGAGCTAGTAAGAAGCATTATTTAAACACCCCTTTTATATAGATGAGTGTATGGCATTATGTAATCTCATACCTGTTGGCTGTTTAGTTCAGAGAAAGAGCTAATCTCATCAATCGCTGTAAACCACATGTTGGCACTGGTTACACTCATTACTCATGTCTTTGTCTAACTTGTGATGTACTGTCTAACTTGCCTAAAGGTACGGCCACACGTAACGAATTATTCGTTCAATCGTTCGACCGAATCCACGAATTTCACAGAATTCACAGATTTATTCTGCCGAATATCTTAGATTCGTCTGAGCTGTTCATGCACACCTAATTCGTTAACGAAACGCGTTTAATTGGCTAACCAATTGTTTTAGCGAGCACGATTATAGTAGCTTTGACAAGTGGTATAGTTCAAGACACATACGACGACACACAATAAAAGTATGACCGCGATATGACTTGATGCATACGATGCAACTGCCTATATGCGCTAGAGATAGCGACTGTTTCTGCGACGGAGCTTTTGTTGCATAAAAAGAAATTATTATTATTGAAAAAGAAATAATTCATAGCTTCTAAAAAATCTAAAAGAAAATTCTGGATACACGATGAGAAGTTCCTGTCATGGTGAACCAACGAGAGAGAACCAACAATAGCGCATATAGGCCGTTGCATCGTATGTATCAAGTCATATCGCGGTCATACTTTTATTGTGGGTCGTCGTACGTGTCTTGGACGATACCACTTATCAAAGCTACTAGAACCATGCTCGCTAAAAACAATTGGTTAGCCAATTAAAAGCGTTTCGTTGACGAATTCGGTGTGCATGCACAGCTCAGACGAATCTATGATATTCGGCAGAATAAATCTGTGAATTCTGTGAAATTTGTGGATTCGGTCAGATTGGACGAATAATTCGTTACGTGTGGCCGGACCTTTAGCCAACATAAATGGATGCTAATCATCAATTGTCGTTTTTCTTGTAGAGTCTGATATTGAGTTTTGTAATAATGCTACAATGCCTGGCTTGCTCTTAATTGCACGTATTTACTGATCAGATAAAACAATGTAACTTTTTTCCATATTTTCTTTCTAGGTTTTCATTCATATGGTCTCTAATTTAGACAACAACTGCCAGGACTTAGCCATTAGCTGTGCGCCTTTCTTGTTGTTTTTTTACTGTTACTTATGCCAACAAAAACTTTAAAATGGTATTGTTTCATATAACAGTAATAACAACATAGAGTTACTACTTAGAATGGTTTTTCTCTGTTATTACAAAAAATCAAAATTCGCATTCAATATAGTTCTAGTGATAATATTAAAATGAGTATTTTTATGGTTTAGTGTCATGGTTAGCCTCTGAGCCTTGATTTTAATGTATTCTGGTTTTTCTAACTGGAAGGTTTTAAGCTATTGAGACATTCACTGACCCTCCAATGAAAATAAAGCCTGGTTTTAGCTTTTTAGCTACCGTAAGCCGATATATCAGCTTTAGTGGTAGTTCAAGTACAGGCCGTGAGCCTATATATCGGCTTTTCAATATGGTTTTACTTTTCTTTTAATTACGATGCCTATAGAATAGCTAGACCAATCAAATTTTGTTTCCAGTGAAACCACCTTGTTGCCAATCACTTGCTATCAATGAAAAATTTTTTAGCTAAATATTGTCAACAAATCGCGGTGATAAATGTACTGACCGTAAAACGATATATCAGCTTATCAATAGGGTTTCACTTTTCTTTTCATTACGAAGCCTACACATTAGCTAGACCAATCAAAATTTGTCTCCAGTGAAACAATTGTGTTGCCAATCCCGTGCACCTAAAAAATCTTTGTTTCAACTATTCCATTTCTAATTATTTTTCAAAACGGCGAAACCAGATCGTTATCGTCATGGCAAGGAAAAACACACTGCGTTCGTTCAACACAAATAAAACGTTGGATATTGTACAAGAGGAAAAATCACCTTGTAGTTATCTTGTAGAAAATTTTGTTTTGAATAGGATGCATTTTACAGTAAAATGATATTTGCTTTTATTCTCGAGATATTGCTTAATTACTAGTGGTATATCAGCTTTTCAAAAAATTGTTTCATTAACTTGGGCAGAATATTCATTCGGTAAGATTTTAATGTGGTAGTGAAAGAGTTAAAGGTTTACTCGCATCAAAGTTTACATTAAAGTTATTTAGTATGGAAAGATTAACCATGTCTTACTTTTTTGTGTTGTAGGTGGAAAATATTTTACTAACTATATTTTTGCAGTATATTTTGAGTCATGAAAAGATGATGAGCGTGTGCTGGATGGATATGATCTGTAAATTTTTTTACGAGTTTTTAAAATTGTACAAAAGTTTATAGTTTCAGCCTGAACAATGGTGAAATACCATTTTTTTCTGTTTGATGACATCGGTGGTAGGTCTTTTACTGGTGTTTGATCAAATATCATTATACTATTCTTCGGATCGCTGAAAATATTGCCCAGGTTTACTGACACGCATTGATAAGATCGGCAAGGATCAAAGCGTTAAAACACGACATAATATCAAGTCATGAATTTTTACAAGTTTATATTTATATTTAACGACTATGGTATTATCTTATTGACGTGGAATTACTTAATTTATTTGAAAATTTTAGCACTTTAACTACCAGAGGTGCGAGCTGTCTACTGACACAGGCTTGGGTAATATTTCATAACAAAGGCTAGTACAAAGCCATTTGCCCAGCTGCTTGCATTGAAAGCTGCTCATCCATAACAGCTCATGTATTGCTTTCCATTTGGCAAGCACTTTAAGTATGCCTATATCAAATTTATCGGCATGTCCACCAACATATCAACTGGTCGTGGATCAGTAGTTTGTTATCTGTTTAGGCCTACGTAGTCATTAAAGTCATCTTTCCTGAGAGATGTTACAATGATGAACATATCTCAAATGCTAGTTCAACGCTTCTTTCCAGTCATTGGATGCATACCCAACCTGATTTTCAAGGGCTGGTAGGTCATCCTTAACTAGTTCACTTAATAAGCTATTTACTCAATGACCTCGCATAGACCTTTCAACACATTAGTTTCAACACTTGTTGCCATTTGTCTGTTGCTTTGAATTTCTTTGCATAAAGTGAACCTTTTTGCGGTATCATTTTAATTCATTTTAGACTCGATCGATACCTCAAACTTTTTTTTTAACTTTTGATAAACGCGATAATAATACCTCAAAAAAATACCATAACGCATCTATTTTGATGCAACAACACTCCATCTTTCAGTCCTACTCCCATCCTTCAATAAAAAAATGGCCCTCAATTTTTCAAACAATTGCCTTGAGAGGTCTCAAATAGCAGTACCATTAAAATAGAGTTAGCATTCAAATATAGGTTTAACGGTAGCCCACTTTTAACATGTCTGCAAATACCAAATAAAAGGTGGTCAGAGGCCCAATGCATAAAGTGGTCATCAACTTTCTTACTTAATATTACGTTACAAACATTTTACTTTTGTAGAAGTTTTTTGATCTGGAGAATGGAGATGAGCTCTCCACACCGAACTATAGTCCCTCGATCATGTCCTCATAGAACCAATCATATCGGTCTACAAGCTTTTAAAAAAGCTAAAGGGTGAGTTGATGAGCCCTTGTTTTTTAAGTCTTGATCTTCTGATGATTATAGTTGGCTCTGGAGACTGCAGTCATTAATTACATTGGGCAGTTTGCTAAACCAAACTACCATAGCACTGGCAATCAACAAAATAACTAAAACAATAGTTAGGATGCAAAATATTAATGTATGGAGTTGTAAGTACAAATTATCAGTTTTTTATATTTATGTACAGTATTTCAACTATGTATAATTTTAGTATAAAGTTTATTAAAATATTAATATTAAATGTTAATATAAAAATATTAACCATTTTTGCAAAGTTTGACTGAATTTTTTAATGAGTTTAATTTGGGTTCTCAGAATTGAAACGTTTTAAAACACAAGCAGGTTTGTACGTAGTCCATTAACTGAGTGCATACAACAGGCTGTGCAGTGCAGCTCGGCACAACGTACACAATTAGCCAAGATCAGTGTTCTATGGCGCTTACAAAATTTTCTGTACAAAACACTTTTTTTAGTGAGTAGCTGATTAATTGATTAATTGATTAATGGATTACTGATTGCTTCCTATTTTATTAACAAAAGAGGCCGAGAACACGGCCGAGCTCACACTGCAACACACTTTTAGCTTTTTGTTCGCATCATTAGATGTAAAATCTTCTGATGATTGATGTGTATATAAAAATCTCATAGGCGGCGTGGTTCAAAAATATGGGCCATGCTAACCTGAGGGCACACTTCATTCATTGGTGAAAGTTAGGTCTTTAACAAAAGCCATTACATTTATGAGAATGGCGATTTGTATACCAAAATATATTGCATTCTAATAAATAGTGTATTACGTTGTTCTATATAGTACGATATGGTAATGATGCTACCATATCACTACCAGGCACACTGGCTTTTTAGCTATAACTAAAAAACAACTTGTATTAACCGTTTTAGGCAACACTCTTGCTCACCTAAATTCTGGAGTTTTCTGTTCATGTAATAATATTATGTTTTCCAAACTATGATACAATTAAAAGTGCTCTTGTGAATTCTGGTCATCAAATGTTTTTAGCATTTTTTTATAACATCAAGTGGCAATAAAATTTTCCTATTTAATAATAATAATTTATTGTGTTTTCCAAACTATGATACAATTAAAAGTGCTATTGTGAATCCTGGTCATCAAATATTTTTAGCAATTTTTTTATAACATCAAGTGGCAATTCAAATTTCCTATTTTCCAGCAAGATCAATAATTTTTTAACCCGTCTTAGCATTTTCAACATATTGAAGAGTGAAGTAATAATTTGTTCAAAAATCATGAACTTGTGGTATGACTCTTACTCTGTTTCTTACATCAAGCCTGCTTATAAACATGCTGTCAAAATGCAGTTGCATTTAAAGGTCGACTCGCAACAAAATTTACATTACAGTTATTTGGTATCAAAAAATTCACCATGTCTTCCTCTGCTGGGTTGTCGGTGCAGAATTTGTAGATTGGTGATTACAAGCTCTTAAAAGCTCAAAAATGAACAGTTAATCACAGCCATCAGGAAAACATTGTAGGTTAGAATCCCTTTATTTTGATTACGTACTCAACTCAATGTAGTTATTGTTCTGACATGCAGTGCTATCACGCAAAATTAAAGGCCAATCACAGCCTCGGTATAAAATGTTTCGTAGCACTCGTTTATGACAAACACTTCGGGTTCTACCGGGAAGCTCTCATCAAACATACATGCTCAATTATAAATGCTCGCTACTTTACAATTTTTTTCAGCTTGGTGTAATCTTTTTGTCGTAATCTGATCATGTGACCCATAATTTCTGTCAAAAAGCATGAACAATTTCTGCAGAATCTTTTGACTATCGCAGGTGACCAACAGGCTCCTCATGTCATCAGAGGATGGTATACATTCCTTCGAACTAAAGTTAAAAAATTAAATAATTTTTAGGCTAGGTTTTGAGATATCAGTGCTCAAAGTGACAGCATTACAATGATCAGAAAATAGTCACCTAAGGACAATAGACATGATTTATTGAATACATCAGGTAAATTTGTAAAAATATTTCGACGAATGAGGTTGCACAAAAGTTTAAACAGAAGCCATCATTGCGCAACTTACATCCCATTTGAGCCGTTTCTTAAAGGGATTCCAACCTATGACATTTTTGTGATGGCTGCGATTAACTGTTTGCTTTTGATCTTTTAAGATTTTGTGATAACTTTTCCACATATTTTGCACTTACAACACAACAGAGTAAGATACGGTAAATGGTTTGAGACTAAATAACTGTAATGTAAGTTTTGTTGCAAGCTCACCAATAATTTACGCATAAATTGTCTCAGTTATTTTTTTAATCATTCAATAATTAAATTAGCTATAATAATAATTAGCTCGATTAATATTAAAAGCTTGGAAACCTCTGGTCCTGATTTTTTCTGAATTATACGCGTATGCAATATGATTCTCAAACACAACAATGCATGACGTAAAAGTAATACAAAGCAGATTTTACACTGATTGCTTCTGTTTTCTTTTGACGAAGCTGTTTCAGTGCGAATCAAATTGTTCAACTCCTGAGCTACTGTGAACCTAGTAGTACAGTAAAGATAGTCAAAGTGTTTTCGCATAACCAAGTGCTGCATGATGTGGCTTTGTCAAGCTTTTGTATGAATGGGTCGCAATCTCAGAAACCATGGTCAAGTCGCAAACCACGAAGTTGAGTTATCCGACTATAAAGCTGCACTAACTGAAGAAGTAATACATTTTCTTTTAGATATACAGCTATTTCTATGACAACCAGCTACAATCTGTTTAGATTTTTAACTTCAGCATAATTTTCTGGATATAAATTCAGAAATCTAGATAAATATCACAACATCTTGATTGATATTGGTTGCTATGACATTTTGAAATGTAAACACAATTGTCCATTAGTTTTCGTTTCTCAAACTTCAACACTTGTTTTATCGGAACTATGTTTTCGCATTAATGGTGAACATGCATTCAGTTTATTGACCATAAAACCTGCTGTGATTAAGGTAAAATCAAAAATTCTTTTGGCAAAATAACTGAGAACTCACTCCTTTTGCTAGTAGTGTAGATAACTCCCAATCTCAAACCACAGATTTAACCATGGTTTCTGAGATCGTGACCCAAATTGTTTATGATTAGTGAGTAATTGACAAACTACTTTATTGTATATATACCTGAATGAAAAAAGCAATTGTTTGTATATTTTGAACCAATAAAAATATGTTTACAACCCAAGTGTAGTTTCGCTTTGCGAATACTTGTTTTATGACAATTTCTTCTTAGAAATGACAGTCATGTCGGAAGCATAACAGCCACAAATTTTTACTAGTTTTAGTTCTATGGACTGGAAAATTTTATTGAGTAATAGTGCTGATGAGAGTAATTATTTTTATCAGTAATGATATACTGTAAACTAATAATATTCATGAATCATCTGACTCGAGTTTTATGCTCACCTCACGGTAATTTCAAAATGAACGAAAAGTGTTCCCTCTCATTCTGCAACGCATTTTTGATAGTTTTTGCGGCATCAACTAACATATTATTATACTGATTAACTTGCTATAAAAATACTGTTAATAGACCATGTGGTTTAAAGTTATAACCATTTATACAGACTCATTTTAGAAATTAGGTGTCACTGATTACTTATGTCGCAGTAAAGAAATTTCTTTAGTAGTAAAGGAGTTGACGTTATTTTGTTAAATACATCATGTAGTTACCACACTGTTTAGAACAAATAGTGCTAATGTAAAACTACAATAAAAATATGTCATCGCTAACATAAATTTGCTACCAGTTTTAATTTTATATTATATTATATATTTTATATAGGTTTCGCATTTTCTATTAAAGGATTTTAAATGTTCCCAGGAAAAAATGAAGCAACTGCATCAGGCTTTTCATAGAAATGATTTTAAACTCTATCTTAGTATGATAGATATTTCTGTAACAAGTATTCATGTGGCTAATTGTGCCTAATACTTTTATACGCTTTTGACTAAGTCGAACAAATCTAGTTTGTTTCACTCTTACCACCTGCCTCAAGTCGGTGCAAATGATCATCAAAAATTTGATTTCTCTGTGCCGCTAAAAATGGCACATTTAAGAAAATTTAGTTTGGTGAACACTCAAATATTGGTTCATTATTTGCCTTGCTAAAAACCGTAATAGACTCATCTGGATTACATGTACAACTTAGCTGCCTAGGTTGCTAACTTGTAGTTCCGTGGCTTGTTATCATTTTGCTTGTTAGGGAGTAGTAATCTTTAAAAAAAATTGAACTCACTTTTCTTTTGGAAACATACCATTCAAGCAGCAAATGTATGTCAGTGCTACTGTGCATTATGCTGGTTAATATTCTGAGCTTTGGTAATCATTCTTAGTATTGAATAAGTGTTGCTGCTTTTTGGTTTGTCTCTTTTTCCATATATATGTAACTATTATGTATGACTTTTTAGCTTCATGGAGCTGGTGCAAAGTTCTTACTAACCCTTTAGCGGCCGCGGGCTTACGGCTGGAAATTCCCCACCGCACCAGAGCATTTACTATGGCGATTTGAGCCTTCGATACCACTGCGTAAAAACTGCATCAACTTTCATCAAAATTGAGGTAGATACATAAATTAACATGCATAGGAATGCTGAAAACTTTTTCTACAAGCTGATCTTTTTTATGTAGCTAGTTTGCATTTGCTTTCCTGCAAAAGTCTCAATTCGTTGAAGCGACGAGTTTTTTTTATTTTTGTTGGCCATTTTCAATTGTTTTTTACATTTACTAAAAGCAATTTGCAATGTTGTATAAATAATTCCTGCATGGATTTATATGTTCACAACAATTTTCAAAAAAATTAGTTGTCCAAGAGCATTGAAAGTGGAGTTATGAGCTCCAATGTATAGCGGGAGCGCCACTGAAAATGCTCGAGACGCCTTGTCCATAAGCAGCGCAAGACAGTCACCCGACAAGGTTGCTCCAAATTTTGTGCAAATTGGCACAAAACTGCGAATAAATATGCATCTGGAAGCTGAGACATTTTCCTGCAGAATGAGATTTTTTCCTCAACACAGCTTGCAAAAACTTTGCAGCTAGACCTATATATATATATATATATATGCAGTTACGATTTTTTGCTCTGAGTTTTTATGCATTTCTTGAGACTATAGATCTATGTAAAAGTTTTGCATATTAAGTCATTGCACAGGTTCATGTGTGCTGCAGCAAAGATTAACTGGTTGTGTGCAAGAAGAATTAAGTCGTGAGCCTATATTCACACATTTGGTGAAGCAGCAAAAAACATGAAGCAACATTTATTATGAGCAGAAACAGCAAATCATGGACTACTAGATTGCAAAACAATATGAAAACATAACTATTTTATTAGACTGCTGCTCTGAAGATGAAAGTGTGCAACAAATACAGCACACCAATGCACAACTAATACAATAGATTAGCAAATTTATGTACAAAAGCTAGCAATACAAAGCAGTGAAGCATTTGCAGAAACAATAAAATACCATCTGTAAATAAACTTAGCATGGTAAAGATCAAAACATGACTTGCACAAATATATTCCACATGTGACTCCGCTGCCAGTGCATTCAGCTTGCTCATCGAAGATGTATACAGACAACTGGTTCACATAGCCAGAGACAGCAACGGAAAGCAAATAACTTAATTCCAAATTTAGATCTGTTAGATGGAATATACTGTCTGAAGTTGAGCCATCCTTCCCATGCCAGCAAGCTTTCATCTACAGATATCAATTTATCAGAGAGAAAACAGGATAGAACCAGTCGCATGTCATGGCAAAAAAACTTTCTAACTTTAACAATTTATTGCCAGTAGGGTCTTCAAACTTGTCAATAAAGTGTAAGCTTGCTTCTAATTTTCTTTCAATTTTTAAATTGATTAAAAATCAGCGTAGATAATAAAGGAATGTCACAGTGGACCAGTAAGGCAGCATAGTAGGCTTTTTGAGAATACCTAAATGCAAAACTAAACAAACAACTCGCCAAATCTTTATCATCAACAGGCTCCGAAGCATCGCAATGTTTTTGAAGGCCATATTTATTCGTTTCGTTCAAAATAATATTTATAATGGCCGATGTTTAAAAAGCTTTGAATAATAAAAAATACTTACCTGTTTAAGAATTCAAACTTATACTCCTGCCAGACTGTCAGCAAAATGTAATTCTTTTGGTTTTAAATAAACTCCTCTTTGATATCTGTCATTATTAGCCGTTTCAACGCCGGCTGTTTCAGTCTCACTTTCGCAATCCAATTCATTCTGTTGATTTTTCTTTTTACTTTCATCGGCTTCCTCACATTTTTCCGGTCTGAAATTCCCTTCTTCACTTTCAAACCAGTCGTTATCTTCCTGTAAACAAATCATTTTAGCAGCGCTTCAAATATCGCAACCGTTCATGATGATCAGCGTTCCATAAAGACCGTTCGACTTCTAACAAAGTGTTCTTTTTGCACATGCGTAGAAGGGAGTAATTATAGCCTCAAAACAGTAGTATGATATCTTTTAAAACTCCTCAAAATATTAATGAAAAATTTTAGTGCCGTTTTTAAAATAAATAAATGAATTTAAAAAATACCTATCGAAGACTCAGATCTGATGGGCAATTACGAGTTTGGTGCGCTGAGACTGCGCTCTCAGCCCATAAGATTTACGGGAACGGTGTGGAAAAGGTTAACAATAATTTGGTTGAACGTCAGGTTCTGGTTAATATGTTTTACAAATTGTAATATGTATACAGTATGCCCTGTGAATAACTGCCTAATTTCAATTATGTACACAGCTCCTATTCACCCTTGCATGTTTATAGTTGTCGTGTTCTTGCATTCCTGTTCACCGGCGATAGCACTTGTACAAACTATAGGTTAGCGTAGCGTCTGGGACAGGAACAGAAACTCGCAGTTAACACCCATGGTGACGAGCTCTAAACTTTACCTTACAATAATATCTAGAAGCCAAGTCCAAATCAAGGTCAGACAACTGACAGTCGATTTCATGACTTGGTGATCGCTTTTGAAATTTTGTTCACATTGCTTAAGTCATGCTCTTCTAATGCCTAAAGACTACACCGGTGAGGAATATAAAAGCTGTGATTGAATGTCAGGGCTAGAATACCAAATACACTTTTACTTGCTCAGTTTTTATTTTTGCTGCAGCAATCAATGAACTTGCAAACGATTAGCTGTAAACGTATGATGTAAACGTTTAATATAAATCGGAAAAGGTTCTATTAAAAAAAAATTGTTATTTCTATTTTGTTGTGAATCATTGCAGACTGCTGCCTTAACATGTCCTGCATCCACCTTGATGCTAGTCAAGTTATCTACAGAACTGGCAATTTAAGGTTCCAACAGCTTACATACATCTTTGAGATGTTTCTGGTCAGAAGAGAGTGGACACAAGAACTTAGTGAAGGTAAATCACGGTGTTTATAGACCAAAATATTGAGAAACGTAGAATGAGCCTTAGTGAAAAAAACAAATTTTTTTTAGATGTATTTTACAATTATAGAGATAAAAAATCACTTCTAGTCTTAAAAATTCAATTATATTATTTTTGGCAAATACATTTAACACTTTTGCTATCACATTAATTTCTGACCAAACGAAATTAATTTAAACAAATTTTCAAAAAACAGTGAGTCCCAATCTTACAAATGTTCTGACGCTTTCTTTGCGTTGAATGAACGCCGTGTGTTTCTTATTGCCATGACGATAATGATCTGGTTTTCCTGTTTTGATAATAAGTAGAAATGAAACTGTTAGGCCAAAAATTATTCTATTGGTAGCATGTGATTGGCAACCAAATTGTTTTGATTGAGACAGAGTTTGATGTGTCTAGCTAATGCGTGTGCTCCGTAATGAAAAGAAAAGTGAAACCCTATTGATAAGCCAATACATTGGCTTATGGTCTGTACTTATATTACCTCGGAAGCCGTAACATCGGCTTATGGTAGCGAAAGAGTTAATAATTTGCCCCATGCTATACCCTTTTTAACTTTCAATGGCATTAATGTTGGTTAATAGATTGACTCGCATATTAGTATTACTTACAATCTGTTTGTGAGAAATCCAATTTTTGCTCAAAATCCCGTTCTGCTTGTCATAGCTATCTTTTGCAGTTATCCTTCATTTTTCGTGATACACAGGGACATTGGTTCTTTGTGAAAAGTGAAATCGCAAAATAAAAAGCAGTTTTTTTTTCGAACTATATATACATCGCGCAAACTTTTTTTGTCAAAACACTTGCAATTTTCTCTAAACATAATGTATTTGTTTCCTGTATGATAAATAAATTGAAGTTCTCTTAATTGACTATTATGTTGTATTTCAATTTCAATCCCAGTATGGTAATTCAAAGAATGAACTTCAAGTGTATGGGCATAGTTTGGACTTTATCTGGTTGGAATATCTGTCCAGTAAATGCTCTTATAATGTATACCTCTTATAACGGGAACTCCACCTAACATTAATAATTTATGTAAAGCTTTTGTTTGATGCAACATAAATACTTTCACATGAAGTAAAGTGTCAAGTTGGTGCAAATTCTCAAATTCAATGACAACAATTTTATAGCTTGCCTTAAAAATATAGTTTACATTCTTGCCGAACTGGAGCAATAAGAGTATGTATAGGGTTCGCTATTATAGATTTTAGTACATTGTTAACTCTTTTGCCACTGCAAGCCTATGTATCAGCTTATCAATAGGGTTTCACATTTCTTTTTATTAGGAAGCCCACACATTAGCTAGACACATCAAATTATGCCTCCAATGAAAAAAACTTTGTTTCCAAGCAGGTGCAACCAATATAATTCGTTTGCAGTTCAACCATTCTAACATTTCGCAGTAATTTAAGTACAGACAGTAGGCCGGTGTATTGACGTTTCAATAGGGTTTCACTTTGCTTTTCATTACAAAACCTACACATTAGCTAGACTAATAAAATCTGGTCTCGCACGAAACCACCTTGTTGCTAGTCACGTGCAACCAATATACAGTCAAACATGGATAACTCGAATTTCACGGGACCGAGCAAAAGTGTTCGAATTATCAGAGCGTTCAAGTTATCAGAGCACTGTCACAAGTCCATGTATTTACTTATTTATTAGTAGATACATGTACATATGCAAACTATAATATAAATCAAAAGCACAAATGGCTTGTTTCAAATTAAATGCTTCTAATGTAAAGTTTAAAACGTTTTTATCAAAAAGTATAGAGATTTTTCTATCACTTGAGATTGGTTTGTATTTTGAGGTGATGTTATTGCCAGGACGTTTTTTTAGATTGACATTGGCAAAACTTGATCGTTGTTGAAATGCTCAAAAGAAAAGACATCTTTTTTTTGAGCGTTTTACCCACGATCAATTTTGCCGATTTTTCTTGAAGTTTATGCAACTTCAAGAAAAAGTTATCAAAGAAAAATCCCTTACTTTACCTGGGGTTCGTTAAGAGCAACACTCCGAGGCAGTTCAATTAAAAGTTTTACGAGGTTTAACGGTACATTGTATATCATTCACGCTTTTTGAATGGATACTTATTGAATGTACACACGTATTCTGTGTTTAGGTCAAACGATGAATAGTTTTTTAGCTATGACAACGTATACGTTTAATAAAAACAATTTTAAGACGTTTTAAACATTCAACATTCCGACGTTGATTCAACACGGAATCAACATCGGAAAACTATTCGTCACGGGCTAGCCGGGTCACGCACTCAATAATTTTCGCCACGTACATACAAAACAACAGGCTGTTTTTGTTTTGTAAGTGCGTGGCGAAAATCCTTGCGCACGTGACCCGGCAAGCCCGTGCTATTAATCGTATAGCAGTATAAATCAAATTTGACCAAACCTTTAGAAAAGTCGTTGACAAAGCTATTTTGCCTATGGTGGTAATAACAACGCTTATGAATTACGAAAAGATGAGGTTTACCTCTATGGCTTTGAATAAAGTGATTTTCTAAAGCGATAACAACCGTTTCGGTAGCCGTTGGGCAAAAAAACAGTTCGAATTAACAGTGTTGAGTTCGAGTTATCTATAGCAATTTATCATTACGTGGGAACGGACCAAAGAAACAGTTCGAATTAACCATGTTTTCGAGCTATCCGTGGCCGAGTTATCCATGTTTGACTGTACATTATTTTGGTTCAACTATTCAATTTCCAATCCTTTTTTCAAAACGGCAAAACCAGATCGTTATCGCAAATAAAGCAACAGAAAAATTGTGAGAGTGAGATTCACCAAATAATTCTAAGCTTACCTTGTAGAGAACATTTTTTTAAATAAGATGCATTATACAGTAAAATAATATCTGTTTTCATTCTTGAGTTATTGCTTAAATACTAGCGGTATATCGCTTTTTTTTGTCGAAAAACCGTTTGAATTAATTTGGGCAGGTTAATCGTTCGGTCAGAATTTTATGCAGTAGCAAAAGATTTAAACTAGTTTGCCATTAGAAGATGTCAGTTGTGTCGAAAAATAGAGAAAATGACTAGCCTCTCATAAATTCACAAAAATTTGAAAGCTACCTTTTGGTGCAAGCATTGGAGTAATGATATACCCAGATGAATGTTATGAGCTTTAGTCTCATCAAAAATATATATTGCTCCTAACTGTATCCCGACGATGGATAAATGAAAAGTCAGACAGACACTGCTTTCACCTTGTTAGTTAGCAACAACAAGTATCAATCAGTCTTTTGTTGCTTTTATTTACTTCACCTTCTTGTTTGTCTCCAAATTCATGTCTACTGCCAATTAACCAGAATGTTTTTTAATTGTTTAATCGAATGATATGAGTATTAAAGTGGAAATTTTAGCTGAGCTAGTAATTCTTTCAGTTTTCTTGAATAGTGTTACAAAGACGAACTGTAACAAACAGGCGCAGTGGCACTTGCATGCCAATGGCAGAGTAACTCTATTGTAAAAGCACATGCCATAATCGTGTAAATCAAGGCTGAAAATCTGTTCTACTAGAAACTTCTGAGCTATTTAAAGGACTTTAATAATGTCTATATAATCTCAGATTTTTTGAAATTTTTTAAAGTGCTCGAAAGGGCAACTTCATTTTTTTTGTCTCAGCATTGAACCTTCTTTAAATAGATTACAATTTTTGGAGAAAAGCCGTCTGCACAGCAATTGAAGGCTCATGTTGTTCGTTGGAGCTTAGGACGTATTATTTTAGTGTTAATTGTGTTTTAGTTGTATCATGTGTATTTTGGAAGAAAACATTAAACCTAGAAGGAGTAATTAAAAGTGAAGGCTCATGTTGTTCGTTGGAGCTTAGGACGTATTATTTTAGTGTTAATTGTGTTTTAGTTGTATCATGTGTATTTTGGAAGAAAACATTAAACCTAGAAAGAGTAATTAAAAGTGGTCTAAAAACATGCGAGTTATAAAATAAGCTCACATATTTTTAATAATCCTAGCTTGGACTACTAAAAAAATTATTTCTGTAAGGAATGACATCTTGAAGCATATTTGTTAAAAAATTATTTGCTTACAAAATCTGTTAGTTTAAACTTTTTTTGATTTTGCTGGACTTGCTGGACATACTATTTTAGTGTTAACCCTTTGGCAGAGAAACGACTAAAATGTCGTTTACCGGTTGCGTGAGGAAACGAAATTTATGTCGCCTTCGGTAGACGTTTATAAAACTGTCACCTAGTAACGTTAAACAAAGGATATGAACACTAGTAAGTTTTAAATATCATCAAAAATATATCGGTTGATGATTTAAAATATGAAATGGTTATCTGAGAGGCTTTGATTTGTGCTAAAAACTAAACAAATTGCCTCTCCTTGGAAAAGAATAAAATTTGGAAAAACCAGTCAACATCAGCTCGACTTTCAAAACGGTAAAATAAAAGATTATTTGATCCTGCGATCGTTAGTGACTTTTTGTTTGATCAGAATAAAAGTAATTCAAATAATAGAAGTGATGTAAACCTTTTGGATTTTTAATAAACTTGGAAAATATAGGGAAAACGATTGTTGTGGTGTCAAATGCCTTCCAACGCTACGTCGGTTAATATGCATCTGCAATGTGAGATTTCAAAATTTGATCACTGGCCATTTGAAAAGAACTGAATAGTTTAAGTGTAATCAGTATTAATAATACAAATAAAATCCACATTGCTCGAAAAGTGTGCGTGAGGATTTTGTCTGTTTATGTTTGCTTCCAGTGTCACCTGCCTACAATAAATTATTTTAGTTTACATAAAACCTATTGTTATTCAATAAAAGCGCCGACTCAACTTATGCTACTTCTATTTCAGCTCATCAAAAATTGGTAAACTTGCAATGACTCAATGTACTTATTTTATATATTTAGCTCTTCATCTTAGGCTTTCTTAAATTGCAGTTTAGGTCCGAAAAAGTCGACGATAGCTTTTTGTGATAGATGTAAGAAATAGAGTAAGAGTCATACCAGAAGTTCATGATTTTTGAACAACTTATTACTTCACTCTTCATTATGTTGAAAATGCTAAGACGGGTTAAAACATTATTGATCTTAATGGAAGAGAGGAAATTTGAATTGCCATTTGATGTTATAGAAAAATTGCTAAAAACATTTGATGACTAGGATTCACAAGAGCACTTTTAATTGATCAGAGTTTGGAAAACATAATATTATTACATGAACAGACAAATCCAGAATTAAGGTGAGCAAGAGTGTTGCCTAAAACGGTTAATACAAATTGTTTTTTAGTTATAGCTAAAAAGCCAGTGTGCCTGGTAGTGGTAGCATCATTACCATATCGTTCTATAAAGAACAACGTAATACACTATTTATTAGAATACAACATATTTTGGTATACAAATCGCTATTCTCATAAATGTAATGGCATTTGATAAAGACCTAACTTTTATCAATGAATGAAGTGTGCCCTCAGGTTAGCATGAACCCTATTTTTGAACCACACTGCCTATGCGATTTTTTATATACACATCAATCAACAGAACCTTTTACATCTAATGATGCGAACAAAAAGCTAAAAGTGTGTTGCAGTGTGAGCTCGATTGTGTTCTCAGCATTTTTTGCTAATAAAATAGGAAGCAATCAGTAATCCATTTTCAAAAGTCTATTGATTGCCCATTTCTAAAACCTTGGTAACTTTAAAGGCCTGACACGGCTGGTTACTGTAAAAAAGAAATTGCGAGAACAAAAATATTGTTCCCGTAAAGCGGAAAAAATTCCAGGTCAGTGAGGGCTGTTAACATGTTTTCTATTGGTTCAATGCAGGCAGATGATTCTTTTCTTTCAAATAGGTACACATATGACAGGCTAATTAATCAGCTACTCACTAAAAAAGTGTTTTGTACAAACATTTTTGTAAGAGCCTTAGAACATTGATCTTGGCTATACGGGTACATTGTGCCGAGCTGCACTGCCTGTTGTATGTAAATATTGTTTCAGCCTTTTGTAAGTAAATATTGTTTCTGTTTTAGATCAGCTGTCTCAATGAAGTTCTGCTTGGCTTTTAAAATTGGCATACCACTTTGTGTTCGTGTTTCAGTCTGTTTTTTTCACCTCCGTGTTTCAGGTCGCAAGCAGAATTTTGCGATAGTAAAAGTACTTAGATGATACACCCTAAGATGCAATCAAAGCAGTATTGTACGGTAGCTTAGTGCTATAGACTACAACCCTATTCTGGTGTTTCAAACTATTGCCAGTTAGGAGTGTGGTAAGTAGCAGCTAAAGCTGAATGTCTTTATTATATAAAATACCTAAATACTGGCAAGGCAGAAGCGCATGGAAAAAATGTAACTAGAGAAACTGTTCATAGCAAGATATCTCTTTTTCTGCCGTATGTGCATTTATGCAAAGTGTATGGCCAACTGTCATATGCACATTTTAGCAAATTTTCTAGCAGTCACTTAGTAACTTAATTCTATTACTTGTTGATAACATAACCAACGATCTTTAGTACTTTTATAGTATTGATAGTGTTGTCTTAATATTTTTCTATAAAAGTTGCATAAATACGCAAATCTGTTTAAGTCCTTGTTTGGAAAATTCCAACTCGGAAACGCCTATCTTTTTTTCAACATTCGAACTATTTAGCGATACGATGGCCTTCGCAAGTACCTCGCGACTTAGAAAACAAAGAATTACGTATGTTGATGACATTGTAGCCAATTCAAAATCTGGCTAAGTGATTAGAAAGATAATGAAAGACGCAGCACTAACGGTAATCAGCATTACTCTGACGGTAATCTGCTGAGTTCTGACGGAAATAATAGTTTTGTAAGTGGAAGTAACATTGGAGATAATCATTTTAGTTTCATTGCGATTGCAGCTTTGCATAGGTTTAGTAATGCACAAAACATAGACATGTCGATTTTGTGCATAGCTTTGGTAACATGCTTGCGAAATAAAATGTTACAAAAATGTTTTAGAGTTTGAAGTTTAAAAAACTCACAAACATACCATGAAGTAAAATCATGATATTTCAGTAAAATGACTGACAGTAAGCCGATGCTTAATTTGTACATGGATGGCAGCAATAGGCATATCTAAACACACTGACCTTAGAGTGTTAAAGGCCAACTGAATAATAAGAGATTTTTATACACTTACATAGTCAATCTGTGCATGAAAAAATATTGACTGTTAGACAGTTAATAATTTTACTCAGCTCAAGAGTTTGACTAAACTTAGCTTGAACCAAAAAATACCATGACAGTCTAGAGTGCTGTAAGAGATTGTCAGTTGCAACGATTAAACATTCAATTATTGCAAACTATTGCAAGAAGGTAAATTAGCACAACTGTTGTAGTGTCAGTCTAACGCATTGAATCTTGCAAGTTTAAATCCTGTGTGACACAAAATTTTTTTCTGATTTCCAACTGTGGCTTTAGATGGACAGATTCTGTTCTCATAATAGTACAGGCTGAATGTGTACAGTGTTGTTGATTTTTGTGCATTTTGCTTAGAAGGGAGAGGAACGGTACCGCTGTAATTGTTTGTTTGTAAAATAGAGCTTTTCTTAATCGAACTATTTATTACATATTATATTTCAATAATACCATTCTTAACTACGAGTTGGACAAAGAAGCTTTAGCTTGAAATAAAGCACTGATGGTAATCATTATTGTTTTTAATTTTACTGAGCGGAATGATTTGTGTTAACAACAACATTAATTAACACTTTCAAGGCTGCCTGGCTATTACATAACACGTCTCAGTCAGCTAGGCGCTTTGCTCTACTTTGCATTACCAACACAATCATCTTTTTTGCTTTTACTACTATGTTCTATATATCATTTGAAAGCCAAAAGCCTCCTCTTTCCATTGGTACCAAAAATTATACCTCTGATACAGAGGTCTAAGGTACACAGTCTGTATAACTCAAGTCCTATATTGCACATGAAACTAGTGCGTAATTTATATGCTAGCAGAATGAATTCAGTATGAATTTAGCTGTATACTTTATTATATATACTGTAGAACACAAGCTATAGTTACTGTCATAATTACCACCTTTAGCAAAAGTACTAACACAATTTACAATAACATGGAAGATTATAGAATACAAGAAGAACATAGATGGCAAAAACATAGATCATAAAAGATAGAAATATTATTGTGTAAAACGGCTGTTAGGGCGATGGTATGGATGAAAGCAAGCTACACACAAAGCCACAGAACACTCTTTACATAACCATGAGGTTTCTTTTCTTGGCTTCTTCCCATCAGGACCCGTCTTAGATGAGCAGTGTGCACAAAGAAGTGTAGGCAACTGCTTATGTATCCGGATAGGAAAGTGATCACCAGGTCTGTTCCTCACTGGCAATTGAGCCACTGATGGTGTTGTCACATATTCAACTTGTGTAGACAACTCGTTGGCAAGAGAACACAGATAGCTAGAAAAAGCTAACTTACACCCAGGATTAGAAAGCCGGTGCATTTTGTAGCAGTTGATAAGGCCCATTTCAAAGAGCCAGAAGAACAGCTTTTTCCACCATTTCATCTGCCTGCGTCTGAAAGGATAATAAGATGCCATCTGATCGTGCTTGTCTACACCTGCCTTGTTCTTATTATATGTGACTACTGATGATGGCTTCAAAGTCTCATGATTGCTATACCGAGGCCCTTGAGTGTTAGTATTGATCATGGCATCTTCATCTACAGTTGACAATGTGTATACATCTCGAACATCTTTCCACATAGTAGCCAGTATGTCTCCACACTGCTTGGTGATGCATTCACCCTTTTTGAGCTTTTTATTTTTGAATTCTATTGGAAGGTGTTTACGATTTTTATTTACTGTACCAACAGGATAAAAATCCATCTCCCGTAACTTCTTGAATATTACAGGTGAACTGTAACGCCTATCCATGAACACTCTATGACCCTTATTGGAAAATGGACCCAAGACACGTGTCAGCAGCGCTTCTACCGTGTTATCGCCAGTAGCGGTGTACACCTCCATATTGCAGACAATGCCAGTAGCGGAGTCACATACACACTCTACTCTCAAACCATACTTGTTAGGCTTATTCTTCATGTAAACTCTGAAAGGCACCCTACCACGGAAAGGACCAATAGCTTCATCAACGGTGATACTTGCACCAGGCTTGTACAGAGAACCGAACTTGGATATCAAGTGGTAATAGAACGGTTTGATTTTATACAAAGGGTCATGGTTAGGATCACCACGTCTGGCATAATTTTCATTGTCATTTAGATGTAGGTATCTCAGGATGCGCTTGAACTTGTCTCTACCCAGGCCAATAGCATTTGGAAATTTGGAATGCATGACAGCATTAGTGCTGAAGTAATCCTCTATGGTAGGTTTGTGAACTAAGCACATGTGGATCACCATAGCAAAGAATTGGTACAGGTAATCAAAAGTGATAGGCTTCCATATCTTTCGGTCAGTGTCAGTAAGAGTTTGATTGGCATAACGGTTAGTCTCACTTTTTAGTAGCTGAAAGAATGTGCGGTCATATATTGCACAGAATGAATCCATTATTGAGCAGCCAGGAGCTAGCTCTGAGGTGTTCAGACCTGAAGTGGAACCATCAAACCTGTCCAAATGCCTTGGAGAAGGATTTACCCAAACAAACTCAGCTGCTGCCCCACCAGCCCGTCCTCTAGTGCTCCTGACACCACGTCCTGCATTACTTCTGGTACCATGACTTCTACCATGAGCATGAAAACCTCTGGCTCTTCCTCTCCTAGTACTTACTGGACTCACACCTAATAGAGCAAACCGAATTTATTGAAAGTCTGCGCATAGATGAGTCATGTAGATTGACATCAAGCATTTGCAGAAACAATAATTCTTCTCAACAAAGGAATCATGCAGGATGAAGAATTTCACAATGAAAGCACAGTTGTGCTAACATACCATCACCGGTAGCAGATACAGTAGGAATAACAGGGTCAGCATTGTCATCAGATTCTGATAGCGCACCATCAAAATTAATCTCCCTGTCCTGATCAAGTGTGACATCTCCAACCGTATACTCTATATATGGGTATGCATATTGAGCAATCAACACAAAGTAGCCCACACAGGTCTTCCAGTCTAATCTATCATGCTCATTCTAAGAGAAGCAAACATAAGGTAGAAAAAAATTAAACCGCAGAGCAATATGATGTAATCTGATGATAAATTTATATTTTATTTATTATATACTTATTATATTACTACTAGTTACTCTATTTATCAATTATATACTTATTATATTTACTACTAGTCACTCTATTTATCAATTATATTATATTTGCTACTAGTTACTCTATTTATAAATTATATACTTATTATATTACTACTAGTTACTCTATTTATCGACGGTATATATATTATATTTACTACTAATTGCTCTATTTATCAATTATATACTTATTATATTACTACTAGCTACTCTATTTATCAATTATATACTTATTATATTACTACTATAAACTGTTGGTAGGTTTAACTCACCGATGCTTGTAGATTTGTATTTGTAGAATTGTAGTTACTCATATTAATGCAGATGCCATGGCCATGGTCTTGTTGAATGGATGCTTTACTTGACTCGCTGATATAGTCTCTAATAAATGTGTATATTTATAATCTCTAAGTCAACATCCCATCACTTTTTGAAGTGTGTTATTACATATAATGTTTGTGGTTATGTGTGCAGATCGTGTAGATGATGGTCTGCGCGTGATAATATAATGTTCGGTAGTTGTGATAATAGCTTGAAGAAATCCATCCTTCGTATCTGGTTAAATGCGGTTAATATAAATGATTGTCGTTGTGCGATTTACTGTACATAATCGCTCAGATAGGACGGCTTCTTGATTAGTCGTCCAGACCTAGCGATCCTTGGCGTATCTGGGTTATCTTGTTCAGGTACGATACTCTGTTCCCCTCTCTTCTTTCCTTGTGGGTGATTGCTTGCTTGTCTTTCAGGTGGCGCATTCTGTTTAGGAGAGGGTGTCTCCTCTGGTACTGCTTGTATAGCCACTCGATTTCTCCGGATGACATGTCCACCCTCATTCTGCAGTAAGTACGACCGATCGGATAGGGGTTCTAGTACCGATGCCGGTTTCCATCTCTGGGCTCGGTCATTCACTGTCCGGATTAGTACCGACTGACCATGTTTTAGAGGATCTAGGTCGTGACTTCTTTTGTTGTAGCTTGTGGCTATCCGCCGTTGCCGGATGTCTCTTGCTTGTGCCACTTCCTCTCCTGACTGTATCTTGGGCCTGTAACTCTCTTCGGGTTGCACTAGCAGGGTCCTCAACTTTCTCGAGTATAATCGTTCGCTGGGACTACAGAAGTCTCTGTTTGGAGATGCTCTCCACTCCAGCAATGCCTTCCAAGGATCTGCCGCTGTCTTGTATAAGTGCTTGACTATCTTGACTGCCGACTCTGCCTTCCCATTGCTTTGGGCGTGCGTCGGTGATGAAGTGGTGTGTTTAAATTGCCAGTTTTCAGCAAACCTTTTAAATTCGTTGCTCGCATAATATGGAGCATTGTCACTTTGTACCCAGATGGGAATGCCGTGCCTGGCAAAGATTGCTTTGCACGCCTGTATGACTGTTTCGGCTGTCTCATCTTCCAATTTGGCCACCTCGATGTAGTCTGACATATAATCCACCACAACTAAATGTGGCTTTCCTTGGTGATATAGTATGTCTGTCCCCACTTTAGCAAACGGCGTTACCGGAACTTCATGCATTCTGATAGTTTCTCTTTGGTTCTTTGGTTTGTTCAGCTGACATGGTCTGCATGCTTCGGCTGTCTTCTGTATGTTCTCGGCCATGCCCGGCCAGTAGAGGATGTCTTTAGCTCTTCTCATCATGCTTTCTGCTGCTTGATGAGCACCATGTAGTGCGTCACATATCTCTTCCACCATGTTCCTTGGTACTACAAGCCGCATGCCTCTGTATACCAGCTGTCCACGCACTGCCAGTTCCTCCTGAAAGGTCCAATAGTTTTGCAGTTCTTTGATGCAGTAATCACGTCGTTTGGGCCATCCTTCTAGTATAGTTTTCATTAGTTGTATATATGTCGGGTCTTCAGCTCCTCTGACTTTCATTCTGTCCAGTCTTACATCTGTCATATCTGTGTATTCGGTGGGATCACTGTTTTCAAGTCCCATTAGAAATACTTCCGATTTGTTGTTTTGAGAGGCTGTGTCATCCTCCGTATTTAGCGTTGCCCTTGATAGCATGTCAACCACCACCTGTTCGTGTCCCGGGCGGTATTCTAGCTCCAGGCCATACCTCTGTAAAGACAACAACATCTTTTGCAGTCTCAGTGGGGACTTGTCCATCTCTTTTTTGAAGATTGTCTCCAGAGGTCGATGATCTGACAACACAGTTATGTCTTTTTTTCCATATATATACTGGTTGAACTTCGTGCATGCAAATATAACAGCCAAACATTCTAGCTCTAGGGGATGATATTTCTCTTCTGTCCCATTCAAGGTTCTTGACGCAAAGCTAACTGGTCTGCCCTCCTGCAGGAGTACAGCTCCCAGTCCTTGGGTGGAGGCATCACATTCTATCACGGCTGGTTTGTTGGGATCATAATATCTAAGCAGCGTGTCCTCAGACAACGCAGCTACCAGTTTGTCCCACGCCTTCTGTTCTACCGCTGTGAATTTATATTCAGCACTTTCATTCGCTATATCTCTTAGGGGCTCTGCCATTTCTGACAAGTGAGGTATGAATTTTGCCAGATAGTTTATTGTTCCCAGGAATCGCTTCACATCCTGCTTGTCTTTTGGATATGGCACATCTCGCAATCCTTGGATTTTGGAAGGATCAGGTTTGATGCCCTCCGTCGTTAGCAGGTGGCCCATGTATTTGATTTCAGACAAGTGTAGCTTCATCTTGTCTCGATTTATTTTAACACCTTTCTCCTTGAGTCTATCTAGCACTTTCACTAACTTTTCATCGTGATCTTGACGTGCTTCTGCAACGGTGTCACCAACTCCATATAACAGTATGTCATCAGCTATAACTTCTGTTCCATCTAGACCATCCAGCACCATGTGCAATCGTCGCTGGTATTCTTCAGGCGCCGAACTTAGTCCAAATGGTAAGCGGTTCCAACAGTATCTCCCCAATGGCGTCCAGAATGTCGTGAGCTTTCTGGACTTCTCAGCTAATTTCACTTGAAGGAAGCCATCTTTGGCGTCTAACAGTGAGAAACATCTCGCCTTTGTCAGCTTTGGCAGCACATCCTCCAATGTGGGTATAGGGTAGTGGTTTCTCACTATGGCTTTATTCAAGTCCTTTGGGTCTAGACAAGGTCGTAATTTTCCGTTTGGTTTTCGAAAGGCCACCAATGAGGAAATCCAATCTGTGGGCTCATCCACTCTTGACACTACTCCTGCCTTCTCCAGTTCTTTGATCTTGTCAATGATGTCCTCTTTTAACATTACTGGTGTTCGTCTAGGTCGGTGTTGTACTGGATTGACTGAGTCATCCATTCGGATCTCATATTCCCCCGGCATCTCCCCCAGTCCTGTAAAAACTTCTTTGTAGTGCTGTGTTATCCACTCCATATTAATTTTCTGTTGCATTGTCTTGACTTCAGCTGCCGTATGTATTAGGCCTAATTGCAGACATGTCTCCAATCCGACAATTGGTATCTGGGACGTTTTGGGTGATACTACCTCAAATTCTATGCTCTTGAGTCCATCAAACGTTAGTAGCACCTTTCCCTCACTGCGTATTTCGGTGCCATCATATGTCACAAGGGTGACCGTGCTAGGCTTCATGGTTGGCCTGCCCAGCTTCCGATAATAGTCCGATGTAATAATATTTCTCGCTGCTGCTGTATCTAACTGACATCTGACTTCTCTGCCATCCAGATTCAGTTTAGCTATCAGCTTCTTGCCATCCTTGATTACCGTGATTGCTAGGAGTTCATCATACTCTTGGGTAGGTTTTCCCATTGTCATACACTGGTCTCCAGTTTTCCGATCCCGAGCTTTCTGCATACATGCGGCTTCGAAATGGTTCTTTCTTTCACAGTATTTGCATTGCTTACCCCATGCTGGACAATTAGATGCTCCTCTTCTGTGGTTTCGTCCACAAAATTTGCATGGCAATTGGTCTTTTCTCTCATTGTCTTGTCGCTCAGGCTCGGTGCTCTGTCTCGTCCCTGTTGGTTTGTCATTGCGCACATACAACTTGTGAACTCCTTCATTTAGTTCCTTTCCAACCTCTTTCATATGCTCTGTTGCCGCTGTATATTCTCTTCCTATTTTGATAGCATTGACTAGCGTTAGTCCTCCCTCGATTGCTTTCATTAGCAGCTTGTCGCGCAGCTTTTTCTCATCCACACCTTCCACAAAAGCATGACATGTCAGATCGTCTGTCAGTTCACCGAGCACACATTTTCGTGCTTGTGTGCGTAATTTTGTTTCAAATTCTTCTATCGATAGGCCATCTTGTTTCATGCACAGCAACCTGTGTCTAGATATGAAACTTTCATCTTGGGGCTCACAAAATTTGTTGTATTCGGCTAGCACTTTTGCGTAATCTAGCCTGTCTGTCCCTGTGAGCGGAAAATTTTCATAAATATCATTCCCACGCTCACCTATAACCCTCAACAGTATATTTACTTTTACCCTACCCGCAGCTTCAGTTTTTTCTGTTGCTTCTAAAAATTGCTCAAATTCTCTTTTGAATTTTCTCCATCCTTCTGCCAGGTTACCATCTTTCAGCTGCTCAGGTACAAATAGTCGTTCCATGTTTCTTTAGGTTCGTTCTTCTGACACCATATAAACTGTTGGTAGGTTTAACTCACCGATGCTTGTAGATTTGTATTTGTAGAATTGTAGTTACTCATATTAATGCAGATGCCATGGCCATGGTCTTGTTGAATGGATGCTTTACTTGACTCGCTGATATAGTCTCTAATAAATGTGTATATTTATAATCTCTAAGTCAACAACTACTAGTCACTCTATTTACCGTATTATTATATTATTCTATTTTCTTTACGTAATTTGTACAGAGATTTTGTTCGTTACTACGACTGAAACAAGGTTCTAACACATAAATGAAAGCTAAAAAAATACTTACCTTCATCACTGTCACTCTCTGACTCGACTTCACTCCCACTATCATTGATAATTTCCTGAAAAACGTCCTCCATAGATCGACGCGATGTTCTTCGAGTAGCGGCCATTTTGAAATAAAAACGGGCGTTACAATACTGGAATTTCCAAAGCGCAGGATGGTTGTAAAATCGCGGTACTGAGAGGAAACAGCTACAGGGCCGATGCTAAAGGCTTCTAGTTTATGATTGGACCAATTAAGATCTCCTAGGAAATCCGTTTTGTAAGAAAACTATCATGTGACTCGATCGCGAGTATATTCGTCGCTAGGCAACCACGATGAAACTGTTCGGACGAGTGTTCTCGTCGCTAGCCTTCTAAGTGTTAAAACAAACTTTTTCAAAGAAAGGCTTATTGATTAAAGTTTTATTGTTAGGCGGAACATCAACATACTGAGAATTGCAATATCTTTAGGAGAAATGTAATTATGCAGTTTCAGTAGGAAAACATCTTCTGTGCCACATCTACATGTAGCAGTGCTGTCAAAGTAACTTGCTGCAAGAGCCTCCTTTCAAAGTTCTAGTCAATTTCCTAAGTATTTCGAAACAACATGATGGAACACACTTTTTAGTAATTAATGTCCGAAAACCTTGATATTTTGGGAAAGACTGTAAAATGGGTAGTGTTCAACATTCTCCTAATTTTCAACTATACAAGCGGGTTACTAAATAGTTTCTTTGCAGGTAGAGCAGCAACTCTACTAGTGGAAGCATAGTGGTCTAGAATGCCTGACCTTCAAATGACAGGTTGTTGTTCAATTTCCAAAAAGGCCTCTAGTGACAGGAATGACAACCAAGCTTGAAGTTCTTTCTGCAACTGGGAGTGTCTGCAATCAGCAAAGTTCTCTTGCCAATGACTTTAGAGATGTCTTGCCAGAATATTATTGTAAAAAATTGTGCCTAGCCGTTGGTTACACTAACCATAACTTATTGCACTATACTCAACATGCAAGGGACTGCTCACACAAATCGCAGGACAATTATGGTAGCAGCAGTGTTTTGAAGCTCTAAAACTTTATTTGAAAGAAATAAATCAGTTAATCCACTTTTGTTGACAAAAGGTTGATGCTATACTTTGAAAATTATTCAATTTTCAATATTTTGGTATTGCAACAACTATTTGGGCTGCTTTTGATGGTTGGCTCCATTTTCACAAAAGACCTTTAGGTTCATGCAAACTCATTGTCTGTGATAATATTGTCTTTTTCATCGTTGCACTCAATTAAACTATTTGTTTGACACGCCTATATTGAGCTTATAACTTCTCTAAACTTCACTCCCTAAAGGGGCTGCTTATGAGTTCATTTTTTTCTTTTGACTAAGAATGATATTTTGAAATAAAAGTGTTGACCAATGTTAATAAATGGGAGATAAATATGTATGCAATCTTCACGATGTGTTCAATGTTACTCTTTGGTTTCATCAAAGGCTCCTATCGTAAAACCTTTTATAATTCAAAGGCTACCACATATGCTATCTTTTCCAGTTTTGTCTGCTAGTAGCAATGATTGGATTTAATGAACATATTTTAGTAGCGAAAGTGGTCCCAGTTCATGTTTGAGTTTCAATTGTCATATTTGAAATTTATGTTTTGAACATTATAGCTCTGTGACCGTAACCAGCATATTTGCAGCATGCTTGAATATATGTGATGCTTTAATATACATGTATGTTCATAAAGTTTATTTGTTTCTATGTGAAAACTATGATGATCTCGTTACCAATCCGATCATTATTGCAACTTGTTTAAAACTAACAAAATGCTAGTTTTTGTGTTGCTTAACACGAACAAGCTATAAAGGGTGAAACAAAATTTTCATGTGGATAAACAATATGACAAACATTTGATCAAAGCACACAAATATTTGCCAATAAGTTTTTTTTAGCATTTGTTGATAAAAATCCTGAAAACCGAATTAGTTGGCTTTTGTAACCTATTATTAAAACATTTTATCTTAAAATCAAGGTTCATCGCAATTAGAATGCTTAAAATTAAATATCATATTGAATTTAGCTAAATTCATATAAAACGAAGTAAAGTAGACCTTGGAACTAAGACTATCTAATGCTAGACATATAAAACCTAATAGGAGTCCCATGAAATTAAAGAGAAGATAATCGCTTGTGCAAAAGAGAAGACAACTCCAACTTTCGTATAAAAAAATTCAATTTGTGCGCCAATGGGAGGCCCTCCAATTCATACTACAGAGCCTCCCAACCTGCAAAATTTTCCAAAATGTTGAATTCTCGGACAAAATTTTTGCAAAATGCAAAATAGATACGTATGCGATCAGCATGACGAGTAGAGTTGTTTTAGCATGTTTTTAGCGAAGCCTCCTATCAGAGGCCTCCTATTATCCAAAAGCCCTATATCGTGGATATATTTTCCAAAGTGGCCTCCTATTCACAACGATTTGACTATATGTATATATGAAGATATATATATATATATATCTTTATATATACATACATGTATATATATGTATGTATATATAAAGAAATATATATATATATATGTATATATAAAGAAATATATATACATATATATTTATATGAAAGATTATCACACTGTTTGAAAAAAGTGCTCAATAATAAAACTGGGGCTGACTAAAATCAAATTTGAGGTAAAGTTACCAAAATGATTAAAGCATTTTACTACTGAGTAGCTTCGTGCATAGTAGGTACACTCTTTGGGTAAAATGACCTAAAGTTGGTAAAATGTATAAACGCAAGCTAAGCAATAATAGGTTCAAAATAAATCGGATTAAAGGACACTATAAACGAATGTTATATGGTAACATAATTCATGTAATGTGACCCAGTCTGTGCTTTCGTGCAAGTCGATATTGTTCTATTCTGTTGTTTAGCATTTAAAAGGTTTATCATAAGTTTACTAAAGGAAGTCCAAGGCATTGTTGCCTTTATGTATTTTGTGTACAGTACACACACCAACACACACACACAACAACATACCAACACAAAGACACCCACACACCCGCACACCCACACACCCATACACCAACACACCCACAGACCCACACAACAACACACCCACACACACTTACACACCCACACGTCCACAGGTCCACGCACCCACACACTCTCATCCGAAGCCTGCCTTAAGGGTGGCAGGGTTGACTCGCTGCGTGCTTGACAGACTAAGCATACACCTCAGAGGGTTTTCCTGTCATATTTAGTAGTATCCGACCCTAATAACTTTCTTTGCAAAACAAGGATAGACCAGAACCAATCAGAATGCTAGTGCTGGACTGGCCCACTTTGCCAGGGACTTCCTTCCCGGAAAAATGGATTAGCTGTCAAGTCACATCTGGCTGAAGCTCTGCTCTCTATCGAGCAACCAAGAACAAACCAACATGAAATAAGTCTGGTATACCAGGTCGACAACGTTGACCCTACGTCCGGCTAGCTATTACACTGCTGACTAGTCATTAGAAACACTGCTGTCCTTAATGGGAGAGTGTGTAATGGCAGGAAGTCAGGCACCAACACCAATCGGTTAGACTGAGATGTCAAGAAGCATTGGCCTGTATTAAAAGCCAGGCAATTGTGCAATAGTCAGCTCGACTTACTGAATCAAGTTGTATAATTTGTATCAAGTTGTTACTCTATTTTGATTTAGATATGAGAGCCATGTCATGGACACAACAAGTTACATCACACAGGAAGATGGCTGGAAGCAATAAGAAGGAAGATAAGCCTACAGTAAAAAGAAACATAAAAAAGCCTGCCTAGAACTTCCCATCAGAACGGTGCAGGCTCTCTGCATGGCTGTCAATAGTTGTACACCTTTGCTTTCATATAGTTATATATATTTTCGCTGAAATATATATTCTTTGGTGACTAAACACTCAATGCTTTTATTTGCATTACTTGACTGTTTTGTGGAGAAGTAAAGGGAAGCGGAAGTGTCTATACAATATCACAATCCCTCTCTATTTTAACTTAAATAATTGCAGTTTTGATGCATTGTAAGCCTCTTTCACCATGTTTTAATTTGTATGAATGTGTACGCAAGAACGCGTAATACTAACATTCGAGGAGCCAGCAATTGTCACTGGCTTCAAGATTTAGGATATATGCAACAAAGAAAGTTAAAGTTAGCATAGAAAAGCAGCTCTAAGGTATCAGCATGTTTATTCTAAAGATATCTATATATCCTTAAATAAAAAATGCAACCTGTTTCATGTACAGTAATGCAGTCAGCAATGCCACAAAATAAACAAAGTCATTCTGTCACTCGTGTTCATGCGCAAACAGTCACATTTGTTAACAAAGTTACGCAAATGAGAATTCCAGTGATGCCACATCAGTTCTGTCATGTGACTACTTTGCAGGATTCGCCAGCTTGACGCTACAGGCTTGCATGCAGTCATCAATCCTTGAAACGCAGCTTGTGATGCTGGGATCACCCTAGAGATCATTTGGTAAGTTTATGAATATTTTTCTGCCTCGTATACGCAGCAAAGCAACTCAATTTTGCAACGCTTCAAAGTTAAACTCAAGACATTAAGTTTATTCTTTCACGAATATTTTCTCACTACTTTCACTTAAATATAGACTATTGTGTCACTTGGGTTAACAATAGCAAAGTAGGTTTTGGCACATTTTTCCTTAGTTAAGCGATTTCTAATGAGTATGCAAACAATCTGCTTTGATTGATGGACGGACGGACAGAATGATCAATTTAAGATCATATAACCGTCTACCAGTTCAGCCTGTTGTTCACATAAAAGATCATCAGGTAGATCATCAGGTCATGACTGCTCACCGCACAGTAAATTATGTTTCTCTTGGTTGAGTTTAAAAACTATGCTTTCTAAGTCAAATGACTGCTATTTAAGTGAGCATTAAAGCTTTGGAAATTTTATGAGCTTTATTGAGCTCGTTATTCTAACAGTCAGCTGTTCTGCGTAAGCACCTTTTCAGCAACAGTACTAACTTCAACTAAACCCTCCTCTAATAAATTCTCGCTATGAGCTGGCAACTGATAGATAATTTTTACAAGTAGGAACATCCAGGATAACAAGGTTTGGGTAGCAGGCTAATACATGTTTTACCTTTTAAAGATAAGCAAAACTTTGCAGGCTGTCTTTAGTCAGTGCCCATTAATAGTAGAAGTTGCACGCTTTAATGAATAGAGATGCATTCGTTTATGGCGTCATGAAAATGGTTTGAAAAAAATTGATTTAAAATTATTACGCTATCATTAGCTAGATCTAACTGCAAAGCAGTCATTTTATAAGATTAGAATAGATTAGACCTAAATGTAAAGACAGGTTTCGTGTTATAAACAAGGGCAGCTCTCATGATTGGTTGATTTATATTGTTACCGCTGATTTTAAATATCTAAATATTCCAAACATTTTTTATTTTATAAAACATTTTACATGTACTATTGTTTTGCTCAATAGCTATAAAATGCAAATTTCTCATTTTATATCTTTAAATAATTGGGTCAGCTGCTCCTTACAATAAAACACATCTCGGTAACATTAAAATATTTCCCCAAATGACTTTAGTGTGAATTTTTTCGCTGCCTAAACTTGTTGTTTATCAGAGTATCTCATGCAGATCTGTTTCTGCTCCAAATGCAAGAGTTATCAGCTCTTACAACCGGTGGCTAGCTTCACAAGATAGTTTATATCAGTAGCTATTCATTATTGACAGCTTAAAGTAAATGATAAAGCTTGCTCAAACTGCTGTTAATGCATCTAGTAAAACCAAAATGGCTACTGGTGGGAGCTTGTTCATGTTAAAAACACACCCTGTAACCCAAACATGTCTGATAGATAAGATGTAGCATTTTTTGTGTTAAAAAATTTATTAGTGACTTTCGAAACTGTTACTCTAGTTGAAGAACAACCATAGCCTTTTATTAAGTGTATAATTATATTGTTAGACTACGTGTAAAACCAGAAACAGAGATATGTGTACATGCTGTTGATATAGAATACATATAGCCCAACAACTTTGTGTATAATCAATAAAAACTTACCTTTACAATGACCTGGTTATGTGCTCAAGGTCATCTACAAGTTGTTGAACCTATTCATCAAGTCATTTTGATTGCACCCTCTAATGGAAAAGGAAGTGGAAAAGGCATTGCGGTTCTATAAAATTAGTTTTTAATTATTCCAACAGGGTATAGCCACTAATTATGTTGTTTATCAATTACTATACCTTTTATTATTGAATAATGACAACAAAATGATATTTTTTAAACTGGCAATGTCAAATGAGAAAATAATGACTATCAAACTATAACTGTTGAATTATCAAACGGTTAAATATAGCAAAATTGTTTGTGATTTGTCTGAAATGATTTGTATTCCGTGTTGTCTTTAGATACTTCAATCTATAGTATTTAAAACTAGCGTAGTCAATTTATAGTTTTGCAAGCATATGTATTTATACCTGCACATAACAAACAACTCTCAATTTTTTTTCAAATGGTGTGGTTGCCATATTTATTTCTTGTTTCTGACAATAGCAAAAACTTGCATGGTAATCTTATTGTACAGGTATGGCCAAGAAGGAGCACAGCAGTGCAGCTGTAGAGTGTGTATTTTGTTGGTCAAAAGATGAAAAACTGGTTGATCTGAAAATTCTCCCAAGTGGTCATCATGCTTGCAAAAAGTGCCTAACTGGTCAACTGGCTGTCTAAAAAGTTGTCTGATGTAAGGACTGCAAGTAAGTACTTTCTATAGTTGTAAAAATAAACAAAATATGGTTGGCATTTTTGGGCTGTATATGAAGTATAAATTTTTGTTTTTAACAAAAGTTCTAAACATAGAGAAAACATCATTAGCTTAAGCTACACATTAACAAAAAATTAGTAACAAAATTTTTTAGTTATTAACGAATTAGTTTTTAATGAAAATTATTTGAAGCAATAAAATTGTCTTCATCTATAAGAAATATCTTTCAATCAATATATGTACTCTGATATACCTATAATTTGACTTTTATTTTAACAAGGTCTCGATGTTCAAAGAGATGATTAGCTAGGCTATAGTTCAGACAAGCCTGACCATGAGTGTGATGTATGCAAATTAAAGGGAAGAAGATAAAGCAAGCAGGTATGTACTGCTGCAGCTGCTCTAAAAAGTATTGCGTGTGCCATCAAGAGGTAAAATACCCTTCAAATCTAAAAAATAAGCGAAAGCTTACAGAAATTTACTTTGTTCTGACTTATCTGAGTACATTTAAAGATTGGTACAATACACCTACCTAAAGCCGTTTCATAATAGTTTCTGTTTCTTAAATGAGTATTCGAGTATTTTATAGTTTGCATTTGATTTTAAGTCTGTTTCTGCTGTTTAGAAGTTAGCTATCTATTAGTAAATAATTTAAATTTATATATTATAGTGCTGATTTTCGGCAAAACTAATAATGATAAACTAAAAGGCAATTTTATGAAAAGGCTAAACTATCACTCGCTTAAACTAAATGCTAAAACAAATACACGATCAAATTAAAATTTGCGTTTCAAACGCCATCTGCAAAAATATACTTCACTTTTTTAAGACGTCATTTTATTTTTGAATGAACGCATCAAATTAATACACATATTATATGGTAACTGTTTCCAAATATTTTTTAAAATTGAAATGAACAAAAATTTGTTCCTACAATTCAAAGCTATTATTATGTACTGTACCTAACCTTTACCCGATTTCACGCACTAAATGATGTATTTATTGAAACTCTATTAACTCTATGAATCACGACGCTCTTTTGTGTTTTGTGAACTTCTATTTCCAGCTTTCAGTAAGGCTCATTTGCTAAACCGGTAAATGCTAGTACTTTTCACACGGCCATTTGTATTATCTCGAGTAGGAATAGCCCCTACATCCTTTTTCCATTCGGTCAGACAAAGTACTAGACAAAGTCAGTCCAATATCTCATTTTTAGACATGAATATGTATTAAGAGGTACCAGTATCGATCCTTGCACGCAAAGATTTAATGGGTAGCTTTTCGCTGAATCAGTAACCTTTTTTATACAAAGACACATTTCTATGCACAAATTGTTAGTATTTATTCAGCATATTTATAGTTTGCATTTTTGTTTTCAATTCGTTTTAATTCTTATCATTACCAAATCATTTCTATTGTAATTGTAACAAAACAAACTTAATTTAGCTTTTACTTGTTAACTATTTCCATTTACATTTTAACACTGTTATAATTGTTTTATTGGGTTTCTTAATTAATTTGACCAAAACAAAACATTTTTCTCGTGATATGAAGTTTGAAAGTTACAGTTGTTTGACAAAGTTTGAAAACCTTTGAAGTTTTTTATTTTTTCTCATAATTTATTGAAACTGCACAAAACATATTTTCCATGATATCAAGGTTGAAAGTTAAAATGGTAACTGTTGTTATATGTTAAATTAAAATTAATTTTCTGTGCAACGACTTCTATTACCCGAGCAACGCCAGGCATTCAACTATTTGATATATATAAGTATATTAATGCATAATGGAGAACAGCTCAGAGTAAACAAGAACGTGGCAAGTGATTAAGTCATGTTATTAGCTGAGAAACTGGCTTCGACTTTAATCAGTAAACCACTGTTGTTTATTCTATTGTTGTTGCCAAAAAGGTACATACTACACTTTTTAGTTTTACCATGTTAATGAGTTTGCAAGGTCAACTAAGATCTACTTTATAGTAAGCAAAAGATATACTAAGCTATTAGTATCATTTGATCTCCTTCCTTTAATATGCTGAAAATCTTTAAACATATTTGTAAGAGTTTATAAGAATACTGAGCAAATCTAAGAATATCTCAAAGAATATTGTTGAAAAATTGCAAGATAAGTATATATCATTGTTCAATCATCATAAAATTAGCTCAGTAAAACTTATATCACACCGACATGGAGCTATGCTAATGTCAAATCTGAATGACTGTGGTTGTGATCTATATTAAGTATTTTAACTGCATGTTCATTTGCACATAATTATAACGTGTTAGAAGCATGCAATTGTCACTGACTTCAAAATTTAATGTACATTCTTTGTGGCTAAGAAAACCAATGCGAATGTAACAAGTTAGCTCTGAGGTATCATTCTGTCTATGCCATTAATTTATGTGCATTCTTGCTGGTTGGCTGTGTCTGGGTACTGGCAGTTGCATTTCATAACAAAGTTGGGCAACGGGAATTCCAACGAAGACATATCTGTCACGTGACAGCCTTGCCGGATAGTTAAGCTTGAGGGTATGTGCTTGCAATCATCTACTATATAAACGGCAATCATTGTCTGTCTGTCTATCTATCTATCTGTGTATCTGTCTGTCCGCTTTATAGAGTACCGTACTTTTCCGACTATTAGCCGCTACTTTTATATAAGGGCGTGTCTATTCGGTGGTTTTTTTTTCACCGCTAGGGCGCATTAACGGGAATCTCCGGTTAGTACACGCCTCTATTATAATACGTAACCTGTTATTCATCGTAGGGATGGACGATAAATGATTACACAACAATGATGATAAATGATTACACAACAAATCTAATACGTAAAAAGAAGAAACTTTATATTTCTAACTTAATTTCAGAGTCAAATGATAAGCAAACCAAGAAGCTGTGGCAAGTTATGCGCAACACTAACAAAAACAACACTAATCCAGATATCTCATCAGAAACTGATACCCCGGAACGCTCATTGGGTAATGCATTTAACAAACATTTTGTCAACATTTCTAGAAATTTAAGTATCGAAAACGAACGAAGTTGGACTCCTAAATCGCATAGCTATTCACATGCTTCAGATACTATTTCACCTATACATACAACCGACGTAGTAAACATACTGCATCATATCCGTTCAGACAAAGCTACAGGTATTGACAATATCTCAATTCGAATTATTCGCATATCACTGCCATTCATAATCATTCCACTCACAGATATCATTAATAGAGCTATTAAGGAAGTAACTTTCCCTGAACTATGGAAAACTGCTATAGTTACCCCACTACACAAGGGTGGAGATAAAAATAATTTATCTAATTATAGACCCATATCTGTGCTTCCTATACTTTCTAAAATTTATGAAAGACATATACTTACCGCGCTTCAAATACACTTAGATAGTAACAAAACTATAAGCAGCTCACAGTCAGGTTTTAGAAAAAACCACTCCTGCATCACTACCATTCATCATCTTTACTCCACTTGGTCAAACATGGTCAAAAACAAAAATACTTTAGTCATTATTTTTCTTGATTTTCAAAAAGCTTTTGACATGGTTAATCATAATATACTTATTTCAAAATTAGCAAACATAGGAATAGCTGGTAAATTTCTTGACACCATCATGTCATATTTGAATGGATGGCACCAATGCGTGAAAATAAAAAAATATCTGCTCAGATGCTCTTCCCATAGCTACTGGCGTTCCACAAGGTTCAATTCTTGCACCCACACTGTTTCAAATTTTTATAAATGATCTACTTGAATTACCACTCCACAGCACACCTCATGCTTATGCTGACAATACCTCATTCTCTATATCCGAAACTGACCCTTCTTGCCTCCAATCTAAAATAAATTCAGACCTAAGACTTATCCAACAATGGTGTGTGGCAAATCAGATGCCTCTTAACATTTCAAAATCTCACTATATCTTAGTAAATCCACCATTGAATTTCCCTCTGACAATTTCTATATTTGACAGTACCCTAACAAGACAATCTACTTCTAAACTACTTGGCTTCATCATCAACGACTCTTTATCATGGCTAGACCACATCTCATTCATTTCAAATAAAATATCATCTAACCTACGTTTATTTTATAACATTCGTCATCTTATGAACTTTGATACTGCCAGACTATATTACTATAATTTTATCCATTCCTATCTTATATATGGCCTGCATGTGTTTTACCCTA
Source organism: Watersipora subatra (assembly GCF_963576615.1). Taxonomy (NCBI): domain Eukaryota; kingdom Metazoa; phylum Bryozoa; class Gymnolaemata; order Cheilostomatida; family Watersiporidae; genus Watersipora; species Watersipora subatra. The sequence goes on from NC_088709.1 coordinate 65,453,301, forward strand.
CAACACCTGTAAAATATACCAACACACTATTTATTTTACAAAAAAAAGCTTTACGACTTATATGCAAAGACCTAAACATACCCCATAAAAACCATCACTTACCACCTACCAACTTAATAACAAGCACTACCGGTGTTCTTCCCTTACCTAAGCTATCACATTACTTCACCTGCCTCACTGCTCATTCAATACTCCACGATAACTGCCCTAAATATCTCAGCTATAGCTTTCAAACCGTAAACCATAGTCACAAAACCAGAAACAGATTCAAATTACCTAGTGCCATAAACCACAACAAACTCAACAGTAACCTGCTAAATTCATTTAATAATCTCTGCACTCATTTAAGAACTCTTCCTTTGCAATCTTTTAAAACAAAACTCAAACTACACCTACTATCCTCTGACCAATAATACCATTCACCATATAGCCTTACCTATTTTAACCAATTTATATTACACTTTGTTTTCATGACTAGAAAACTGTTGTCATATATTTGTATACTACTTTCACTGAGCTATTATTTATCCACTTTTTTTTTAAACAATACTCATATCAATCCTCAAGCTTGCGTTCTACATATTTTATGCGTTCAGTTCTAATATTATTATATTAGTTAGACTATTCACTAGTTTTTTAGTTAGACTATAGTTTCTTTGCGATCCTTTTTATTTTTTTGTTGTACACCACTTTTTAGTTAGTTTACCTGCCGTGGTACCTTGTGGAAAACATATTGTAAAATATGACTATTGATTACCACAATAAAGATTGCTCATATATATATAAATACTGATATGCTAATAGTATGAGTTGTCTTCTCGATATATTGAGTCACCATAACTCCCAAATATGAGCAGTATAAATAAATTATATGGCGGTCTTTTTTTTCGATTCGATCGTTAGTTAGTTAGTAATCTTTTATTTTGCTGATAACAAAATAACAAAAAGCCTCTATTTGCAGGCATATTATCCAATAAAACGGAAAATGTAGAACAATCCTGAATGCAAGATAGTAGTGAACAATTCATATTTAGTTTGAGATTATTTGTGTAAAAGTTAAAAGAAAATTTACATGAGAGGATGACTTCAAATAAGTAATGCAGGATAGCTTATACAAAGTTAAATTGATTGATATGTACTATATACAAGGGTTCAGGGCTGAAGAATAGATCCTCTATGAGTATTGATTGTGGCAAGATTGTAACAGATTCGATCGTACGAAGCAAACTTAGTTAATATGAGTAAGTAGTAAAATTAAATTAGTAGTAAATATTAGTAGTGAATTAAATAGAATTTACTACTCTTTAAATAAATTAATGAGTAGTAAATTACATCTAATTAATATTTACTGCCAACGTGTATCGGAAAGGTCATGTGAACATTTGTTTCTTGCAACCACTAGAAAAACGCTGTTCTCTATCTACTATATAAACGGCAATCGTTGTCTATCTGTTTGATTGTCCGCCTTATAGAGCGGTCTTTCCTTTTATCGTCGTACGAATTTCGGTCGTACGGAGCAAACTGAATTAGGTAACATGTGTAGTAACGGTAAATAAATTATAGAGCGGTCTTTCTTTTTCCATCCGGTCGAACGAAGCCAACCGAATTAATATGAGTACTAATTATCGTAATATCGTAATTTCGTAATATGGACTATTAGCCGCTACTTTTCTCTGACGATTTGAGCCAAGCGGCTTATATAAAGGTGTGGCGATTCTGTTGTTTTTCTTTCACCGCTCGAGCGCATTAACCGAAATCCCCGGTTAGCACGCTTTTTAAACGGCAAATTTTCTGCCGTGTTTAAAAGCACCTTTCCTGAGTTCTGCGGCCTATACAAAGGTGTCTATACAGCTATACAAATGTACTATTCATTAAATAAAATGAATTAATGAGTAGTTATTTACATGCAATTTATATTTACTGCCAACGTGTACCGGGAAGGTCACGTAAACGTTTGTTTCTTGGAGCCACTGGAAAAACGCATTTCTCACCTACCAAATTTCCACATCAAAAAGGTAAGTGTTTCTTATACGATGTTGTATTGTCTATGAATTGCCACATCTCCACTATTTAATAACGTTGGATTTGCCGCTGTTCGTGATAGTGGGTCATGTTCATTTCCTTCAGCAGCCGAGTTACTAATTTTTTTCCAGCTACGAGTAGGCCTACTGTAACTTACTATTACAGAACTTTCACGAGTACCCCGAGTGTTGTGATACGCTATTGTGAAAAGAAAGAGAGCAACTGATATCGACTTACTGTCACACTGCATCAGCCATGACCAGCTATACGTCACCTGCTCAACAGTAGGCACACGCCAAAAACTGTTTCTTCATACGCCCGACAGAAAAACCAAAAATGTTGTCTATTCGAATGTGTTGCGTTGAACTAAGGGAGTGAGAGAGGGAGAGAAAGGGAGAGAGAGAGGGAGAGCGAGGAGGAAAGGGGGGAGAGAGAGAGGGGGAGAAGGAAAGAAGGGGAGAGAGAGGGAGAGCGAGGAGGAGAGGGGGGGAGAGAAAGAGGGAGAGAAAGAGGGAGAGAGAGAGAGAGGGAGAGGGGAAAGAGGGTGGGCGAGAGAGGGGAGAGAGGGAGAGACGGAGAGAGGGAGAGAAGGAGAGAGAGAGGGAGAGCGAGGAGGAGAGGGGGGAGAGAGAGAGAGGAAGAGAGAGGGAGAGAAAGAGGGAGAAGAGGGAGGGAGAGAGAGAGGGAAGAGAGGGAGAGAGACGGAGAGAGGGAGAGAGGGAGAGAGGGAGAGAAGGAGAGAGAGAGGGAGAGCGAGGAGGAGAGGGGGGAGAGAGAGAGAGGGGAGAGAGAGAGAGGGAGAGAGAGGGGAGAGAGGGAGAGAGAGGGGGAGAGAGAGGGAGAGAAAGAGGGAGGGAGAGAGAGGGGAGAGAGGGAAAGAGGGGAAAGAGGGAGAGATGGAGAGAGGGAGATGTAACTGCATATTTGGAGTTGTTTTACAGTATGAAAGACAACTCTCAATAAACCTTATGCTGCGCGTGAATCTATTCCTGTAGACGGGTAATGCAGCTAGTACTATTGTATTGGTTCCTGCGACCAACACGTAGAGGCGACCAGGTCGGCTTACTCTACCGGTCAACATTCGCCCTTCACAGGAGGTTGTGTGCTGGTTCCCGTGACCAACCCGGAGGCGACTAGGTCGGCTTACTCCACCGGTCAACATTAACCACTTCACACAAGGGATTGCACGAAGGAGGTTTTGTACTAGGTCGACGAGGTCGACCTAGGGTCGACGAGGTCGACAGAGGTCGACAGTGTTTTTATAAGTCTATTCTCACAGCACAGTCCATAGACCAAGTCTTTGGAGATAGCTATATGCCGTGGTGATCCTGTATTGCTTAATATAGCAGAAGGAGTATGATTCAAATGCACTGCATGTATTGAATGAATATAAAGAGCCAAGACCCTGCCTTAAGTACATCCAATTATGCAAATTAGATGCTAAGACCAGCCTCCCTTAGGGGCGTGGCTAACAAAAGAATAAAAAGGGAACATAACTCCAGTTAGAAACTGTACAAGAGAGGATAGAAACCTTGTGTTCCACCACACACGCCGCCCCTATAGACGGCAATCGGCTATAATAAAAAACCAAAAAAAAAAAAAACACAAACGAGCTAGAATATACTACAATATAAGGATGTGTAAATAATGGTTTCTAGGAATAGTCAATGTTTTTAACGGGATTCGTGTCGTAATCTTTCACTTGGTCGACATCTGGTTAGCCAACTCTTCCAGGCGGCGGGCCGTTCGTCTGAGGCTGTAGGCCTCCTCTCGAAGGGCGTCTACCGTGGCTCGGGGTCGGACATCCCCCAGTCGACTTTGGATGCTCCCCACCGTCGTTAGCGACTTCCTGGGAGCAGGTATGGGCTTCCCCTTCTTGAGCGGACTCCACTTCCGATCTACCCGCTTTTCCTTCGGGGGAGAGGGAAAGGGTGCCTGCGGTCCTCTCCTCACAGGTGGCTTTATCTTAACCGGACCATGAGGCATAGGCTTCTCGAAGGCTGGTGGGTTGATTAATTTGACCCTCCTTATCCATGTGGGATAATTGGCGCGGTCGACCTCGTAGATCTTAATGCCCGCTCCGCCGTGATTTTTCCGGTTCTCCACGCCCTTCATCCTCGATTGGTGTTTGGCTATCGTATCCCTCGAGGTAGAATTTCTCCCACATTTGCAGAAGAACCTCGTGAAGTGTTGTGCAATGTGGATCCGGCGCCTTCGGGGGGTGGATAATGACTGCTGGCACAACAGGCAGTGGACACCGTCTTCCTTACATAGCTTCATTATTTTTCTGGTCGTCTCCTCTGAGACCAACTTGGTCGGTATTCGAGAGCTCGGAGAGGAATCTTCCTTTGTCGAGTCGGAGTCCATACCGTCCAACGTTTCATTGGGAGCAGGGTGTAGTTCTAATGGAATTACTAGCTCCGATAGCAAGGGTAAAGCTCCGGTAATTGGAGAAGCTTCCTTGATGGTTTCTTTAATCACTTCCATGGCTGGAGGGTGTAAGTGTGCATGTGCGTGCGTGTCGAGCTGGTAACAAACAGTGAGAGAGCTTTCTTTATTTTCCAAAATGGCCCCCCTTCGGCCTTGACCCCTTCTGGTTTCTCCTGATTGGACAGTACTAGTGTCGTAATCCGCTAGATACGCAGGGGGCTTTTTTATTCGTTGGGGCCGAGCTGAGGTTTCGTTATCCGTAGTACTCGTCCCTGGATTCGCCGGGACGGGCGTACTCCTTTCTTCGGTCACAGCATCTGGATTAGGGTCGAGAGTGTGCTCGAGGCCGAGTTGGCTGCGGGTTTGGGGTATAGTCGTATTTCTTTCGGAACTGGTATGTCGACGACTTTCTAGTTGGTTGTAGAGTGGATGCGTATCTACTCTCGATTTTGTTATAGGTGGGACAAGAGGTAATGGTTCTATATATATATATATCTGGAGGTACTGGTGCCTGATTGTGTATAGGTCTTTTTCGAGGGTACCTTCTCATGTTTGGCCTTTTGGTTGGCTCGATTTGAGCTGGGGCCCTGCCTTGCTGTACTTCACTTGGTCAGCAGAGCCTCAACCTTCCTTCGGCTTGCACTGACCTTTGTCCGTACCTTTCAACTTCGTAGGTGTGGTTGTCATAACTCTTTAGCACCCGGTAAGGGCCAACGTATTTTGCGGCTAGTTTTGGATTTTCTCCTTTTCTACGTCGCTTGCTGACTAACCACACCAGGTCACCTTCGTTGAAGAGGGGAGGTTCTGTGGTGTCCGTAGTCACGATTTCTCACTGTCTCTCTCGCAAGAGGGTATGTGCTTGCACGAGCCTCTCATGTATGATTTTGACATACTCGTGTGTGCCGGTGAATGAATCCACCAGTCTTCCATAGTGTAACTGGTCGGGGAGGCGTAGCTCTCGCCCAAGCATGAGGAAGTTCGGAGTTTCCCGGGTGGCTGAGTGGGGCAGCCCTCGAAACATACGCATGAGTTGCGGTAACAAGAGGTCCCAATCTTCTTGTTTTCTGTCGAGTAGCAACGCTCGTAATGAGTCTCCTAGCACACGGTTGTTCCTCTTGACGACTCCATTTCCTTCGGGGTGGTAAGGGGTTGTCCTCGTTTTGTCTACCCCCCAGAGCCCGCACAATTCTTGAAACAGAGTGGATTCAAATTGAGCTCCCTGATCTGTGTGTATTATCTCTGGCAACCCGAAATAACAGAACACACGCTCATCTAATGCATGGGCGACTGTGGGGGCGGTAGCATCGGGAATGGCGAGGGCGTCTGACCATCGGGTGAAGTGGTCCGTCAACACCAAGGCCCAGCTATTTCCTCGTGCTGTCTGGGGAAGAGGGCCCACCAGGTCCACCGCCAGCCGCTGCCAGGGCCTCCCCGCACACAACCGTTGGCGGTTACTAGAGTGTCGAGGGGCGCCGGGTTTGGCTCGCTGGCAGATTTCGCAGGACAATACAGCCCGCCTTACATCGCCGGCCATTCCCGGCCAATACCAGTCTATCTGTACCCTCTTCAAGGTTCGCTTTACTCCACTGTGGTTTTGTTCAAGTGTCCTCCATAAAACCTCTTGGCATAGGCTCTGAGGGCACACAATTACAACATTCTCTCGTCCATTCTGTACTAGGTGGAGGGTCAGGACCCCAGACTCGTCGATCTGTAGCTGGTGGTACATCTGAGCAAGTCTATGTAGCTCGGGGCTCCCCAGGCGTACCACCGCTTCCTCGATCTTTCGTCGTTCTCTTATGGCTTGATAGATCTGTCCCAGCTCGGTTCCAGACCTCTGCTAGAGAGCCCGGATCTCGTCCAGGGGTGTCTGGATGGCGGCCAGGGATGACTGCTCCGTAGGCAGGGGTCTCGCGTCCTCCATGTTTAGTGATGGCCGCACTATATTTTGGCCATCCTCCCCAGGAAGACCAGGCTCAATTTCGACTCGAGGACCGTCGAGTCCAGTCCTTGCCCCGGAGGGTGGGAGAAGGTTATCCGATACTCGAGGGACCCCTTCACCGTATGGCGGCCGCACTGAGACCTGGCCGGCTGGTGTAGGGTTCGGAAGACCGGGTCCTGATGGGTGATTGCCGCGGCTTAGTTGGGGCCAATCATCCTCATTTAATTCAAGGGGTCCGGGCATAGGGGGAGCCGTGCGAACCTCGTCGGGAGTCCCTGTACCTCGTGGCATTTGTACTGGAAGGGCCCCGGGGGCAGCCATAGGACTCCATAGTCTTGGTTCCCATCCACTTTTGTCGGACAACTGTAGGTCTGGCTCCTCTCTCCCTATAGCAGGCAATCTTGAGGGCGAGGGTGGTGTGACTGGCTGAAGAAGATTCAGCGAGTCGTAGACTTCAGACCTTGTGGGCCCACCATCGCGCTTCTCTATTGTGGCACACTGGCGACAGTCTGTGCATTGCTGCCGGCTCAGTCCATCCGCATTGCCATGTCGAGCCCCCTTCCGATGGACAATCTTGTACTTATACTCTGCCAGGCCCTCTAACCACCGGGCTATCTGGCAGGACGGTTCCTTGCGCCGGTGTAACCATACCAGAGAGGCGTGGTCCGTGCGGATCGTAAACTCCCTTCCATACAAATAAGGCCGGAAGTGTTTCACCGCAAGGACCACCGCCAAGAGCTCTTTCCTGGTCACACAATAATTCCGCTCAGCTGGGGAGAGTGTCTTGCTTTAATAGGCGATGGGTCGCTCCCTTCCCTGTTGGATCTGTGAGAGCACCGCCCCCGTTCCCATGTTACTCGCATCTGTGTCGAGTATGTACGGCAGGGTAGGGTCTGGGTATGCCAACACGGGAGCGTGAGTCAGTGCCCATTTCAACTTTTCAAAGGCTTCTCATTCCACGTCTCCCCAACTCCAGTTGGTCCCTTCTCCGGTCAACAGGGTCAAGGGTTTAGCAATAGATGCGTAGTCGGGGACATACCGATGGTAATACCCGGTAGTCCTGAGGTATGCCCTCAACTGGGTGACATCTCGTGGCTCTGTCCACTCGCCAATGGCCCTAATTTTCTCCGGGTCCGTGGCAACCCCTGTCTCCGTGACTATGTGTCCCAAATATTTGACTTGAGTCTGTAGTAGGCTGCACTTAGAGGGCTTTAGCTTAAGTCCAGCTTCTCGGAGCCTTTCCAAGACTTCGCCGAGTCGTGAAAGATGACTAGGGAGGTCAGCAGACATAACAATAATGTCGTCCAAGTACAGGAGTAGGGTCTTCCAATGAAGTCCTTGGAGCACCCGCTCCATTAGGCGTTGGAAGGTGGCTGGGGCGGAGGTCAGCCCAAAGGGTAGTACTTTCCACTGCCACAACCCGCTCCGAGTGGCAAAGGCGGATTTTTCTTGCGCCTCGGCTGACAGTGGTACTTGCCAATAGCCACTCATCATATCGAGAGTGCTGAAGAATTTGCTGCCTGACAGGGCATCTAGGCTGTCATCGATCCGGGGTAAGGGGTAGGCATCCTGCCTAGTGATTGTATTCAATTTCCGGTAATCGATGCACAACCGCCAGGCTCCATCCTTCTTTCTTACTAGCACTACCGGCGAACTCCAAGCCCCGTGGGCGGGTTCAATCATCCCTTGCTTGGCTAAGGCTGCTACCTGGCGTTCTATTTCGGCCTCTTTTTCAGGGCCCACTCTGTATGGTGGCTGGCGAATAGGCTGGGCATCCGTGGAGACTGGAATTTCATGTCGCACCAGGGTGGTGCGTCCCATGTCTTCGCTCCCACGGCTAAAGACATCCGCAAACCGACAGAGAAGGTTTTCCACCTTCTGACGTTCCCCCTGGCTTGCACAGTGCGTCACAGCCTGTTGGTACAGGTCATGTAAGTGGGTAGGTACCCGGAGACCGTCTGTGGCTTTTGGGGGAGAGGGACTCCCTACGGGGTCAGTGTCCGTCCAGGGCGTCCCGATATCATTCTGCTTTACCCCAGTGTAATGGCCTAGGATAGATCCAGCCGTCACGTCCACCGGGTGATCCGTGGGGTTCATACAATGTACCGCCACCCGTCCCCGCTCGTCCGGCTGGAGCAAGCTGGCCGCTATCATGCATTTCTGGTTGGCACCTTCCATGAGTCCCACGGGTTGGTAGGACGTGGTGGTCAACCGCCCTCCCACCAACATCTCCGATTGCGGGGAAGGGTTGTAGCTCTCAGTATCTGCACTTTACTCACTAAGGGTCGACCTTCTCGGTCAGTGCATATACTAGGCGTTGGCCATTCACCACCAGGGTTGGCTGCTGGAAGTCCATCTCACACTGATGGTCCATCAGGAAGGGCATGCCCAAGATGGCATCCTCTTTCAGTGCACATACCACCAAGGACGTGGTGACCTGCACTCTCCGCACTTGCAGGGGGAGGGTGATTAACCCATGGAAGCAGAGTCTTGTGCCATCGGCCATCCATCCATAGTCCTCCCTTGTCTCTAGTCTTGCTCTGACTTCTTTGGGGAGACGGTCAAATACATGACGGCCCAAGAGATTTGATGTGCACCCGGTGTCTATCAAGAACTGGACTGGCTGTCCAGTTATGCGGCCCGGCAGAAAATAACTACTATTATGTGGTTTCCAGAGGTTGTCTACCTCCGTCTCGTTCGGCACTTTTGGCTTGGCTGGCGTCCTCTTCTTGCGCCTCTGCCTTTTTGGCCAGGTATACAATTTCCCATTTTCCTCCGGTTCGGGGACTGTCATGGGGTCAGTTAATGTTTTGAAGGCATTCCGCAAGGGAACTGGGGTCGACCGGGGGGGGGGGGGGAGGGCCTGGGTCGACCGGTCCATCGTGGCTGTCGCCAAACGTCTTGCTTGCCTGCTCGTGATCCACAGTCAGTACCTTCCCCTACTGCTGTGGATGATGGCCGTTTCCCGGCATCTGAGGATTGGCCTGTCTAGCAGGAAGATGCTATGTGCATTGGCGGCGAGTATGTCCACTTTGTCCGCACCCTCAACAACTAAGTTCCTTTGCTAGAGGTGAGTGGTTGGCTCGTCTGCCTTCTGCCTGCCTTCTGCCTTGCAGTCCTTCTGCCAACCCTTTTATGGCGGCTAGGACATCGCTTAATGTGACGGATGGAGGTTCAGGAGTCACTGGAGCGACTGTGTGATCAAGTTCCGGTTCCTCCTCCAGAGTCATGATCAGGGGTCGAGGGGTAGATCGTTGGGGAGTAGGCTGGATTTGGAAGAATTCCTTTCCCGCCTGGACAGCCTCCTCTAACGTCTGTGCCTTCACGGCTAGCAGATGCCCCTGCAAATAGGCGTTTCCCAGGGTCATAGCAAATGCATCCATAGCCATGGTAGCCTGGTAATTCTCTGGTAGTTCCCCGTAGGCAATCTTCACCAACCGCCGGATTTCGGTGGCATGGTCTTGTAAGCTGACCTTATCGTCACGCTTAGTGTTGAGTCGAGCCTTTGCCTCCCTAGGGGACAGCCCATATTTGGTCCTTAGTGACGAGAATATGGCTTCGGGGGAGTTTCCTTGACTACACGTTCTCGCTCCATCTTTCAGCACTTCACGGAGGTGTAAGAGTGTAGCTTTTCGATTCCATTCGTTAGCCTCAGCAACCTCTTGGAATTGGGTAATGAAGAGCTCGACATCCTCTCCTCCATCGAACTTTGGGGGTTTAAAATTCCCTTCCTGACGGGGTATTCGTAGTGCCTGTGTAATGGCTTCAGTCAGTCGACTCATCTGGTCGACTTGCTGTAGTTCAGCTTCCGCCAGTTCTCTGGTAGCTGATCGCCGACTGCTAGGCATGGTTGCGTAGTTTTCCGAGTGGCGTTCCTTGTTCAGCAGATCCCACTGCTGCCACCAATGTATTGGTTCCTGCGACCAACACGTAGAGGCGACCAGGTCGGCTTACTCTACCGGTCAGCATTCACCCTTCACAGGAGGTTGTGTGCTGGTTCCCATGACCAACACGCGGAGGCGACTAGGTCGTCTTACTCCACCGGTCAACATTAACCACTTCACACAAGGGATTGCACGAAGGAGGTTTTGTACTAGGTCGACGAGGTCGACCTAGGGTCGATGAGATCGACGGGGTCGACAGAGGTCGACAGTGTTTTTATGAGTCTATTCTCACAGCACAGTCCATAGACCAAGTCTTTGGAGATAGCTATATGCCGTGGTGATCCTGTATTGCTTAATATAGCAGAAGGAGTATGATTCAAATGCACTGCATGTATTGAATGAATATAAAGAGCCGAGACCCTGCCTTAAGTACATCCAATTATGCAAATTAGATGCTAAGACCAGCCTCCCTTAGGGGCGTGGCTAACAAAAGAATAAAAAGGGAACATAACTCCAGTTAGAAACTGTACAAGAGAGGATAGAAACCTTGTGTTCCACCACACTATAATATAATACATTTGCTTACTAATCTTAGTATTAACTGAAATTAGTTCCCTTGAGTACACAGTTTAAAACAAGATAGATAGAAGTAGATAATAGATAAAAGTAGAAAAGGAATTAAAAAACTCACAATTTCTGATCTCTTCTAGTCTTGTAGATACATAGAAAATAGATGATTATTTAGAATGATATAATACACATAAGAGTCTTTAAGGCGTGGTCACACGGGCACCGAAACGACGTAGGATCGGTTCGGTTCGGAGGATGTTTCAGTTCGGTTCGGTTCGTGGCACATGTCACACAGCATCCGAAGTCACTTCACTTCCTGTCTGATATTAATACTATGGATGTTATAGATAAAGATATAGATATTATTTTTGCATTTACTTGCTTGCTAGTTTGCATCTACCTTTTTCTCAGACAAAGAGATAGGCATCAGACAGAGAGAGAACATTGGGTACATCTTATGAACGCGACTAGAGATGAAGACAGTGTCAGGTTGAGGATTGACAGGTTATGCAACTATCCTGATAGATTTCACTCTTACTTCAGAATGAGACCTAATGCTTTCAATCACATTCTGCAGACAATTTACCATCGTATTCGGAAAAGTGATACGAACATGAGGAAAACGTTTGATCCAAAAACAAAGTTGTACATGACCATTCATTACCTTGCCACAGGCACCAGTTACAACGTGATAGCCACCCACTATGCACTGGGCAGATCAACAGTCAGCGGAATTATTCAGGACACTTGTCAAGCTATTGTAGATATAATGGGTCCTATTTACCTCAAACCACCTACCTCTCACGTTGAATGGTGTAATATCGCAGACAAGTAAGTGCTATAGACATTGAACATAATTTTTTTTTAACATTTTTGCAGGCACCCAAACATTGTTCTAACCCTTTATCATCATAAATCGATTTCTTGTTTGGTTATGGCCATTTTTGTTGACTTTTGGTTTCTGTTAGCAACAAAAAATAAGCCGTGTTAAAAAAAACGCTTGTTTTTGCAATATTCAATGAACAATCTGAGAAACAGTTATCTGAGGAATTGGCGTAAAACATTTTTATTTGTATTTACCTGTATCATAAAAACATGATACACGTATACGATAATGTAAATGAGAGTGTATCAATGATTTTGTTTAAATGGATTTGTGAAAAGTCAATTTGTCCAGGCGGTCTCAAAAAGCCCCAAAAACTCGCCTGCGGAATGGTTAACTAGGTAACTTTGACCAATATATTAGTGATCCAATTATTTTTTAAAAACTGGAACGGGTTGATTACATCTTGGAGGAAGATTACAAGATTATATCTATTATGTTATATATAATCAGAAAAAACACCAGAAGGGCACTGGAGCTGTTAATCTTGATTTGCTTTTATGTATTTCTAGGTTTTATGAATCATGGGATTTCCCCAACTGTGTGGGTGCTATCGATGGAAAGCACATCCTAATAAAATCACCTGATGAAAGTGGGTCTACATATTACAATTACAAAAAGACCTTTTCAATAAACCTGATGGCAGTAGCTGATGCTACTTACAAGTTCCTGATTGTGGACATTGGACAACAGGGATCCGCTAGTGATAGAGGTTAGTCTAAAGTGTTATGTATTATGCAGGTAAAGACTAAAGTCACATATTTTTATGCACATTTCTGCTAGTTCCAGTGCCATCTCACCTCCGTGCACAAAGTATACATCCTAGCAACTTTATTTATGGATCTCCACTAAACACAGATCGCCAGAAATATGTAAACAAATGATGTCTTATGTCTTCATTGCAGGTGTCTGGGATCATTCAAATTTTGGTAGCGCCTGGAGTGAGAATAGAGTCAATACCCCACCTCCAAACAACTTACCTGAAGTCAACCAAGAAACTGCTTATGTGATGGTAGGGGATGAAGCCTTTCCTCTCCAGGCAAACCTGATGAGACCATTCCCAGGTAATCCATATAAACAGTGGGTGTATATAAGTTCGAGTATGGGCGCCTCAATCTTCTATTTATAACGAAAAGGGGGTAGAACCTAGCACCCATAAGCTGAAAATCTGCCATATATGTGGCCAAAGGCAATAGCCGATGTTTAAAAAATCATTGCTCATTAATTAGTAATCCTGATTAAACATCATATGCTTTACTGTGCAGGTAGAGAGGCGAAGAATGACGTGCGCAAAAGAAGATACAACTATCAGCTATCCTGTGCACGACGAGTCATTGAGAATGCATTCGGAATACTATCCGCCAGGTGGAGATTTCTCTATATTCCAGTTGATGCACCACCCGAGAAGGTTACATGCATGGTGCGCGCTATATGTATTCGTCACAACTACTTAATGGGTTGAAAAGATGATGAATATGTACCAGCTGGTTATGGGGACACCGCACTACAGAATGGTGAGATAGTTCAGGGATTATGGCGAGATGACAATCGGCTCGTCAGTGTAGACCCTCTTGCTGGTCGTAACTGGGCAGTAGCTGGTACTAGCACCAGACAGAAATATGTTGAATGGTTTTCGAATCAAGGTGTTCGGGAGTGGTAGGATCGACTTCTTATGAGAATTAACTGATGTGGCTGATGCTACTAGGCATCAGCCACATCAGTTTACTTATTACCACTATTACCTAATTATTAGACAATAATTGCTACTAGGCAATTTATTATTATACATAAAATACATTATCTACTGAAAGCCTAACTACTTCGTTTTTGTTATGATTTGAACATAAAATTTATTTCTCGAGTTTAAAATAAAATGAGGCAGATTGTCAAAATAAAATGAGGTAGATTGTCAAAATAAAACTTGAGCATAATTTAAATCTTAATGAACATATTGAACTTAGTAAAGTTCCATTGGCCGGGATTATGGTGTGCAGTGTACAGTATAGACAAAATAAAACTAACAAAAAACCTATTTTGATATGGTGAGTATATTCCATTGCACTAAAATATAGTGCTACACGGGTTACAGATGATGAAATGTGCTGTCATCTAAGTCTTGGTCAACACATTCATTTGATGATATAAACTGAGGTAGGGGTGAAGCCGACTCCATTACTTCGAGGTAGGCTTTTTGGACTTTAATGTGGAAGATTCTACGACTACGAGCATCCAGTAGCCTGTACTGCTCCTTCACCATGGTGTCAAATCTTTCCACACTATCATCAGTAGCAGTCTGACAAGTTCTCTAAAAGGAGGTGGAGATGACAGACTTAAAACAGGTAAAAACAACACAAACTCAAACATCGGATTGCTAGTTCCGAAAGTCTATGTGGCAATAAAACTTCAATTAGTATTGCGATTGTAATAGGTAATGTCCGAGTGTAACTGTGGTGTTTTTTATATAAACGAAGCAGCTGCTACTCTTGTTTCATGAGTCAATAATCTTCCAACATTCACACACTCACCCTGTTATCTAAGTAAGAACTGAAAGATTTTATGTTGTCCAGCAGAGAGGAAGCGATTGGGTCATCATTAGATCGTTTTCTTTTTCTTTGGGAAGATGGTGTCACTGGTGGCATAGTTGGGCTGGAAAGAGTGGTTATCTCGAGACTGAGCTCTTGATCATCTGTGGAGGTAGATGGCGTCAGTGCTTCGATCTGCGTGTCGAGCTCAACAACAGAGATATTAGTGGTCGAGGTATTTGAGGCTGTTCTATAAAATTCAGGAAGAAATTACAAACATGACAAAATTATTTCTAGTCTGCTCATTTGCTAGTAAAAATAGATTGCCATTAGTTTTTCTTCCATTATTGTATAAGAACCAGACATTTCATAAGACGCAGAGCAAGGTTTGGGTAAAAAATAACACTTATACTTGTTATACAATGCAACCCAATAATAAATATGCATGAAATATTCTTACTCCGATTTCTTCATGTAGTCATCTAACCATGCCATCTGGGACCATAGATACCACGTTGGCTCGGTTGATTTCCCAGAACCACTTTTCTCTTTGACCCGTTGCCTTTTTTTTGCCTTCTGGTACCTATCCCGCAGCCCCCCCCAATACTTTGCAGCATAGTCTGCATCTGAAATATAGAAATATAACTGATAGGAACAAAAAAACTGCATAACAATCATTAATTATAACTACGCAGTAGATTTATCAGAAGTTCGTTCAACTGCTCAAAACAAATGACTAGATACAAAGATTTTACCAAAACGTCCCATCAACAAAATTATATTTTTGTTAACATATGAATGTTTTTCTATGCTGAGTACATGACAAACAAAAACAGCCTTTATCATAGTACCGTGGTTTTACATAAATAAATCAGTCGACTCTTCTTCATCAGGATGAGTATGACACATTACTTTTACATATCTACTTATATTCTTTACGAAAAAAACCACACTCATTATCTTACATTTATGCAACACTGAACTGCAACACCTTACATTTACGCAACATAATCACAAGCAACATTGTGTCAGAGTAACGCCCGGCACAATACTTTCACAACATATCATATGACAATGGATGACGTTATTTAATTATTTTACTTAATTACCAATGAATTCCAAATAGTTTTGTGCTCTCTTTTCAATCGAAATGAGAGACCAAATATTGTGAGCTACGCTATCTTTTTTACTATAGTCCGGGTGAGCCTTGTTGTAAATTGATCCATGTTGTTTTATCAACGAAATGAAGAGATCGTCCAATTTAAATGGTTATTAAATGGTATTATATCGTTATTTTAAATTTTGCTCACAAGCACGCAAGGAGAAATGTGACGCGTGCTCGCTAGAATTTTAACCAGCCAATGAGAGCAAGGGTTCGGCCACGAAATTTCGAGCAGGACCGAAGTGGTTTGTTTTGGCAAGAAATGTCTTCTGCCGAACTTTTTACAGCTGACAGCAACGTCGTTTTGCGTCAGTTAGTTCGGTTCGGCGCTGGTGTGACTACCCCTTTAGTCTACTTTTCAACCAGCTTCAGCTGGCAGCTAGCTTTTCACTGTCTTCACCCATTGAGCTATCATGCTCTATTGAACATGACCTATGACCTCATGATGAGTAGGTTTGATACCAAATATGGTCGTTAGAAAAGCTATCACATCAATGCTATGCATGACATGACACATAATAGTACTGACAGAAAATACTACTGATAGATAATACTGACAATAAGATCATACTGACAGAAAAGCTATCACACCAATGCTCTGTATGTCGTGACACATAATAATACTGGCACACTTAGTACTTCTGCTAGATTGGATGGTGTTCTTAGAAACTGTTGCCCATGATAATAACATCCTTTAGAAAAAATCAACCACGATTTGTAGTGAAAACTATTCAGCACTTGTTCCATAAGTATCTGGAATGTGGAAGGAGCTGAAGTCAACTTGAATGGAAGAACTTTCCATCTTCACAATCCTTCTCTTGTGCAGAAAGCTGCTTTGTCCTTAGCATTCTCATCCAAAGGCACTTGCCAGTAACCACTCACGGCATCAATTGTTGAAAAATACTGACTTCTGGCCAAAGCTTCCAGATTTTTTTTAATTCTAGGAAGAAGATGAGCCTTATGTACGGTAACATTATGCAGCTTACTGTAGCCAATGCAGAATTTCCAGCTTGGGTCTTTCTTTTTAACTACAACTACCAGAGAACTCCATGCTCCATTTCCTGGCTCAATTATACTTTGCTGTTCCAACTTATTGATTTGCCTAATCACTTTAACTTTTTTCTCCACCCCTAAACGTTGTGATGCCTGTTTTATAGGTCTTACCTCCAATGATATTGGGATAGATTGCTTAATAAGATTTGTTAGTCCTTGGTCTTCATAACCAGTTAAAAGCATATCTCCAAACTCAGCCAATAGTTTTGCAATTGCCTGATGCCAGTTCAGATTAGCACAGGCATTAGTTGCTTCTTTGTAAATTTCTGACCAATGTCTTAGAGCATTTATGAATCTGTTGAGCTTTTGCTGGGTCAGATTTTCACTCTCAAGACTGTTGTCTTGCTGAGTGTCTACAATTTGAGCTGCATCTATACCTATGTGTGTGTGTGTGCGTGCGTGCATGTGTGCGTGCGTGCGTGTGTGTGCGCGTGTGCGTGTGCGTGTGTGCGTGCGTGTGTGCGTGCGTGTGTGCGTGTGTGCATGCGTGCGTGCGTGAGTGTGCGCGCGCGTGCGTGTGCGTGTGCGTGCGTTTGCGTGTGTGTGCATGTGTGTGGTATGTGTTTGGTGTGTGGGTTTTTGGTGTTTGTGTGTGTGTGTGCATGTGTGTGGTATGTGTTTGGTGTGTGGGTTTTTGGTGTTTGATGTGTGCATGTGTGTAGTATGTGTTTGGTGTGTGTGGTGTGTAGTGTGGTGTGCAGTGTTTGTAGGGTTTTTGGTGTGCATGGTATGTATGGAGTGTATGGAGCGTGTGGTGTGAGTGGTGTGTATGATGTCTCTAGTGTGTGTTGGTGTGTGTTGTCGTGTGTTGGCGTGTGTTGGTGTGTGTTGTCATGTTTGGTGTGTGTTGTCCTGTGTTGGCGTGTATTAGCGTGTGTTGGTGTGTGTCAGCTTGTTTCAGTGTATGTTGGCTTTTGTTGGCGTGTGTTGAGGTGTTTTGGTGCATATTGGTGTGGGTTGGCATACGTTGGCGTGTGTTGGTGTGCCTTGTGTGTTGATGGGGTTAAGTGTGTTATATGCATATGTGTATATGTTTATATGTATGTGTGTTATTCAACTGTGTATGCGTCTTTGGAAAACTCTAAAATATTTCAAACAGTATAGTAATTTTATAGCTGTTAATTCAATATAGGTATGTGGGATTCATTTGCTAAGTATAATTTTAATAAGATAATGTTATATGTACGGTTATATTATTGATATTTTTTAATTGTAAACAGACTATAGCAAAGTGTTCTTTATAGCCTTTGAATGTTGGTCAGTAATAACTTGTAATTAATTCCTTCTTGCTACTACTGTGTTCTCATTAAAAACCAAACAGGCTGCAAATAATCTTATGAGCTTTTGATGTAATTTCATTGTACATCCTAAGATCAATTATATTCCTAAATGCTAACAATATATGTTTATGTGTGCAGGTAAGTGTGTGTGCGTACCCGCACACATATACATGCTGTAAAACCTCTATTTGAACGCCATGGCACTTTATTTTTTGACCTTTACTCTATAGTGGCAGTCAATTGGAGGCGGCTTTCAAATAAAAACTGGTGGTCTATTTTTTAACTAGCTCGGCAGAATTTTCGGAAAATAAATTTCCCCCAACTACGGGCGAAGCAAAGGTCGCCGATATTCTGCCCTCTTTTTTCTGGTGGACCGATATTAAACATTTTGAATGCTATAAATCTGCTAACTTACGTTTAACCTGTCAAACATCTCTAAATAAATGTTCATCAAAAAACTGAATAATATCTGTAACAGTTGATATCTATTGCTTGCAATTGAACTGCGATGATATTGTAGCCTGTGATCTTCTTTGCATTTTGTTGGCATTTTCGAATTTTATTTCATTTTAAATTTGAAGACATATTTTATATCTAGATTATAAAATGTTTATAGAAAACTCTTGGCACCCACTGATATCTTTGCAACAGTTTGCAGCCAAAACTAGCTTTTTATATGCAACAGAAATGGAGTTATGAGCATCGATTCGTTGTAAGTGGCCCTAAGATGCTATGAAATAACATGCCATAAATCTGCATTTTTATAAAGTATTCAACAATAGTATTTTAAATGATACAAATATATATTCATGAAAAGGTGAGATAAACTAACCATACTTATATTACATGCAGAATACAAAAATAAGGTTTTTATAACCAAAAAATATTTCCATCGCTTGTTCGCATCGCTGCGTTCTGATTGTTGCTTTCGGTGGAACAAACATTCTTTTGTTTTCTAATGCAATCAACAATGTATTCTGGCCTCACCTCTTCTTCTGCCTGCTGAACTAGTTCATATCAGTGTCCAAACAATTTTTTGGCAAACCACAACTTATTATTATTCGCTGCATTTATTACTAAAGCAATGCGTAAAAGTTTTGTTAGCAATAAACGTAACCTTTGCTCCAAAACTTGCAAACAGGTTTTTATATGCATGTCCATCGAAGTATTAAGATCGCGTTAAACAAAAAATCTACTATTAGCCTGAGATGGTTAGTAGTTATTTTTATGGCGTTGCTTTAAATGTTCCATCTACTATCGTAAATTTAAACCGTTGTTATATAATTATGTAGGCTACTTCGAGGCAGAAAGATCGCACTAGACAGAGTACTACCACTAGCCTGAGACTGTTATGATTATTTCTATGATATTGCTCTAAAAATTTTAACAAAAAAAGGAAAAGAATTAGAGTTGGACGAAGAGAAAACCTATTGTTATTGAAATATACGATTCATTATTATTAATACAATTTTGTGGACACTTTTTCACTGATCAGTTGATAGTATGAGCTCGTAAAGATCAAATAATGCCCAAGTGGCGGTCAAATGGAGTAGGCAT